>NC_046659.1:113117981-113232420 GCF_010883055.1 Belonocnema kinseyi
CACACACTACTCCTTTCCCCTGCCGAGTGAGTCACGCCTATCTCGAAAGGGAAATGGCTTAATGGTGTAATAATAGTAATAATAATAATAATAATAATAATAATAATAATAATAATAATAATAATAATAACAGATCTATTTTGGACGATTTTATAAATCATTTTAAGGCCATGTGATGAGCGGGTCACGTGATCAGATTCCTACCTTACCAACACTTTTTTTATTTATTTCATTTTCACACGAAGTGCCACATCAAGTTGAAAATTTGGGATAATAAATAAGCAGCACTAAGAAAGGTGTGTTCTGGTCCTAAATTTTAATAATTATGAAAAAAGCACCAAAAAAAATTATTTACGAAAAAAAACTTTTTTTCGTAATTATTAAAATGTAGGACCAGACCCACCTTTCTCAGTGTTTCTTATTTATTATCCAAAAATTTCCACCCGATGTGGCGCTTCGTGTGAAAATAAGTTAGGAAATAAAAATTGTTCGTTTTTCCGGACAAAAACCTTTATATTTTTGGTCGGGCCTCTTTTCTTTCATCATACATTTTTTCCAGGAGGGGAGGGTCGGATGAGAGGAGGGAAGGGTGGAGGAGAGGACGGACAGGGGCGAGCGGTTGGATTGAAGAGAAGTGATTAGTGGAGTGACAAGGGGAAGAGAAGTGATAGGAAAACTGAGCAGGGGATGTAGAGGAGGAAAAGGATGAGGAGTTACGAGTGTAGGGGGAGTAAGAGGAGCGAATTATAAGATATGATCGGCTAGGGTTTAGGGTGGGGACATGAGGGTAAAGGAGAGGAGGCACAGGGATTGGTGGGGTTGGAAGAAAAGGGAAGGGGTTGGAGAAAACGGGTGGTGATAAGAGGATTAAAAACGGGAAGGCAAGTAATGAGACGGAGTGAGCAGGTAGAATAGGAAAATTATGGGAGGGTAAGTATGAGTGTGGTTCAGGATGAGAGGGGCAGTGAGATGAGAGCTTTTAAGATAGGATCGGCTATGGGGAAGGGGTGAGTGGGGGAGTTGGGATAAGGGGAGGTGATAAAAGGAGTTATAAGAGGAGTGACATGGGAAAGACAAGTAATGAGACGGGGGAGTGGATATGGAGGAAGAGGGAAATTAGGAGAGAGGAATGATGAGTGAGGGTTGTGTGGAAAAGGGGCGTGAGGGGGGGTGTTAAGATAGAATCGGCTAAGGGAAGAAAGTTACAGGGAGAAAGAGAGAGATTTTTACTACTTAACTGTCCTAATAGACTATAAAACACTTTTTTGCATGCGCGTGGCGATAACTTTGACTATTTTTTTTTGTGGCATCGCTTATAAAAAGTGTTAATAGTGACACGTGTTCGAAGTCTGGATATTTGGAAAGTTGCCAAATTGTACATGAAACTCGAGCCCTTTAAATAGAAAAATAACGGTTAAAAAAATAAAAATAAATTGAAGAAAAAGAAGCAATGAGGATGGAATGCGAAATGAAATATATGGAGATTGGGAGATAGAAGCTCGTAATTGGATGCAGATTGTATGGTGAATAGTGCAGTTGATTTAAGCGCGGTTAGTTACAATGTAGAGGCTGATAAAAGATCGTGTATGGAAAGTGGAGCCTGTAACTCTGAAGTCTTTAGAATTTAAATCTGGAAAAAAAGAAAATATATATCGACTTGAAAATCTCGCGAGCGCAACAACATCGACTGTTAGTTAGAAGGAGGAAGAATCAGCGAATGCAGAGGTACAGGCTGGCAGAGGCAGAGGCAGGCAGGTAGGGTCGGAAGAGAAGAGACAACTTCAAAGCCGTGCGAAAGGTGTGGCGCGCGGTATGGGATCTTCGTGCCAGGCGAGCAGGCGAGGCAGTGTATGTGAGCTCGGTTCTCAGGAACCTGAGACCCCCGAGTGCAACTCTGAGCTGTACAGTGTACACTGTACAGTGTACATAATGCAAGCAGGAGTGCGACAGACACATTGCATGGCACCAAGAAGAGGAACGTTGGGAACGAGACGAGCTGGTTCGCTCGGGCATTACACTCGAGATCCTTTCTCTATTTTTCCTTGTCCATCTCGCGGGCGCGCCCTCTTTCCCTCTGACCCTCTTCTTCTCTCGCCCTCCTTCTTCCACTCTCTTCCTCCTTCTTCCACCCTCTTCCTCCCTCTTCCTCTTTCTTCCTCCCTCTTCATCTCTCTTCCTCCCCCGCATGAATCGCAAACATCCAACAGATTGACACTATATGACTATTATAAAGAGATTAGAGATCCTCCCGAAGAAAGGGTGCGACGAGAAACTTTAAGTGCTCTCTTTCTTTGATCCCATCAGTTACACTCATTCCCTTTGAGTCCTTCGACGACTGTTTCTAATACACCTTTTTCCATGCTTAAGTGCAGGGTAGCCGCTAAACTTGTTTTCAAAATCCCCTGATTTTTCCCTGAACCATTTTTCATTCTTCTTGCACATTCTAATATTAAAATAAAAGAATTTTAAGCTTGTAAGATTTTAAACAGAGAATCGTCTATAAACGGAATAAAACAATTTAACATTTTTAAATTTATTTACTTATTTCAACAAAAAAAAAGATAACTTTTCTATTATAAAAGGTGAAGTTTAAATATAAAAAAAACTAGTTTGAAACTAAAAAGTTGCATTTTTCACAACAACAAAAAATAATATTTGAACTAAATGGTTCTATTTTCAAAATAATTAGTTGCGTTTTCAATGAAATATGCAATTAAATTTTCTTAGGATCCAGTTAAAACTTAAAAAAGAGGAATTTTCAATAAAAAGATGAATACCCAACAAAAAATATAATAATTGATATTTCAAAGAAAAATTTTTTTTTCTCAATATAGTTACATTTTTTACCAATGATTGAAGTTTGAAGAGAATAATTAATTTTTCAATTAAATAGATGAATTTTCTACAAACCGGTAGAATTTTTAACTTGCAATAATTAATTTTCAAATAAAATAGTCAATCTGCGACCAAAGAATAAAGTTTTATCAAAGTAGTTCAGCTTTTAGTCAAAAAAATAAATTTTCAATCAAAAAGGTGAATTTTCTACAAACCGGTAAAATTTTCAACTCGCAATTATTACCAAAAAGATAAATTTTCTACAAAACCGTTGAATTTCCAACTTGCAAGTATTAATTTTCTATATCAACAAAAAAACAGGAACTTTCAATAAAAAGTTAATTTTCAAACAAGTAGTTACATTTTTAAACAAGAAAGAGAAAGTTTCGACCATAAATATTATTTTTCTATAAGAAAGAATTTTTTAACAAAAAATGGAAACCTTAAATTTTCAGTTAAAGAAATTAATTTAAAAAAATAAACAGAATTTTCAACAAAATAGTTCAATTATCAAACAATGACATAATCCTTTAAACCAACAAAAATTGGCAACCAAGTTGTTTAACTTTTATCGAAGTAATTGCATTCTCACATTTAAAAAATCAATTAAAAGCTATTCAAATATTTATATTTTTACTAATAAAAAAACTAGATTTTAATTTTAAAAAACAAACCAATTTTCAACCAGAAATGAATTTCTTACCAAAGAAGATGAGTTATCAACTAATAACGTAATAGTAGATATTTTACCCTAAAAAAGATGTGTTTTTTCAATAAAAAATAGTTTCATTCAACCAAACCTTCATTTTTACCAAAATAATATATTTTTCAACAAAAACAGAGGAATTGAAAAAAAGTTGAATTTTCATTTAAACATGATGACTTTAAAATAAAATTTATGAATTTGCAACTAAAAATATAATTGTAAGAAGGAAACAACTGGAAAAAAAGAAATAAAAATAGAACTAAATATCAATTAATTCCAAAATAAAAAAATACATGTTCATATTTTTTGGGAACCTCACTCACCGGGCGGAGGTGAGGGGGGGGGGCTTAAATTTGTTTAATCCAATGAATTTTCAAAATTTAAGAAATTTCCATGAGATTAAAATCAATTTTAAAATCCTCTTTAACGTCCAATAATCAAGTTAATGTGCAGAATTCCCAAAAATAAAACCGAGAATCCAAAGACAAAATTTTGACAACTCTCCATCAAATGCTCCTATTGCAATTTGAAAAAAGTTAAAATTTTTCCTAAAAAATAGAAGAAAAAAATTCATTTTTTGTACAAAAAAAAGAAAAATAGGGGGAAAAAATGCTTTTTTAGATCACCCTAATGTTTATACGTCAAAAATAGATTTATCTAATATACATACCAGAAACTTCGAAAGACTTAGACCAGTTCATCGGAAGCTGTGCAATATCTGAAACAAAAATATACAAAAATTAAAAATCATCTTGCAAACTCCTATAATTTTTTTTTTTTTGATATTCTTCATTTATAAAACAGTATAATCATTCTCAGGCTACAAATCATTTCACAAAAGTATAAGCATAAGTTGGATCTCGAATGGTATATCTAAAACAACCTATCTATTTCATCATTTTCTGAACGACCCCATTCCCAAGGATCAAGGATGCTATTTACTGTGTAAAGGAACGCCGACACAGTTTTGAATCAGAAGCGAAAAGTGATGCTCTTGATGTACCTGATTCACTTGATTCCTTATTCTGTGGTGGGACGAATTGCGAACGTGTAAGTTCGTGCATGTAATTGTCCCACTGACTTCTGGAAGCCAACCTTGCGGTTATCTTGCCCAAGGAATGCTAAAGAGATCTACCATCGTGTTCGTTCGTTCGTCACCCGAGACTCCTTTACTTGAAGAGTCTATCTCTTTGGCGACTGGTGAGCAGCCAGGTATACCACAAGAAGACATTTAAACACAAAAAGACAATAACCTAAGTACTCACTCCACATGTGCGAGATCTGAACATCTCAGCTTGGGAATGTACTCCACACACAATCACACATCCGCCTGCACTCTCACAGAAAGAAAGAAAGAAAGAAAGAAAGATGCACCTCTATAATACGCGTGTCCACTTAATGGAGTAAGCCTATATTTTATCTCGACGAGTAACGACCTACAGACAGGGACATAAACTCACTTGATACACATTAATATTTAATAAATATTAATCCCCTATGAATATTTATACCCGCAATATCCCACTATTTATCGCCCTCTTAAAACCCAGCCATAATTAGAGAATTGAAACGATAAATTTGTCGAGTGAAAAACTGCTCTTTTATTTATGACACTCTTTAATTGCAAACCACGCGAGAATCAGACGTTTGCTTGCTGTCATTTATTTTATTTCAAGAATTCATTCAATAAGTCACATATCCAAAACTGATGACAAGATTTTCTGATGCTGATCGCTAAAGGACAATTGTTAATGATATTTTCAACCGATATATGAAACTGGTTATATAAAACCTTCCTTAGACATTCTGATTAAGAATATAAATAAGCTGAGTCAAGAATTCGAAGAGATTGTTACCCCCGCATTTTACTAGTCTCTCAGCCCACGATCTTAACAAGCTTGGTTGGGCCGATAATAACACAGCAAATCTGAACACGTCTCTAAATTATCAGCAAATTATTGTGCCATCGATGTTAACGACTGGCGGGATGCTGCCGCTAGAAAAAAGCATCTCGCTCGAAATCTGCATATATGCATAAATATGCATGTGTTTCTCATGCAGTCGTATAAATGTAACAGATATACAAGTGACAAGGTTCCATGTCGGGCTGCATGATAACCCGATGATTCGTATCGAGGACAGCTTTTCATAGAGCATCTGAAGAAGTTTTGAATAACCAATAACAATTTGCATACTGATTAGCATTCTTGTAACATTGTATGCCACACACTTTATAACAATTTATCACTTTTTCAACTAGCATACCGGGTTTATCACAAAAAATTTAGATGATCGATCACCAAGTTTGAAAATAAACCAATAAATAGTTTCAAAAACGAAGGGTAAATTGTTAAGGAAGGCTGCAAAAGATAATCATCATTTAGTCGCTGTGTTTCTTCAATTCCAATTCTATCTCCGTGAATCCCTGCTCAAATTATTTATAGTTCCACTTTCTTCCCCATAGATATTGTGCCATATATATCTCAACATCATTCATAATTCCTCTTCTTTTTCTATGGATCCTTGTTCAAACTATAAAAATCATTCATAAACTCCATTTCTTTCTCCATGGACCTTTGTTCCAACTATAAAAGTGATTTATAATTTCCACTTCTTTCTCTGTGAGTTCGTGTCCCAAAAATATAAATATCATTGTTAATATCGCCACTTTTTAAACCGATTTCTTCCTTTATGGATCCTTCTTCCAACTCTAAAAATCATCAAGGTTGCTACAAAATTCCAATTTCGAAGTTTCCTTAACTCCCTGACTAATTTTTCATTTTCTTCGACCGTTTTAAAATTTTATTTTAGGTATAAAAGCAACCTTACACCTGGAAAATGCTAAGGACTGTACTTAAACTACGTAACGGATTATAGGCCTTCTCTAATCCACCCCCCCATGTAAAAAACCTTAACAAAATATAACCCCCCCCCCATAATGTACGTAATTTTTAGTTCCCAGAAGTTTTTTGCTAGTTATTGCTAGTGGAATTAGGCAGGGTGTCCGAGAACTTAATTTTCAAAATTCCCTGATTTTTCCTTAACTAAATTTGTCATTTTCCTTGAACATTAATATTCAAATACCAGAATTTATAAATCTTTTGATATATTCAACATAGAATCCTTTAGAAACAGAAGAAAACAGTATTTTAGGTAAAAATTAAAAAAATTATTTTCTAATATAAAAGGTGACTTTTTAACCAAATACTTTAATTTTCAACAAAATAATTAAATTTCGAACATAATAGTGGAATTTTCAATCTAAAAGGATAAATTCCAAACAAAAAAAAAGCGTCATAGTTTATATTTAAATTCAAAAAGATTAAATTTATACAAAAAAGAAAAGAATTTTATAACCAAAAAGACGAATTTTTAACAAATAAAGATTTTTCACCTGAGAAAGAAATGAGAGTTTATCTAAATGGTTACAAAATTAACTTTAGACCAAAACAACGTAACTAAGCCTTTACCAAGTAGTTAAATTATAAATTTAAAAAAATTATTTTTTAATAAAATAATTCAACTTTTAACTAAAGAGACAAATTTTCAACTAAAAATATAAATCTTAAAGAAAAAAAATTATTTAAAAAAAGAAGTGATTTAACGAAATCTTTCCGAAAAATAATTTTTGACACAAAAGTTTCATTTTCGTAAAAAATTATATTTGTACTAAAACAGATGAATTTTTTAATCAAGAAGATACATTTTTAACAACAAAAATAGTTGGATTTTCTGTTAAAAGAGATTTCAGTTGATATTTCACAATCTAAAACTGAATTTGTAAACGGGAAATAAGTTTCTACGAAAAAAATTGATTTTTAGTCCAAAAGGACGAATTTTCAGTTAAAGAAGATAACTTTTCAACAAAATTGTAGAATTCTCTACCAAATAGTTGCCTTTTCATCCAAAAAGATAAAATTTCACTGAAAAAACCATGATTTTTATTTTAAAATGTTAAAAAAATTGTTGAATTTTCACCCGTAAAAGATTCTAGTTCACTTTTCCAGATTAAAATATGAATTTTTTAACACATAATAAGTTTCTATGAAAAAAAAATTAATTTTCAATCTAAAAAGGCCATTTTTTTAACCAAAACGGATGCATTTTTAACAAAATAGTTTAATTCTCTACCAAATAGTGGCATTTTTAACCAAGAAGGGTGAAATTTGTACTAAAACAGTTTAATTTTTAATAAAAAACGACACATTTTTTTAAGTTGAACTTTCATCCAACAAAGATTTCAGGCTTCAGTAAATTTCATACGAAATAGTTCAATTTGTGATAAAAAAAATTAAGATTTTGAACAGAATAGTTTAATTTTCAACCGAATTATCAGTTGCATTTTTATTTAAGAAAGATGAAATTTTTTCTATAACAAATAAATTTGTTAAAAACTTGAAAAATAATTGAATTTTTATCAAAAGAAGATTCCAGCTTACTTTCCAACACCAAAATAAGAATTGTAAAACAATAAGTTAGTTTTCTGCTAAATAGTAACATTTCTAACCAAAAAGCATGATTTTTTAGCAACAATGTTAAATTTTCAACCAGACAGTTGCATTTTTGTCCAAAGACAAATGTCCAAAAAAAAAGGTTAAATTTTAATTAAAAAAGATTTCAACTGACTTTTCAACGCCAAAATACTAATTTTAAACAAGTGTAAATAGTCGAGGAAATTCTTGAATTTTCAAAGAAAAAAGAAAACAGCTGCATTTTTATCAAACAAAGATGCAACATTTATACCTCAAAATAAGATTTTTTAAATCAAAAAGACAAATTTTCAGACAAAAATAGTTTTCATCCAAAAAAGATTTCAGTTGACTTATCAGCAACAAAATATAAATATAAACAAAAGGTTAATGGTCTACGAAAAGACCTGAATTTTTAACCTAAAAAGAAGAATTTTTAACAAAACAGTTAAATTTCCAACCAAAAAGGATGTTTTGTTTTTGAGAAAATTGTTAAATTTTTAACCAAATAATAAAATTTATAACTAAATAGATAATCTACAGGAGAAAGTTTTTGGGTATCTTAGTCTCTTCTATAAAGACATTTTTGATTTGAAAATACAGAACTGATATCCTTTTAAATCAATAAATTTGTTAAGTAAATCACTCAGGAAATATCTGACATTGGTCGGAAAATTAGTTCAAAATTCTCGATTTAAAGGTATTTAGGGGATTTTTTAAATTGAAAGCATGAAAGGGAATCGATGTTCAACAAGGATACTTTTCCGGATATTGTTAGGAATACTATTCTTTGATGTCTCTTTTTATGCATAGAGCTGGGCACGCTTCTGATGATGAATTGAACAAATGACCCAATATTCGAAAAACCAATAGCTAATTAGGCACCTATCAATTGGTTATATGCAAGGGCAGAGTGTTTTGGATTCGTGGGTGGTACCTTGTTGGGAAATTGTGCATCAAAGATAAATCAGACATCTGCCGACAGTTATTACGCATTGATGATGATGATGAGGCGCCGAGAGGAGGAAATCGTCAGGCCATATGGCGTTCGGACGAAACTGAACCTTAGCAAGCCCATGAAACTGGACGAAGAGCCCGACAGGATCTGCCAAGGTCATTTTTTGCAAGCTCACTCCGAGAACCTTTAAATTTAAAACTATATCCTCCACCCAGTTGAGTCTTGAGTCTTTAGTGTGGAGCTCAGGATTGCTAAACTGGTTTCGTTAAAGGGCATTATCATTTTAAAAAAAGGTTTATGGAATGTTTGCTCGATATAAATTACATTAGCGCAAAAACCTTTTAATTTTAAGACTGAATTTAGCGAGGTAGAAGATATCCTAAAGAAAGGGCTTTGAAAAAATGTCCTTTCATTGATTAAAGTCTTCGGAAATACTTAAAAATAATTAAAAGGCAAATATTTACAAGAGAGATAGCTATGTTATCATTAGAGTAAATGAGAGTGATATATCATTCGGCTTTATGATCTCGTAAAGAACTCAAGGAGCGACAAGGGACTTTGATGCTAAGATTGCAAATAATAGAAGAAAGAAAAATCTTTCAGAAGATAAGAAATGGTTTGGTAAGCCATAGAGAAGACAAAGAAATTAAGCTAATAGTTTTGCAAACCAGAAAATTAATTACATGATTTGTAATGTAGGTCGACAGTTAAAAACATTAAGATGTTGCACAGTAGATCCAATGCTATTATTCTCTTATGTGATTCTTTTTTCTTGACAATGCAAAACAGATGTCGAGAAACGAAAACACTTGCCGCAGTAATTGCTCTAATTGTAGGTAACTGTACTAACCAAGTGTAACCGTGACAATGACCAAGTACCGAAGTGCCGACCCGCATTTTGCGCACTTTAAAGTCAAAGAACCCGTATACTGTCGCTCATTATCTTTGACGTTTTGCATTTGCATGAAAGTCTCAACTGTGCCAAGAACGATTAGGCTTTCAAATTTTTTGCGAATGTCATCTTTGCAGGTGTATATCTTGCTTGAAAAAGACTCGATGCCAAAAAATTGAGACGAAAATAAAACAAAAATTGATATTGAAATAGACTATTACCTGCAGAAATTGTGCAATAGCTACAGAAACACCTTTTGATCTTCAAATCTGACTAATGAAAGTTTTTCGCATAAACTTGACTTGTTCCAACTCCAAAAATTAATCATAATCCCACTTCTTTCTTCATACTAAAACCGCACTTCTTTAGCACTACTTCGGTGTTTTCTACATTCTACCCGGGACAAAGTTCAGAGAAATATCAAAAATATGATTTCATAAGTGTTCTTTTGTGATAAAAAGGTTGACATTTCCGGAAACGGACACAAAGATTACTCGGCAGAAAATAGATGATTGGACATTTTTCTTATAGGCAATTGATGCTTGTTTGACGAAATGATTGCGAGGTAACGGAGGTAACATTGGTAGTCGACATACAAGGATGAAGGTGCATAAAACGCCGGAAGTTATCGACTGAACTTCTTTCCACTTTCTCGATTAGATCGGTAATTTGGGTTCGCGGTCTGTCGGCCGACAATGAACCGCAGCATCATCCGGCGCTCTTTGTGTAACCTCCCTTCTTTTTATCTTTTATTACATCTCTTCCCCTTCATTATTTTTTCTGACCTACGTGTCAGAGTCGCGTAGGTTCCCAAGAGTGTTTGGTCGACGATAAAGTATCGATCGTCCTTTTGCTCTCCCATGAAAGGTGGGCCCCGACTTCCGGTTCTGGTTCCTGACGAATTTGCCCGCAAGAAGACCTTCGCCAACATCATCGCACGGATCCCTATTTACAGAAAAAAATCCCCTCAAAAAAAAATGGCAGTCGTCAGAAATGATAGAGTAGAAGATGATTTACAGAAACCTATTTCCTTTGAATCATTGTTTTATATTAGTTCCATATTTTAATGAGGAAGCAAATTGAGGTACTTATTGCTGGGTTTGGAGAACAAAGAAAAGCCGACAAGTCTACTGCAGAGTTGCTTTTCTATGACTCAATAAATAGAAGTAAAGGTGTAATGGTGAAAGCGGAAACGTCTGTTTTAACCCGAAGATAGCAAATATCCACAGCTATTAAGGTCGATGATAAGATGCAGGCATACAATTGTACAAATGTACACTTTACCTCAAATGTGTAACATTGCTTGGTCTGGGCAGTTGGACATGCAACAAGCGAGTACAGAGACTTAGTATGAAATTGAAGAATCTAGGTGTGCCCTGCAGAAAGGAAGCGCGCTATTAGCCGCATCTTGTCTCGCTGCAACGATCTCCGTCGCTTCGTTTAATTATCCGCCTTTTTTCATTCTGCTACCCCTTTCGCTTTTTCCTTTACCAATCGCCGGCTAAACAGCTTATAGACCGATTTATAACCTTCCTTCTGTTCAAGATACCCCACACAAAGGATACCGTTTTTCTCATTAAAATTAGCTTCTTTCTTTGTCCATATTTTGGAAAATTGTAATGTTTCAACACAGAAAACCATTGCTGTGAACTGTTTTGCATCTCGTTTTGAACAATGCGAGGAAAAATGAGTGTTTTCGTTATGTTTTCCATTTTTTAGTGTCTCATTTTCATTACAATTCAAAATGACACCGAATTCGGCGTACTTTGAGGATTGGCTTTGAGGATTGGTGTGACTGGCTTATTAAGATTGGTCTTTGTTGGGTGAAATAGACTCCCGTAACTAGATATCTCGGTCGTGTCCAAGAGCACTTATTTCTCGTCAATAAACTCGCTTTCGATGGGAATTCCTTTACCGATTTTCCTTTCTAGCCGACTCGTCCGTCACGCCTTCTCATGTGAAAATTGAACGCTCCCGTTTCCTTGATGCAATACTCACACATTCGTAGCGGCTATTATTTGTAGTATCAATGCTATAATCGGCATGGGGAAAGTTAATGCGCAAAAACTTTCATGGCGAGGATTAAAGATAAAAAATTGTTTCTACAACCATTAGACATTATTTGCAGGTCTCGTATAGTCTCTTTCAATTTGTTGAATTCTCAAACAAATGATAGAATATTCAAAGCAAAAAAGTTTTTAACAAAAACCTTTGTATTTTCAATCAAGTAGTGTAAGTTTCAAATCAAAACAACGAATGACCCACAAAACAGTTACATTTTCACTAAAGAAGATAAATTTTTATTTTTGTTAATAGAATAGTGGAAATTTCAACCAAATAATTAAATTTTCGAACACAAAATAATAAACTTTAGCCATGAAACACTTGTATTTTCAACCAAATCATTGAATTTTCATGCCAAAAAGACGAATTTTTTCAAAGATATGAATTTTCAACTCAAAAAGTTATTTTTCATAGAAGAAAGATCTAACTTTTCTACCAAAAAAACATCAATGTTAAATCCAAAAAGACGGATGTTCACCAAATCCCGGTTAATGCGAAAAAATCATGCTTTTCTGGATTTATTTCAAAATTGTTGGTTGTATTGAAAACATGTTTGCATAGAAGTTGTACATCTCTTCACGGAGAGAAATTACAAGAGATTAATTCACGAAACTACTCCTTGATTTTATTCACGCGTGACGCAAGAACTAAAATCTCGGAACCCTTGCTCCTCGATCAACGGCCGTTGCTTTAAAAGCACGGGTACCGAGAACTTAGTTCTTGCACCAAAGCGTGAATAAAATAAAAAAGTTCCTTGAATTAATCTCTTGGAATTTCTCTCCGTGTACGAAATAAATATTTATTATTCTATTAATTTTTTCATTGAAACAATAATTCTCGAGAAAAAATGAATTGAATAGAGTAACAAACATTTTTTCGACATTTTTTAAAATCAGGGGGATTTCAAAATTTGTCTTGCTAGAAGACAACATGAAAAATATAAATCACCATTTTCGACCCTCAAAAACCCTAATTAGATAGTTTTTGTTTGTTATCTAAAGTTTCACAAAAATTAATTCAATAAGTAAGCAAATTAGAACTCTTGTCTTATTATTATAGGACGAATTTTGAATTTTTTTGTGTGCATTTTGTTACCTATTTTTGTATTTCATCGCAATTTTAATACTTTATAAACATTTTTTACACTATAACCTGGTGTGAAGGGCTTTTCAATAATGATTGAATTCTAGAAAATGCTCACTAACATTATTATAACCATTTTTAAAATTTTGGTATTGTAATCATATTAATATTTATCAGTTAAAAAATCACTTCATATCAAATCACAAATTGAAAATTTGGAGATAATATTACACGTAAGAAGTTTATAAAAAATAATTCAGAATTTCTCGAATTTTGAATCTTTATAGGTTCCTGAAATGTGACTCAAAATGTCCAAGCCTCTTTGTTATTGCTCACTGAAACTTGACACAGAGCCGTTTGGATATTTTTAGTTATACCTCGGGAACCCATAAAGATCTTTCAAGTTTTATTGTCTTAAATTAAAGAGAGGACTTCAAAGATTACGTCTTATGAATTTTAAATTTTTTCCATAAGTTTCCTAAGTCACAGCACGAGTTGAAGGTAATGATCGCCGACTGAAACTTGACACCGAGACGCTTGGACATTATTAGTTATATCTCGGGAACCTATACAGATTTTCGAAGTTTTATTGGTTCAAATTAAAGGCAGGACTTCAACTATTACGTTCTATAAATTCAAGTTTTTTTTCTCCAAAAGTTTCCGAAATGTCAGCACGAGTTAAAGTTAATGATCGCCGACTAAAACTTGGGTGACTTGAGTCAGAGACGCTTGGACATTTTTAGTCATATCTAAATTTAAGTTTTTTCCGCCATAAGTTTCCGAAGTGTCAGTACGAGTTGAAGTTAATAATAGCCGACTGGATCTTGAGGCAGAAACATTTTGACATTTTTAGTTATATCTCGGGAACCTGTAAACATTTTTAAAGTTTTATTGGCTTAAATTAAAGACATGACTTCAAAGATTACGTCCTCTAAATTTCAGTTTTTTCCTATAAGTTTCCCAAGTCACAGCTCGAGTTGAAGTTAATGATCGCTGACTGGAACTTGTCGCAGAGACGCTTGAACATTTTTAGTCATATCTCGGGAACCCATACAGATTTTTAAAGTTTTATTGGCTTAAATTAAAGATGAGAATTCAAAGACTATATTGTACCAATTCAGGGAATTTTTCTTTGTGATTAAAAAAAAACCAGTAAACTTTGCAAACTTCCCTGACTTTTTCAGGTTTTCCAAAACTTTTTGAAAATTCCACGACTTTTCCAGGACTTTCAGTTCTTGTAGCAACCCTGGGAAGTTTGTTAAGGGAACTTTTCTGGTTGGAAGGCTCAATTATCGCTCGGTGGTAAAACCATTTAAGACCGCAGGCGAATTAGAATTTGTGCAGCGCAGTGCTTTGTAATGCCAGACGTACGCGTAAAGCGTAAACGAAGCGTACGATCGGCCAGTCTTTTTCTAAATATAATCACCTCGTTTCCGGTTTAACTCGTGAGAGAAGATATGAAAGAAAAAAGAAATCTGGGAGCGAAAGAAAGAGTGCATATATAGGTATTATTCGCGTGTGGTTGTGACTCGTAAAAAGTGAGTAGGGTTCGCAAAAGAAAGATCCGATTTCAAACGTTTACCGAAAAAATGAGAGACTAAACATTGCCACCAGGATTGGTTTACTTACAAAGGACCTCAAGGTTAAAAATCTCTTCCCTTGCCAGCTTACCTTTTCAGAAATCTTTTGTTTCTCAAACTTCATTTCTTGACTGAGCAAAATATTTCTTTACAAGTTTAGAAGCATGAATAAATAATTACCCTCAATTTAGTGATGAATAAAAACCACTTCCGGGACTCACTCTCACTGAAATGGGAATGCGGAGCTGATGGATGCAATTAAGAATTCGTCGTTTTTTGGATTAAATTAATATTTTCCCACGAAAGTTTAATCAGCAGGATCTATAAAAAGTGTTTGAAAGGTGCATGGCATGCGCCCGCAGGACATGTTCGACTGAGAATAAATCGTCCCATTCCCATTCCCATTCGCTTTCCTTTCCTCATTAATGCCGTGCAACTTGCAAGTGCAATTACTTGCGATGTTACTAACGAGTCCTGAAATAAGTGCAATTGGTTAAAGGCTTTAGCAGAATATCTTCGATAATATCTGCGGATTAGTGCATAACTTCGAACTGGAGAAACGAGAATAAAGAAAATATTTCCAAACCGGCTTCTGATATTTTCCTGCGAACGCAGTAAATTCGAGCTGATCAATTTAATCCCGAAATTCGATCAAAATAAAGGGTTCGGATAGACTCGAATGCTTGAAAAAAAGTACATAAAAAGTCGCATCAAATTTTTAAAGATGATGTAAGACGACAGTACGAGACAATGAATAATAATAATAATTCGGTGGCTCAGTTGGTTAGACACTCGGACTTCACCTCAGAGGTCCGGGGTTCGATCCCTGAGCCGGTACCTCTGGAAATTTTTCAATGTACCTTTACCGAGGTTCTGGTGGTTCGGAACCCACCTTAAGTTGTAGGTCCCCCCATCGTGTACTTAACTGCAACCCAGTTCGTCAATGATGAGGTAAAACCAGGCTTGGTCCAATATGTCTGGGCAGACTGCTCTCATCAGATCACTTGATAGCATTATAAAAATGCGTTCGTGAGTGATGATATATACCGGGACAGCCCCGTGCAAAAATGATCAAATAAAAATCCATCTCTAACCAAAAATGCCTTCGACATGTTGGGCAGTATAAGCCTGTTACAACATTTCAACACTGAAATGTTTTTTAATATAATAAATAATATAATAAAGTAATAATAATATAATAAAAAATAAAATTTAAATACAAATTAGATATATAACGTAGAGAATTCTTATTGATTTAAAAATCTTCTTTAAATAATTGAATTTTCAACCCACTGAAATAAATTTGCAGCCATTTGGACAAATTTTTAATCAGATAGATTAAACTTCAACCAAAGACAGTTGCATTTTCAACACAATAGTTGAATTTTCAAGCTAAAAAGACGAATTTTTTAGAAGACAGAAGAATTTTGAACCAGAAAGGCTGAACTTTTCAACAAAAAAGTTTAGTTTCAATCAAGAAAGACTACTTTTCTACCAAAAAGATGAATTCTCAACAAAAATATAATACTTGATATTTCAACAAAAAAGGATTTTCGTTTTATATAAAAAAAAGTTTAATTTAACCAAAGAAGACGAACTTTTTACAAAATACATGATTTTTCAAACAAATAGTTGGATTTTCAGTCACAAAAATTAATTTGAAAAAAAAAGAATTTCCAACGCAATATTTAAATTGTTCACTAAAAACAAAAACGATAAATTAAAAAAAAAGTTATATTATTAACCAAAGAGATAAATTTTCAACTAAAATGAAGAATATTAAAGAAAATTAATTTTAAACAAAGTGAGTTAAGCATTCAATCAATTATTTAAATTTTCCAATAAAAAAAAACAATTTTTTAAGAAATAGTTCAATTTTCAACCAAAAAAATGAATATACGAACAAAAGAATGATTTATAGTCTTTTAAGTTGGAAAATTAATATTTTTATGATAGAAATTTAATCTTTTTTGTTAAAAATATATAACTTTCTGTTTCTTAATTAATCTATTTTAATTGAGTATGCAACAATTTTGCTGAAAAATTATCTTTTTGTTTGAATGTAATTGCTATATCTATACTTAAAAGTTGAACTCGTTTATTAAAAATTCATGTTTTTGATCAAAAATTTTAGCTGAAAAATTTTATTATTGTTTAAAAACTCTTTTGTAAAACTAAAAATTTCACTTTTGGTTGCAAATTGATCTTCTTCACTTCAAAATTTAACTATTTGTTTGAGAATTCATCTTTCTGGTTCAAAATTTAATTACTTTGTTGAACTCCTTCGTTAAAAATTCATTTTTTAATTAACAATTCATCATTTTATTACAAAACTAATTCCTTTGTTTGGAAATCTAAATATTTGGTTGAAAATTATATATATATATATATATATTTAAAAAAATTTTTTTACTGAAAATTTAACTAGTCTAGTTTAAGATTCTTCATTTTAGTTAAATAATAATCTTTTCGTGTGGAAATTTAGATATTTTGTCAAAAAATGGTTTTTATATTGTTAAAAATCAATGCTTTTACGTGAAAGTATAATTATTCCATTTCTGGTTACAAATTGATGTTTTTTTTTTAGTTGAAAATTGAACAATTTGGTTGAAAAATTGATCTTGTTTAGTTCATCATTGAAAATTCAACTTTTAATAAATTGCGTAGAAAATGCACCATTACCTAAAATATCTTCTGTTGATCCTTTCAAGCTACAGAGATATCTAGTTCAAACTAGGAAAATTGTAATTTTTCTCTTACCCTGAAATACCAAATTTTCGAAAAAACTTCTTGTTTTGGAAATATTCTGATATTATTATATGACATTGATGAAATTATGTGAAAATTAATATTTAATATACATGAAAATTAGGATGAGTGAATCAAAATTTGGTTGAATGAAACAAATGGTTGATTTAACAAAATACTGGATTGCCACAACCAATTTTTTTGTTCAATCAATCAAATACACCATCTTTCAAAAGATTTAGTTAAAAGAACCACAAACCTTCGTTAGGTCAATCAAACATTTTGTTGTCCATAAAAGAACCATATCCTATGGTTGAACCAACAAAGATTTTGTTGATTCAACCAAATTTTTTTTCAAAGTGATTAACCGTGAATTTAAAAAAAAACGATGGTGATTTAATAAGCTGTAGATATTAATTTAGAAAAACGGATGGACTGCAGTTAAAGTGAAATATAGGACTACTAAAGCCGATCCAGTTTTGTAAAAGATTTAACATCTTAATATTTCTCACTCTAATACAGAGAGAGCGAGGGAGTGAGGGAGAGTGTGTGAGAGAAAGAGAGAGAGAAAGTCGTAGATGCCTAGAAGAATATTAATTTATCACAAGCACGCACCGAGCAGGTGAGACTTAAACAAGTTATACTGTAAGCCTTTAAGCGGATGTTGCGAAGCAAATCGAGGTGGCAAATTTATTTCAAGCTCAACACAAAGACTTTCACAGGATTATTAGAATTAATTTACTTTTGAGATATGTCTTTCAGCATGGGATGAAATTAAGGGATGAAATTACATATTTCAATAAGAGCCTCCCAAATATTTGCCTCTTCTTGTGGAAATAAGAGAAAGGTCAGGTTGGCTAGTCTTGTTTGGTTGAATTTGACTTTTTTTAAATCAAAATTAAATTATTTTTTGATTTAAATATCAAAAGGTTACATTTATTGTTGAAAATGTAACTATTTTCTTGAAGATTCGTTTCTCTAACTAATAATTGAACTAATCCACTTTTAATCTTTTTTAAATGAGAATTCAGCTGTTTGGTTAAAAATTTAATTATTTTGTTGAAAAATCCTACTGGTTGAAATCTCAAAAGGTTAAATTTTTTGAGAAATCATCATTTACGGTTGAAAATTTAAATGTTTTGTCGAAAGAAAAATTTTAACTGAAAATTTAACTACTCCACTTTTAGTAAAAAATGTACATTTTTTAGTTGAAAATTCAACTATTGGGTTACTTTAATTATTTTGTTAAAAAATCCTATTTTTGGTTATAAATTCAACTGTTTTGATGAAAACTCATTTCTTTTGATCGAAATTATGTATTTTATGGTTTAAATACAAATTTTTAGTTCATAATTTATTTAAATTTATTCA
This sequence comes from Belonocnema kinseyi, assembly GCF_010883055.1. NCBI lineage: Eukaryota > Metazoa > Arthropoda > Insecta > Hymenoptera > Cynipidae > Belonocnema > Belonocnema kinseyi. The sequence goes on from NC_046659.1 coordinate 113,136,688, forward strand.
AAATTCGTTTTCTTTGTGTTCATTTTAATTGATTTTGATTCAAAATAAAAATATTTTTAAATTGATTGAACTATTTTATTGAAAATTCGTTATTTCAGCTGAAAATTTAAATATTCAATTTTTAGTTTGAACGTTTTTTAGTAGAAAATTCAACTGTTTGATTAAAAATTCAATTATTTTTTGAAAAAATCTTATTTCTGGTTTGAAAACTAAACTTTTTTCTTGAAAATTGGTTACTTTCGGTCGAAATGATATTTTTCTTGGTTGAAATACAAATTTTTTGTTGGCAAATAATCTACTTTGGTTAAGGATTCAACTATTTTATGCAAAATATGTTTTGTATTAGTTGAATTTAACTATTTTTGATTAAAAAGAAAAATATTTTATTGAGAATTCCTTCGGAAATTCGATTTTTTTAATTAAAATTGAACTCATCCATTTTTAGATTAAAAGTTATCCTTTTTAGTAAAAAATGCAGCTGGTTTGTTAAAAATTTAATTATTTTGTTGAAAAATCCTACTTGGTTGAAATCTCAAAAGGTTAAATTTTTGTTGAGAAATCATAATTTACGGTTGAAAATTTAACTACTTCACTTATAGTAGAAAATTTACATTTTTTAGTTTAAAATTCAACTATTTGGTTACTTTAATTATTTTGTTAAAAAATCCTATTTTTTGTCAAAAAATTCAACTTTTTTTATGAAAACTCATTTCTTTTGATCGAAATTATGTATTTTCTGGTTTAAATACAAATTTTTGGTTCATAATTAATATACTTTGTTGACGATTTAACTATTTTATTCAAAATTCGTTTTTTTCTTCTTGATTTTAACTGATTTTGATTCAAAATAAAAATATTATTTAATTCAAATACCAAACAATTACATTTTGTTCAGAATTCATCATTTTTGGTTGATTTAACTATTTTGTTGAAAATTCGTTTTTTTTTAACTGAAAATTTAAATATTTTATTCTTAGTTTGAAAGTTTTTTTTTAGTAGAAAATTCAACTCTTTGGTTAAAAATTTCATTATTTTGTTGAAAAATCATATTTTCGGTTTGGTAATTAAAATTTATTGTTGAAAATTCGTCTCTTTTCACAAGTATTTCGTTGTTAATTAATCTATTTTGATTGAGGATTCAAAAATTTGATTAGAAATTTGTTTTAGTTGAAATTAACATTGAGCCACATAGTTCAAAAATATTTTTTCTGTTGAAAATTCATTTTCTTTAATTTCTACTTTTTTTAACATTAATTTTTGCAACTTAAAATTGAAATTCGAATTTATTTCCATTTAAAGATTTATCTTTTTAGTGGAAAACTGATCTCTTTCGTTAGAATTCTAACTATTTTGTTGAAAATTGATGTCTTTTAATTGGAAATTCAAGTGCTTGGGTAAAAGTAGATCTACTTTGTTAAACTTTTATTATTTTGGTTCAAAGTTTATCACTTTGGTTGATAATTTAACTATTTTATTAAAAATTCGTTTCGATTTAAAATTAATTATATTAAACTGGAAATTTAGCTTTTCCCTTTTTTGTTGAAAATTGATATTTTTTAGAAGAAAATTTATTATTGTGTTAGAAAACTAAGCTTTGTGATTGAAATGTTCTCTTTTTTATTTAAAATTCATATGTCCGTGTTAAATTCAACTAATGCACATAAAGTTAAAAACTAATTTTTTTGTAACTATTTTGTTAAGAATTCGTCTTTGCGGTAAAACATTAATATTTGGGAGTTAAAAGATTAACTGTTTTACTAAGCAAATTTTATTTATTTTTTAAAATTAAAGCTCTTCAAATTGAACAATTTTATATTTAGGACAATAAAAATTGGACATATTAAAAAGGAAGCACGAAAAGCTCTATACAAATTACAAAATTCAAATCTAATACTTCGCAAATTTGATGCTTTAATTTTTTAATAAATTTTTATAATTGTGAACGATTCAATTTCAAAATAATGGGATTTCAAATGATTTCGAATGATCTAATTCGACTTTTAAGCTCCCGATTTTCAAATTGCACCATTTTGAGAAGCATAAATTGTAAATAAAAAAATGTTCTTTTCTTCAATAAAAAAGAATTTAATTTCGACTGATTCCTATTCAATTTTGAAAAAGAGACAAGTCCCGAAATAAACGAATAAAATTTTAGAAAAAAAAATGTTTTTAAATTTTAAATTGCTAATAATTATTTCCCGATCCAGTGGCCGCCCTGGTGTTGCTTCAAGAATAATAAAAATTCTCATTTCTTTAAAGCTTCTTCCGCTCTTCTCTTGACGCAGAGGCTCAGACGGAAATAAAAATCCAGAGAAAAATAAAAAATAAAAACGGAAAAAAATAAAATCGCTTGCGAAAGCCGAAGATTGATAGCCATCATGGTTTCTAAATTTAACCGGGTCAAAAGTATTAGCTCGTCAAACTCAGATATTTTTGGGCAATCATGCTAACGCTTTTTTTTAATTGGGAGCAGTAAGGAAGTTTTTAATAGACAGTCTTGTAGAAAAGAACTGATTTCAGAAGCATAAATTAAACAAGAAATTCTTGGAAATTAAAAAAAAAAATTCTACGATCAAAGTTGGACAAGACAATCTTAAATTTCTCCATTCAAATAAAAATAAATAAAAAAAGTAAACACCCTAATTTTTCAATTGAAAATTCAATTGAAACAACTCAGTCCAAATTAAAAAATGTCGATTTGAGTGGTTTGAAGTTTTCCAATACCATCCTTTACATACCAATATGATCATCAAATTCTTTTTTGAAAGAGAAAATAATCCACTGTATGAGTCATACGTACCTGAAACAAAAAACGAATGTACATTTTAGTATTTATTAAAATAATAATTTGTTTTAATATTCAAGGGAGTCTACTTAAATTTATTATCCATCTGCAAATAATGGAATTTCTAATTGACTAAATTTAATTTAAAATCAGGAAATTCAAAAAAATAGGAATAAATATACAATTACTGATAAAAAATGTTTTTTTCAGTTCTTATAAATATTTAACTGTTTAGAAATGGCACTTTTGTATATAAAATTGAATAACAATGTTCTTTAATTTATGAAAGTAACAGTCTAAATGAACACGAAACTTCTTAATAGTACAAGCTTTAAAGAATTTTATTATTACAGGATATTCATAAACTAGTATTATAAATATCGAGTAATTAAAAAAATTACTTGCAATAAAAACAAAATTATTATATTTTTTGATTGGATAATATAATTCATCAATTTAATGAATAATTAAAGCAGGATTATTTTCATTTTATTAGATACTTATAAAAATGAACTTAGCACATAAAAATTTTCAATAAAGAGGGAGAAAGAAAAACTTTATTTTTCAAATTTCATTGATTTTCCCTGACCAATTTTTCATTTTCAGTGTCCATTAATATTCAAAGACCTGCATTTTAATCTTGTAACATTTTTAACCTAGAAAATTCTTGAATTAAAAGTTTGTAATTTTAATTTTTGAGAAGACAATTGAATGCTACATCCGTAAAGTTAATTTTTTAACATACAAAAATGAATTTTTAACAAAAGGCATGGATTTTCAAAGAAATTGTTGAATTTTTAATTTAAAAAGGATAAATTTTCATACAAAAATGTAAAAGTTACATTTTTAGGCAAAAAATTAATTTGAACAAAAAAAAACGAATTTTCAACTAAAATGATAAATTTTTCCAACAAGAATACGAATTTTCAACAAAATAGTTGAATTTTCAACGATTAATTTCTACAAACAAAAAAAACGAATTTTCAACAAAATGCATGCATTTTCAAACAAATATTTGAATTTTTAACAAAAAAAGATCAATTTTCAAACACAAATATGAAAAATACATTTTCAGTAAAACAATCAATTTTAAACCAAAAGAAACAAACCTTCAATAAGGAAAATCCAATTTTCAACAAAATAGTCAAATTTTCAACCAAATAGATTAATTTTACACTAAAATTATAAATTTTCCAAGCAAAAGTCGAATTTTTAACAAATAAATATTTTCCAGTCAAGAAGGGAAAAAATGTCATCCAATTTGTTGAACTTTCATAGTAGAAGAGGAAATTTTTGCAAAGAAATTGAATTTTCAAGTTACATTTTCAGTCAAAAATAGTACAACTTTAGCAAACAATAAAATGACAAAATAGTTGAATTTTTATCAAATATGAATCTTTAACAAAAAAATAAATTATGAACAAATTAGTTTGACTATTAGCCAAGTAGTTGAATTTTCAACTAAAATTGTGAGTCTACAACAAGAAAAGGATTTTTTAACAAAGTTGTTCAACCATTAACCAAGTAGTTAATTTTGAACAAAAAGTTGCATTTTTGTTAGAAAAAACGATAAAAACTCTACTAAAATAGATGCATTTTTTTAAAAGAAAGAAAAATTTCCAAAAAATAGTTGAATTTTCAACAAAATTTTCCATGACGAAAAAAAAATCCCTAGCATCTCTAGGTTTTCCCCTATTTTCAGCATTTTTATTCAACTTGCAGGTAATAAAAACAAACAAAACTTGTAAACATCGACACGTTGATAGACTTGTGTTAATCTTTTCTGATTGCTCCTTCTTTTATTTATTTTTTAAAATATAAATAGAGACATTTAAATTGATTGCCTTCTTCTTTTTTTTTTAAATATGAATGAAGACATTTAAAAGCATGTTGCCAAAATTTATTCCTTGGATTCTTGTTTCTCTTTTTTTAATTTCAAAGAATTTCGTAGTTGAATTTGAATATTGGGCGTCAAAGAAGAAATGAAATTTTGATTTATTCTGAATTTAATTCCCTAAATTTAAATTTAAACACAGTGACATTTTGTTTCATTAAAAAAAGGTGCAGCTGTGTGAAGCCAGAAAAAGGGTAAAGGAAGGAAACACGAAATGAACGTAATGAGTTTGCAATAAGAGACTTCACAATTCACATATGTTACTAATGACGCCCAAGGTGTCCAGCTAACAACAGACCTCTTCGATTCTTTGACCATCTGTGGACATTTTGACCATATGAACCATGGTTACACTTTCCAAGTAAAATATAATAATGCACAAAGTTGTAAAAAAAATCCGCTAGTGAAATACTGTAAACAATTTCAGACTTCACAAATCAAAATGCGCTGAAAACATGGAAAATAGTGTGACCCCCCCCCCCCCCCCCCCCCCCCCCCCCCCCCCCCCCCCAACCGTGGACAAGATTCTTTTATTTCAAATAAATTTAAATACTATATTCAATTCAATATTTAACATTTTTTTATTAAACTCGAGATATATTTTATTTAAAAAATTGAAAAAAGTATTCATTTTCAACCCATCAAGAGGAATTAAAAAAAAAATTAATTTGGAACCAAACAAGATGAAGTTGAATTTTTTTCCTAAATAGATAAATCTTCAGCTTACAAAGATACACTTTCAATTAAGAAAATTAATTTTCTACGGAACAAAATTCTAAGTTTAAAACCAAAAAGGAGAAAATATTAATTTTCAATCAAGAAAGATGAATTTTCAAGCAAGAAAATTAATTCTAAGATAAACAGTTGATTTTTATACACGAAAAAATAATTTTCAAAAAGAAAGTTAATTTTCAATCAAGAAAGACAAATTTTTAATAATATACATTAATATACATGATGATGTTTCAAAAATAAAGGTTATTTTTGATAAAAATAAGAATTTTCTTTAATTTACATAATGCCAAACTGTTGCATTTTGAAACCTATAATACGAATTTTTTTATAAAGCAGTTAAATTTGTCCTCAAATACATTAATTTTCAACCAAATTGTTCAGATTTGAAGCCAAAGAGATGAGTTTTCAACAAAACAGTTGAATTTTCAACAGAAAAGTTAATTTTGTACAAAATAGTTAAATTCTAAAATGAAAATTTGCACTTTTAACCAAAATTTTCAATTTTCAAATAAATATTTTAATTTTTACTTCAATTGTTCGATTTTATACTAAAACAATTTAGTTTGCAACCAAAGTAAATGAAATATTTCTACGAAATAGTTAAATTTTCAAATAAATATTTCAATTTTGAAGCACCAAGTTGAATAAAAAAATATATATTTTAACCGTTGAAGAATATTTTCGTTTTTCTACCAAAACAGTTAAATTTTCAAATAAATCTTTTAATTTTTAACCAAATAGTGGAACTTTTAACATAATACATGAATTTTGAACAAAATTCTTTAATTATCAACTAAACAAGATTAATTTTAAATTGAGAATATCAATTTTCAATCAAAGAGATGAACTTTAACTAAAATGATAAATTTTTAACAAAAACAAACATTTATTTTTCAGAAATTAGTTTAACTTTCAACCAAGTAGTTAAATTTTTAAGAAAAACATATGAATTCAGAACGAAAAATGTATTAATTAAAATTTCAACTAACAAAGATTTAAATTTAAATAAAAAAAAATCGAAATTCAACAAAAAAAAATAAGAATTTTCAACTAAAAAAAATACATTTTCAACCAAAAATGAAATAAATTCTCAATGAAATAATTAAATTTTCAACCAAAGAAATGAATCTTCAAACCAAAAAATGAATTTGTAATCAAGTACAAAATCAATATTTTATTTTTTTAAATTGATGACTTTTCCAAAAAATAGTTCTGTTTTTTATTTTTAAGCAAACGAGATGAAATTTCTCGAACAAAAATATAATAGTAGTCACTTTACCTGAAGTAATTAACCATAACCAAAGATAGTTAGATTTACTTATTGGGTTCTATTAATTCAGTTCGCATTCAAGCAAAAAGAATATAAGAAAAAGGGGAAATTTTGTAAAAACACAGGAACAATAAGTCAATCATTAAAAAGGGGAAAAGCGTAAAGTTAAAGAAATTTAAATAAGATTAAAATCCTATTTAACGTCCAATAAACAAATTAATGTGCCGGAATTCCTGAAAATAAAACCAAGAATCCAACGACCAAATTTAGACAACCACCATGAAATGTTCCTATTGAAATTTGAATAAAACAAATAAACAAAAACACTTTTTTTTCTCCTAAAAAAAAAAAATAAATAAATAAAATAATTGTCCTCCTTGGACAAAATTAAAAAAGAGGATTGAAATTTTTTGATTTTGAATCTCGAGTTTCAGGAAGAGAGAATCGTGGTGTTGTTGTTATTTTTGTCCACGGAGGCTAATTTTTTTTTTCTTTGTTAGGAGAAAAAATCGTTTTTCTTTATTTGTTTTTTCAAATTTCAATAGGGACATTTTATGGTGATTGTCCAAATTTGATCGTTGGATTCTTGGTTTTATTTTCAGGAATTCTGCAAATTAAGAGTGTAATGATTTTGATGTCTGCAATTTAATTTGAACAGTACCTGCATACGCGATAAGAAACCAAATTTATATTGAAGTCGGAATTGGTAGAGAAATTAATGTCCAGTTTGCATTAGTCTTAATTTGTATGGTGCAAATGAAGTAGGGAAAATATCTGAAGATATATCGTTTTATGGAGTCCCGATAAGGTTATTATTCGCGAGTCGCAATCAGAAACCACAAATATGCATTAGTAGTAGAATTGCAGATGTGCGAATATGTAACTGCGTAGATCGTACAAAGTATACTTGAAGTGGCTTCGCTTACTCGGATCGGACAATAACTACAAATTGATGGCAGATCGCAGATTGCATTAGGGAGTGGCTTCGAAGGGATATTTGCAGGCTAAACCGGCCTGTAAATTCTCAGATGTCTGCAATTCTTGTGTGAACTCTTTCTCTTTCCTCTCTTCTTATGAAAGGCAAAGGAAAGGAGACTCGAAAAACAAATTTTAAAACAAAATTCTATAAAAATTATTAGTTATCTATGCAATTCTTGGAGAAAACAAAAAAAAAACAAAAAAAAATAATCCAACAATCAAATTTGGACAACACACTTTTGGATATCTTTTTGGATATTCTTGAAATATTTGGTAATATTTGTAATAATCATTGAAACTTTTGTTAAATCTTTAAAATCTATCCGAAACATTAAAAATGCTTGTGAAATTTTTTAAATATTTGGAAAATGTTTGAAATCTTTGTAAAATATTAAAAATATTTGGCATATTTTTAAAAATGTCGAAATCTTTGGGAAATCATTAAAGTCTGTGAAATTTTTTTAAACTATCCGAAATCCTTGCGAAATATTTTATATCTTTGTTAAATCTTTTGAAAATCATTGAAATCTTCGTGAAATATTAAAAATATTTTTTTAATTTTGATAATATTTGTGAAATTGTTTAAATATTTGCGATATTTTTTTAATGTTTAAAATCATTTTAATCTTTCTGAAATCTTTACAAAATATTTGGAATATTTTTGAAATGTTTAGTAACATTTATAAAATTATTGAAATCTTAGTCAAATATTTGGGAAATCATTGAGGTATTTGTAAAATCTTTTTAATCTATGCAAAATCTATAAAAATATTCGAAACCTTTGGTATCTTTGGGAAATTTTTGAAAATCTTTACGAAGAAACCTTTGAAAATTTTTGAAATATTTGTTAATATTTGTGAAATTATTCAAATCTTTGGGAAATCATTGATGTCTTTGTAAAATCTTCTCAATCCATCAAAAATCTTCTCTTAAAAATTAAAAATCTTTTTGAAAACTTTTATATCTAAGGGAAATCATTTAAATCTTTGATAATGTGTTTTTACAAACGCAAAAATAGATGTTTTAGATTGTGCAAAAATTATAAAAACGATACCATATTCTTGTTGGTTTTGTGAAAAAGACACATTTAAAAGTTTCTTCAACAATTTTGTGCCAAAACCTAAGTCGACTAAAGTGTTTTTTTTACAAAACGGCTCAATATTTTTTTTAACCAACAATCAAATTTGGATAACACACGTTTAAATGTCTTCCAGACTTCACTGCCCAAAATGGTCTCAAAACGAAAAGTATCACTTTTCTCTCCAAAAAGACGAATCTCAAACAAAATAGTTGATTCACAGTTGAATAGTTTGCAATCACAAAGAGTCTTCACCAGACAACAAAAATGACAATGTTCTTAAATTTAAAGAAAAAAACATTATCTTCCTGAAAAATGGACCGCAGATAAATAAATTTCCTGAAAAGAGTTGCCGAAGATTCTTTTTTGCCCCTATAAAAGTCGAACGTCACCCTTGAATTATTCAAACATTCTCTGAGCATATTAAAGCGGCCACACAATGTTATCCGAAAGACCCTTTGAAATATTATTCCTGGCGACAGTCGACAGGCGCTATAATCACGTGGGGGAGTCAGATCCATTATGTTGCCTCTCATCAGGACAGAATTTAGCTAGCGAGCAAGGAGAAAAACGAAAATATTGTGCTGTAAGTTGTGACAGGCAAACATTATTTTTTATTTTTCCTCCTACGAATTTACAACCCAAGGGAGCCATAAGATTCAAAGAAATAAACTACACGAGACTCAAAATTGAACAAGTTGAGAATAACACGCTTCAAGTTTTAAAGTTCAAAGCTAAAGTGAATGCATGATATTTATTAAATTTACAGACTTTACATGTAACAAAATATTTCCTCCACCCGTCTCCCAATGTCCTCAAGAAAATACTTGAATTTTCAATAAAATAATTAAATTTTGAACACAATAGTTGAATTTTCAACCTAAAAAGATCAATTCCCGAAAAAAGTCTTATAGTTTACATGTTTCTAAAAAAAGATGAAATTCATATCAAAAAAGGGATTTTAAAACCAAAAGACAAATTTTCATCAAATAAAGATTCTTCACACAAGAAAGAAATAAAACTTTACCTAAATCATTGAAACTTCTAGCAGAAAGACAAATTTTCTCTAATAAAATTGAGTTTTCAAACCAAAAATATTACTTTTTAGCAAAAAAATTAATTTTCCATGAAACTAATGCATTTTTACCCAGCGAACATGAATTTTTTGGCAAAATTCAACAAAATAGTTCAACTTTCAAAAATTGTATTTCTGTTAAAACAGATGAATTTTTAAATCAAAAAAATACACTCTGAAAAAATAGTTGAACTTTCTGTTAAAGAAGGATTTCATTTGGCTTTTCACGATATATAATGTAAATTTTTAAACAAGAAATAAGTTTCTACGACAAAAATTAAATTTTCAATTCAAAAAGACGATCTTTTAACCAAATAGTTGCATTTTCTCCAATAAAGATGAAATTAAAAAAAAAGATACACTAAAAAAAACTTTTTCTTTTTAAAGTTGAACTCTCATCCAGAAAAGATATCAGTTCATTTTTCAAGATCAAAATATAAGTTTAAAAAAAAGTGAATTTTCTATGAAATATTTAAATTTTCAACAAAACAGTAGAATTTTCAACCAATAAGTATGACTTTTTAACAGAATAGTTTAATTTTGAACAAAACAGTTGCATTTTTATCCAAGAAAGATGAAATTTACTTACAAACAGATGAATTTTTAATAAAAACATAAACAAAAAATTAAATGTAAACAAAAAGTAAATTTTTTACCAAATAGTTTAATTTTCAACAAAACAGCAGAATTTTCAACCAAAAAGTATGACTTTTTAACAAAATTGTTGAATTTTCAACCAAATAGTAGAAATTTTACAAAAAGATGTAATTTCTGCTGAAGAAGATAGTTTTAAAAATCAAAAGGACAAAATTTTAAAGAGTTGAATTTAATTCAACAGTTGCATTTTTATTTGAGAAAGATTAAATTTTTTCTAAAATAGATGAATTAAAAAAAAAGCTTTAAAAAAATAGTTAAATTTTCATCCAAAGAAGATTCCAATTTACTTTCCAACACAAAAATAAGAATTGTACACAACAAGTTAACTTTCTGCTAAATAATCAAATTTTCAACCAAAAAGGTATCACTTTTTAACAATATTGTTAAATTTCCAAAAAAACAGATGCCTTTTTATCGAAAAAAAAAATTAAAATTCTACTAAAACAGATGAATTTTCAAATCAAAAATACAAATTTTCAATAAAAGAGTTGAATTTTCATCAAAAAAGATTTCAATTGACTTTTCAACACAAAAGTAGGACTTTTAAACAAAAAGTAAATGTTCTAGGAAATAGTTTAAGTTTCAATATTTATGCTGAAAAAGATGAACTTTTGAATCAAAAAGGCAATTTTTCAGAAAAAATGATTGTAGTTGAAATTTCACCTAAAACCCAGGTTTCAGTTCAGAATATAACAAATTTTTAACCAAACTGTTAATTTTTAAAGCAAAAAGATGATTTTGCTATAAAATAGTTGAATTTTAAACCCAATCATACTAATTTTTAACAAAAAAGTTGAATTTGCAATTGGAGAGGATATCCTTCTAAGAAAATTTTTCAATTTTCAAATAAATGATACAATTTATAACTAAAAAGACGATCCTCAGAAGAAAGTTTTTGCGAATTTGCGAATTTGCAAAAATTACGTACATACCTACTCCCCCGACGGTAAAAAATCAGAATAAAATGTCTCAACTCCCCTCCCCCTTTAGAGCATGTGATACTTAGAAAATGATCAATTTTACCAGTTTTAGGTTCCCCCGGCTTTTTTTCTAGAATAATAAATATTTTGTCTTAAAATTTTGGAAAATGATAGCAAACATGGTAACGGACGTCCCTGCAAACTTTTTGTGGGTTAATTCCAAAAAATTTTGATTTTACTAAAAAAAGTGTGTATATTTCGAGGTTATGTGTGTTACAATTCTCTCCCATAATTATTCTAGAATGTTTACCGACAGCATTGGTACGACAGAGAACTACATTATCGGAATGACAGAGAGCTGAAACATGACCCTAACCTCAAAACGAAGTACATGCATACAATTTTTATTTAGCACAATAATTTTTTTTGGTTATTATCCCCCAAAAAAGAGTCTAGGGACGTCCATTATGATATTTTATAACATCTCTGAATTCAGTTTTAAAAAAATTTTATTTTTGTGGAAAAAAGCCGGGAGAACTGTACCCGATTGATAGAAATTAATAGTTTCATTAAATGAATGAAACGAGATGATGTTTTCCAGGAGGAACGATTTCAAGAAGAAGAAATCCTCCGCATCCGCCTTCTGTCTTCCTCTTCGTGGAGTTATGAAGCCGCGACGTACTAGACGGGTATTCGCGAATTATAACAAACTTCCGGCCGCTCATTTGTTCCTTAGCTTCACTCATGCCGCTGGTCATTGTTGCGTTGCTCCAGAGTGTGACGACCTGGCAACCTCGATCCATGACTGATGTCAAGCTAATCATCTTCAGATTGTCATACCAATCCTAAGGTTCTAATTTATAAATTACAATCTCTTCAATTTCCCATTGTCTGAAACCCAGCAATTTCATTCTGACATCATCATTATTAACTTTAATCTTCTGCGAGCTTAAAATAGTCTTAATTATCCCATAATTCCTTATCTCCAATGCCTAGAAGAACTATAGTCCTGTTTTCCATTTTCATTAAAAAAAAAAAAAACTCATTATTCCCATGACGAATTTTGATATCTCTCGTTTACTTCACCGAAGGAAGGAAGGTGTTTTCGAGGGAGAAGTGAACGTAAAATGAGTGTGAGCCATTGTTTAACAAGGCAATTTCGCAAACTTCATTATGGCTTGTGCTCCCTAGTCCCTGTCGTAAATGCAGTTTGCCGTTTCTATTCCTGTGCGTCTCAGTTCCGCAACCTTGGCCATTTGCATAGAACTGTCTTGAATGGAAACAGAAAGTTGAGATGTCGGAATAGATAAAAAAAAAGGTTCATTGAACGAACTACGAAAATACATGCTCTTCTTCTCAAGAGAAGATGACAAATTATTATTGAATATTGACACAGTAAACCCAAGGAACAAAATTTATCATTAAATTGGATAAAAACGCTGCAGTAGGTTTATCTGACGAAAGATAAAATATATCTGAAGAAAGATCAAATTTATCTGACGAAAATATTTATAAATTTGAAAATCCTCGCGGTATTAATTTCTTAAATTTTCTCACTTTCTTTAAATGATTTTTACCAAAAAATTATTTACCTACACTTAAAGAATACTTAGGTTGCACTTAAACATTATAGTGTTTGTTTACAAATTTTGAAGTCTTCATTAGGGTCGACAGAAACTAAAGATTTAAAAAATTAATACTTTTTCGTTGAACCTAGACGCAATCGAAGAAAACATTCCCAATCATTTCCTGATTCACAAACATTTTCCACGGTCTATAAAATTTTAAAAATTGAACTCTAAATTTAAAAAATTTTATATACAAATGCTCAATAATCTACATGAATAAAATGGAAGTAAGGTTGGAAATTAGGTACTAACTCTTTCCAATTGAATAATTTTAACTGAAACGCAGACAAAAAGAAAAATTTAGAATTTTTAACTTTTAAAATTTTTTAAATTTAAATGAGATTAAAATCAAATTTAAAATCCTATTTAACGTCCAATAATCAATGTGCACAATTCCTGAAAATAAAACCCAGATTCGAACGACCAAATTTGGACAACCACCATAAAATATTCCTATTGAAATTTGAAAAATTATTATTATTACTTGATAATAATAAAAATATAAAAGACGAAAGAAATAAAAAAGAGAAAGAAGGGGTTTTAGTTGGTTGCCTTCTCATTTTTCTTTCCGCCTTTTTATTTTTATCCAAAAAAAATTCTTTTTCTTTTCTTTTTAAGGAAAATTTTTTTTCAAATTTCAATAGAAACATTTTATGGTGATTGCCAAATTTGGTCGCAGGATTCCTGGATTTGTTTTCAGGAATTCTGCACATTAATTTTAACATTTAATAGATACATTACAAATTTATTGTTTTAATCGAACACTTCTTAAATTAGAATTTAAATTATTTTTAATAGAAATAGTTTAAACATCCTTAAAAAGCTTGAAAATTCTATTTCAAAATTTTTAAAGATCTAGAAGCTGTTTTAAATTTATTCAAATTAAAATTATTTTTGCAATTTTCTAAGAACTTCTAAATATCTTTTAAAATTCATCAAATTTTCCTACAATTTTTAGGAAATCCTGCTTATTATGTTTAGAAAAAAATTTGATTAATTTTAAGTTTTGAAAAGATTTTTAATTAATTTAAAAATTGAGATGATTCCAAATTATTCTTACCAGAATTTCGGTGCAAATAGCCACAGATTTTTGCAGATTTCAAATAAAATATTACGAAGCTTCTCAAGATTTTTAAAGGCTTGGACAGAATAAAAACATTTTCTTAAGATTCCTAGAAAAATTATCACTAACTTTTCATTTTGAATAATTATTTTAAAAGAATATTTAAAACTTTTTTAAAGATTTCCAAAATTGTCAAATTTGCAGGATTTTCTAGAAATGGCAGAAAAAATGTAATTCATTTTAAAAGATATTTATCGAATTTTTTCTATAATTTTTAGAAAATCCTAGAAATAAAAATAAAAATATTAAAAACATTCCAGATTCTTTTTTGACAATTTTGGAAATCTTTTAAAATGTTGTTAAATATTATCTTAAAATAATTATTCAAAATGAAAAAATCATTTTCAATTCTCCTAGGAATCTTAAGAGAATATTTTTTATTCTATTGCAGCCTTTTACAATTCTTAAATAGCTACTGAATTTTTTATTGGAAATCTTCAAATATCTACATTTTATTTTAACTTAGACTGTTGCTATTTGCACAAAATTTCGGCACGAATAGCCGAATTTTGTCGATACACACACTTCGTTTAAATTATTTAAAATCATTTCAAATTTTGTCTACAAATAATAAGTGTTAAATTGTTATTTATACCTCAAAATGCAACAATTTCACTTACAAAAATAAGCTCTATTTTCCAAATAGAACAATTAAATTTTTAACGTTCAAAGTTTTAAAACTTTCGAAATGTTAACGATTCCATACTTTCTATGTCAAACAATTTAGTTTCAAATTATTTACTTTTAAATCTTTGATTTTCATTAACACGTCTTAAATAAAAAATAAAACATTGCTAAATATTCAATGACTGTTATTTTTCATAATTAAAAAATTTCAAATTAAATGTATTTAAAATTGAATATTGTAGACGGAAACAATGTTTTAAACCTAATGACAACCTTTAATTGCGAATATATGATTATGAAGCTATTTTTATGTTAAAAATAGTTTATGAAACAGTTTAAGTTTTAACGTTAAAATTTAGAAATTCTTAAATTTTGGACGGATTTAGAATCGTTTTGTCACATCAATTATTATTCAATTTTTAATAGTTAAAATATAGATCCATTTTTAAAATTATTTATTTATATTTACAATTGATAAAATAAAATACAAATTTATGCAAAATTTCCAAATTCAAAGGCTTTTAATTTTCACTTGCTTAAGTCCTCAAGACTGCATTTTGAAATTCTTTGAATTAAAAATGTACGTTTAAAAATAAGAATCTAAAATGGAAAATTTTTGAAGTAAGAAATTTTAAAATTACGCATTGTAAACTGAATTATATCATAATTGAAAAAGATAACAATTCAAATTATTATTTATCAAAACTGATAAAATCCAACTTGAACAGATTCTTCTTCTAAAAATGCGTAAAATTCCCGGTGTAAAAAAAAAATAAATGAACTATCATTTCCCGAATTTCCCCCGTTGAAAAAAATTCTTGATCATTTTCCGGTCCAGCGGCCACCTTGAGAGATTATTAATTATTTTTAAGAATGTGGCAGAAACTAGGTCTGGAAATTCGATGCCGGAATTCATTTGGAGGCTCGATGATTATAACTTATTATACAAATGAAAACTGATTACGATTCTACATTCTGAAATTGGCATCTAAGTTAATTGGATGATCCACCATGTCCAGTATCGGAGTGCATCCAGTTTCGATGCAATTTGCATTTCCGGCGAATTCAATTAACCGTATGATTTGCATTATAATACAGCGAAATATAAAATTTCTTTATAAACTTCTTTTTCAGGGTGGCGATTCGGCGGACGATTTCCAATTCCCGATCAAGTTTTTCTAGTTTCCCGGTCAAGTTTTTCTATTTTCCCGGTCAAGTTTTTCAATTTTTCTGACCAAGTAAAAGTAACATATTCATATGTTTTTCGCAAAACGCAAACATTTATTTTAAACCATAACATTCATTCTAAACAACCTTTAACACAATAAAGCAAAAAATTAACTAAAATTATGGATATGTAACTTAAATACTTGAGTTTTTAACCAAAAAGATTTTTTTTAAACATAAAGATTAATTTTTAAACAAAAAGAATAATTTTCTAACAAAACTACAAGTTTTCAACAAAATACATGAATTTTAACGAATTAGTTAAATTTTAAATGAAAGGAGACGAATATTCAACCAAATAGTTAAATTTTGAACTTGAAAAAAATTAATGTTCGACAGAAAATGGGATAGTTACATATCTAGTAAAAAAATTTAATTTTCATCCTAACTGATGAATTTCCTACTGAAATGATGAATCTTCAACTGAAGTAGTTGAACTTTCAACAACAAAAAAAATAACTTTTTCTAAAAAAGATAAATTGTCAACTAAAACTTAAATCATTAAGTTTTAAATTTTGAAAAATCAATGTTCAATCAAAAGAAAAACAAATTTTCAATAAAAAAGTTAAAGTTTCGGTAAAAAATTTCTTTTTATTCAATGGAAAAACAATTTTTCAACTAAAGAAATGAACTTTTTATTAAAATGACGAATCTTTCATAAAAAAAATAATTTGCAACGAAAGAGTTTATTTTTCAACCAAGTAAATTTATTCCTAACCTAAAAGATGAATTTTAAACAAGGAGATTAACTTTCAAAGAAAAAAAATTTATACCAAAAAAGTCGATAAATATCTGGATTTTTAATGACTTTCAACCAAACTGATGAAATTTCAACTAAACTGATAAATCTTTAACTGGAATTTTCTGCAAAAAAAGACAAATTTTCCACAAATTGCTTGACTTTTCAAAAAAAGTTTAATTTTTAAATAAAAAATACCAATTTTCAACCAAATAGTTGAATTTTCATCCAAAACAGGTAACATTTCAACCCAAAATAGAATAGTGGCATTTTTCGTTAAAAATCTAATTCTCAATTTAAAAAAACAGAATTTTCAGAAAAATAGTAGAATTTTATACTGGAGAAGTTAATTTTTTAGTTGAAAAAAATTATTTTCAGACAAGTAGTAGTTACATTATCAAAAAGAAATGAATTTCTAATTAAAATGATGAATCTTCAAACAAATTAATTTATAACAAAAGAACTATTTAAAAAAAAAAAACTATTTGAAGCATTTTCTTTTTCTAAAATTTGGAAGAGGGTACTTTAAAATTTTTATGAATTCTGACTTGGAACAATTTTAAACCAGAAAGAGAAATTTTCATGTAAAATGATGAATATCTAACTAGAATAATTAAATTTTTAACCAAAATGACGAATTTTCAACCAAAAAAGTTAATTTCTACAAATAAAATATGAAACATCAACCAAAAAAGATCACAATTTTTAACTAAATATTGAATAATTTAGTTTTTTTTTAGTCAAAAAATGCACGTTTAACCAAAGAGATTAATTTTTATCTAAAATTATGGAATATTAAACTCGAATAATAGTTATATTTTTAGTTTAATAAACAAATTAATTTTCAACCAAAAAAGAAAAAAGTTTTCAACCAAATAGTTCAATTTTCGAACAAAAAAATTATTTTCATTCAAAGAACAGACCGGTTTTCTATAAAATATCTCATATTTGAACCTGGAAAATTAATTTTTAATTGAAATGATGAATTTTCAATCAAAGAAGTTAATTTTTACGAAAAGAGTTTAACTTTCAACATAGTAATTTTATTTTCAACCTAAAAAATGAATTTGAATTAAAATGATAAGTATTTAGCTGCAATACATGAATTTTTAAACCAAAAGGAAAATTTTTAATCTAGTAAATAAACTTGCAAAAAAAAGATAATTTTCTACAAAAAAAAATCGATTTTTAACCAAATATGTGGATTTTCAACGAAATAGTGGAATTTTTAATTAATAAGACAATTTTTCATCCAAATTGTTGAATTTTGAACAAGAAAAGATTAATTTCCATCGAAACTGAT
This sequence comes from Belonocnema kinseyi, assembly GCF_010883055.1. Classification (NCBI taxonomy): domain Eukaryota; kingdom Metazoa; phylum Arthropoda; class Insecta; order Hymenoptera; family Cynipidae; genus Belonocnema; species Belonocnema kinseyi. The sequence continues at coordinate 113,154,727 of NC_046659.1, forward strand.
GAACATTTAATTAAAATGATGAATCTTCAACTGGAATGGTTGAATTTTATAACAAAAAAGGCGAATTTTTCACAAAGTAGATATATTTTCAAACAACTAATATAATTAAAAATTAATAAATTAATAAATTAATAAATTAATAAATTAATAAAAATTCAATACTAAATTATGATTTAATTAGAGTAAACTGAGATAATCTAAAAAATCTCCGAGCGTAGATAAAGTAGAAATAACTTTTATAAATTTACCATAAGTATGAATATGATAAAATCTTGAACTTTACTGCAACCAGAAATAAATTCCCGGTAATTTCCTTGTTTTTTACAGTAGATAGCCAAAAATTCTGCAAAATTTAGCCACGTCAATTTGCAACAAAAATGAAATATTTTTATATCAATTACTGCATTAGAAATATTTAAGACTGTAATTAATTTTTTTATCAGATGACCTAACATTTTTAACCTTTCTAATTCTTCTACAATGTAGGAAATTAAATTCAGAATTAATCAAAATTTAAATTCTTCATCAACGCCTAACAAAGTCTACTTTTAAATTTTTCTTTCAAAATTAATCCATTTTGTTAAGAATTTCGTCATTTTTAGTAAAAAAGGAACTGGTTGAATAAAAATTAATCTGTTTTGGTTGAAGATTTAACTATTTAGTTAAAAACGTGTCTTTTTTGGTTGAAAATTTAACTCGCATGGTTCAAAATTGCCCCACTTTGTTGAAAAGATCTTTTTCGGTTGAAGATTCATAATTGTAGTTCAGAAGTCATCTCTTTGTTTGAAAAGGGTAGAAAAGAGGGGAATAGGTGAAAAAGTGTGAAGTCTGTATTTGATTTGGGAAAAAAATGGCGTGCCTATAAATGGCTGAAAATGTCGAAATGTCTCATGCAGACAGGGTATTTGAATGGTGGTCTGGATTTTCGAGGACCAGGTGCCATACATCGCGTGCGCAGTCTTTCTTCTCTCCTTGGAGATTGAAGGAGTAAAAGGAAATAAGGGTAAAGTGGGAGATTGGCGAGCGTGAAATAAAAAAGAATTTTGAATCGGAAGTAAGTAGTACGTTACGGGCTGCGACAGATGTTCGTCCTATTCATTCAGTCTTTTCGGGGAACGTTAATTTTCTGGACTTGAAATTCACTCACTAATATTAAATTACTAGTCTCTATTCTAATTTTATTTTTTATTTTTATTATTTTTTTTTTGTATTTATTTCCTACGAAAGCGATTGAAGGTGGACGCATGCAGAATAATGCAGAACGGCACGAGCTGAGGTTTTATTCCTTTCATGGTTCATGATCCTTAATAACTTAAGTACTCTGCCGAGGACAAATTCTCCATTGCAAGACGACTTCATAAAAAGGATAAATATTCAATCTCTAATTTTCAATTAGTAAAATATAAGTTAAATATTATTGTATGTTTCTTAAACCTTTTTATAATGTAAATGAACCTATACAAATGAATTTAACACATTAATTTTATCTATTTTTCATTGTTTATTTATTTAGTGTTCAGTGAAAAATTGTTCTAATTAACAGTTTTATTATTGGATAGAAAATTTAATTATTTTGTTGAAACTTTAACAATTTTGTCACTTTTTTTGTTGAAAATTCGTCTTTTGGGACTAAAATAAAATATTTGTTTGAAAATGAATTTTTTTCACTCAAAATTCATATTTTAGTTTTAAAAATATAACTTTTTTCCGAGAAAATTTGTTTTTTTTTTCTACGTTAATATTAAGAAATTTTGTTGAAATTTCTTTTCTCTTTTGACTGAAAAATATTTCTTGCTTAAAAATTCTTCTCATTTATTAAAAGTTAATTTTTTCTTTGGGTAAAAATACAACTGTTCGGTTGAAAATTAATCTGTATTAAATTTTGAACTGGAAATTCAAACATTCTATTTTTTGTTAATAATTATTCTCTTTTAGATGAAAATTCTTATTTTTTGGTAAAAAAAAATCTTCCTGGTTAAATTTCATCTTTGTAGTTAAAAATTGATCTATTTTATTAGGAAATTGATCTTTCTTAGTTGAAAAATCAACAAATTGGTGGAAAATCTATATCTATTTGCCGAGAATTGGTTCGCTTTTAAATTTTTTAATTAACTTTTTTAACTGAATTCCATTTTTGGTTGAATATTGATATTTTTATTTAAAAATTCATGTATTCTGAAGAAAATTAGTCTTTCTAGCTTGAAAAATTAACAACTTTGTAATAATAGTCATCCTTTTGTGTTTGAAATTAATCTATTTGGTTAAAAAATAACTTTTTTGTTGGAAATTTATATTTTTGTATTGGTTTGAAAATTCAACTCTGTATTAAAAATTCTACCATTTTGCTGAAAATAAATTTTTTTGATTGAAAATTCATAATTTGACTTAAAATTTAATTATAATTTACTTAATTATAATTTTAGTTAAGAATTTATCATTTTAGTCAGTCTGCAGAATTTCAAAATTGAAAAATTCAAATATAAATATAAATCATTTGAAATTATTATTTTTTTTATTTTTTTTAGTTTAGCAATTTTAGTTATTCAGTCTCTATATTTTTAATTTTAAAATTCAGTACGTTAAAAATTTGAAAATTTGTCAGACACTTTTACCTTAATATTGCTTTTTTAAAATTATTTTTAGTATCATGTTCAAAATATCATTTGAATTAAAAGCATTAAATTCTTTCGGATTAAAGTCTACAAAATTGTTTGGTTTGAAATTAAAATTGGTCAAAATCAAATAATTTAGAAAACCATTTCTTTTAATAGTTGAAGAATTTGTCATTTTTAATAATCTTGTAACTTCAAATCAATAGCTTTTGAAATTGAACGAAAACGTTGAATTTTTCATTCTGAAGATTAAAATAAATAATATTTAATATTTAAAATTTAAAATTCGACAGATACAAATTAATAACTTCAATAGTTAAGAAAATTCTAGTTTTCATAGCTATCAATATTTGAAAACACTTGAATTTTTAAAAATTTTAAATTCAATCCTTGAAAATTTTGAAAATCTTTTTAAAATTGGACAATTTTCAAATGATCAGAATTGAATTATTTCAAAACAAATTTTTGAAAATTAGACGATTTTTAATTAGAAGCGCTAGAATTTGAGTAATTTTGAATTAAATCGTTTAAAATTTGGTTGCATAAATGCCAGAGAACAGTTTTTGTTTATTCAAGAAAAAAAAATTTCCATAAACATTTATAAATTCATGTTAATTAAAATCGAACAGATTGAGATTGAAATTTGTAAAATTATCTAATTTAAAAGCCAAAGCCGTACAATTTTCTTTAAGAGATTAAAAACTGTACAGTTTGAAATTAAAAATTTTCCAAACTGTATAATTTCCAATTAATATTTAAATAATTAAATTGATAATGTTCAAAACCGAATAATTTAAATTTAAAATTTATAACTGCGATAATTTAATTTTTCGATCGTTGAATCTTATTGTGGAATTCCAAAAAAGTCTTAGTGTACAATTTTTCAATATTGAAGGTGTTATTATTAAATTTTTGCAATTCTTTAGTTGTTAAGTACTTTTTAAATTTTAATTTGTTCAACGCTGCCTAATTTTCAGTTGATTGTTAAATAATTAAATTCGCAATATTCAAAATCGAAATATTTGAAATGCAAAATTTATGAACGAAAGAAAAGTTCTAATAAATGAAGAATCTTTATTCATAGTCCTAATTTTATAACTGGTTTGAAAGCATCAAATTAAATATTTATGGAATTCACCTGATTTCTATTTTAAAAGTATACAATATTAAACTATTGACTTAAAAAAAATTGTATTTGAAACTTTTTTTTTTACACTTCAAACTGTGAATTGTTTAGTTTTCAAGACTCACATGAATCACAAAATTTAAATGACCGGAAATATGCTTTTAAACTCGGAATTTTGTCTGTCTCTTGAATGAATAACCATCCTAGACTTTCTGACTAAATAAAAAATGTACTTTCACAAACATACTTCAAGTGTTACGTGAAAGAACAAAGAAATGAATTTGTTTCATTTCCGGCGGGGCAAGAGCCTATCCATAAATATGTATAAATGCTAATCCATAATAATGTTAATTAATTATTTGAACACCTAAGTTTACTTAAGAAAGATTGAGTCATCAATGAAAGATAAAGTTAATAGGGTGTGGGTGTTTGTGGGGAATTCCAACCTGTGAAAACACTCGTCGATGCGAGTTTTACAGGTTTTGTCCTTTTTTTCTTTCTTTTTTCTTTTCTGTTTTTTATTTAGTCACTTTTTATCTGGTTCTCACAGGACTCCGCCTTTATCTAATGAATACCTCCTCCGCTGACAATTCGTGTTGCACATGAATATATAGATATGAGGCTCGGGGTCATGAGTCATGTTCGTGTGTAATTGGTTAAAAATTCGACTATTTGGTTGAAAGTGTAAATATTTTGTTGAAAATTGCAACTATTTTGTTAAAAAGTCATCTTTTTTTGGTCATAAATTTAAATAATTGGTTGAAGGTTGAACTGTACTTTATTAAAAATTTAATTCCCTGGTTAAAGAATTATTTTTTTGTTGTTGAAAAATTAACTATTTCATTTTTATAAAATTATAATCTTCTTCGTTAAAAAATCATCTGTTGGTTGGAATTTTCAACCCTTTTGTTGAAAAATATTTTTTTTTGTTAAAGATTCATAAATTTAATTTTAAAAATCATCTTTAGTTAGAAACTCAACTATTTATCTGTAAATTCAATTTGTTTTCCTTTTTTGGTTGAAAAATGATATTTTTTATTGAAAAATTGATTTTTTTTTTAAATTTCAACTATTTGAAAATTTAACTATTTGGCTTAAACTTTCTTTCTTTTTGTTGAAAATCTTTTTTTTAAATTAAAAATATATTTATTCCACTTTTGGTTGAAAATCTATATTTTTAAGTGAAACTTGACCTTTCATAGTTGAAAATTCAAATATGTGGACGAAAAATATACTTTACTGGTAGAAAATTAATCTTCTTTGTTGAAAATTGATCCTTTTTGGATATATATGCAACTACTTTGTTATTAATTAAACTTTTTTAGTTGAAGATTTGACTACATTTTATTGAAGATTCTTCTTTCGTTAAGCATTAATCTTTCTGAGTTGAAAAACCAACTACTTGGTTCAACGTTAACCTATTTTTTTTTAATTACTTTTTTTTCATGAACATTTATCAATGAAACATTTTCGGGTTGAAAATTTAACTATTTGGTTAAAAAAAATTTTTTTTTTAGGAATTCAACTTGATTGAAAATTCATTTATGTGGTTGAGGGTTCAAATATTTTGTTCAATATTTTTTTTTATTTCCTTTAATTCAACTGATGAAAATAATTAGTTTTGTTCTTGGATGAATTCTACTGGTTGAAAATTTGTTGTTTTTTTGCAGAATATTAATTTTTCAAGCTGAAAATTTTAAAATTCCATTTTTTTAAATAAAAGTTTTGTTTTAAAAATTTAAATAGTTTAATAAAAGTTATCTTCTCTTCCTTGGTCGAAAATACATCTACATTTGAATGAGGATTCAACTATTTGGTTAAAAATTCGTATATTGTGGAGGTATTAACTGGTTTGAGATTCGTATTTCTTTTTTTGGAAATTAATTTTTTAAATTAAAAATTAAGCAATTCCATTTTTGGTTCAAAAAATCGTTTGCATTGAAAATGCAACTATTTTTTTTGAAATTAATATTTCTTGATTCAAAAATTATTTACTTATAGTAAAGGATTCAAATATTTTTTTCAAAATTAGTATTATTTCGTTTAATGCAACTAGTTGAGAATTTTTCGTTTTTTTTTTAAATGAATTCAACTGTTTGAAAATTTATGTTTTTTACTAAATATTAATTTCTTATTAAGCTTAAAATTAGACGATTTCATGTTTTTAAATAAATTTTTCTTTCGAAAATTCAACACTTTGAATCAAAATTCATCTTCTCTTCCTTGATTGAAAGTTAAGCTATTTAGCTCAGGATTCACCTATTTTGTTTGTTTGAAAATTCAAACATTTTGATGAAGTTATCTTTTTGGTCGAAAATTCAACGGCTTTGAGAGAAATTCGTTCTTTTGGATTCAAAATTCATCAATCGTGGTTGAAAATTAACTTTTTTCTTGAAAATACAACTGTCTGAAAAGAAATTCGTTTTTTGGTTTAAAAATTAATCTCTATTGGTAAAAAATATTTTTTTGTTCAAAATTCAACTAATTTATTTGAAAATGCAATATATTTAGACCAGAAATTCAAAACCAGTTCTCTGATCCGGGCCCTCAATTTTGATTTGGCAAGTTTTGACGCCATTCTTTTGCTTAAAATGCAACTTAATTTTTTTTTCTCTCTGTACACTTACGGGATGTAGCTACCTGTTCCACATCGCGTACTCAAGATCCTCATTCAAAAACGAAGCGAAGCGACTGACCGCTCTACTTCCGTGTGTCCATGCACCTATGTACCGGCATTTATCTAGTCTCGCATTACAACCTGCAAAGACATTTTTACGATGCACTAAAGTGCACGAACACTCTCTGTATGCTTCAGAACGCACGTCAAGATCTACTGGAGGAAATGTAATTTGTGACGTTTCTTGTTTAAACATACCAGTAATCAGCTAGTCACTAACATCAGAAAAATTACACGCTTTGCTTATTTATTTTTATGGCCGCTGCAATTTTCTAACAAATGTTCTGCCAATGTGACATGGCATAATACAAAGATTTTATAGAGCTATGCCAGGCGGGGCCTATAAAATGTTGTGCAGTGGAAAATCCACTTTGTATAACACATACACGAATACGGCCGTTCCTCCATGCCTGCGGAGCGAACCTGAAATATATAAAAGGTGAATTTCAGGTTTGCTCCTTAGGCATGAAGAGCACGACGATATCCATGAATTTGTTGTAGAAAATATCGTATAAATTATGGGGGGGAGAGAGTCAAAATTCGAGATGATTAGTAAAATACTTTTCATAACTTCAACAGGAGTTGACAATTTAAATTAAAATTTAGGACATTTAAATGAGATTAAAATCAAATTTAAAATCCTATTTAACATCCAATAATTAAGTTAATGTACAGAATTCCTGAAAATAAAATGCTATTATTGTCATTTGAAACAAAATGTTGACAAGAATTTCTTTAAAAAGTTTTTTTCTTTTTCAGAAAAAAAGACCTTTTTAAAATTACAATAGGAGCATTTTATGGTGGTTGTGCAATTTTCAACGAAAACGAATTTTCTTACTCGTTAAATTTTCAATAAAAAAGTTATTTTTCAAGAAAAGAGTTCCATTTTCTAACAAAATAGCTCTACCAAGAATATAAAAGTAGACTTTTCAACCAAAAATAGTTGGATTTACTTATTTGGTTTTCTATTAATTCTGTTCGAAGTGAAATAGGGAATAAGGGAAAAACAAAATAAAATAAATCTTTTTTGGTAAAAAAAACAACTGAACTAGTCTGTTAAAAGCTCAACTATTAAGTTGAAATATTAACTATTACATTTTTCATTGAAAATTCATCTTATTTGTTGAAAAAGCATCTATTTAGTAAAAAATTTAGCTATTTTCTTGAAACTTCACATTTTTTTTTTGAAAATTAATTATTTATCTGAAATTTTAACAATTTTATTTTTGGTAAAAAATGATGCTTCAATTGCAAATTAAACTATTTCTTTTAAAAATGTATGCTGATGAAAATTTGTGTTCATTTTTTTTCAAAATTAATATATTTTCTTAAAAAATATAATATTTTTATTTGAACAATCAAGAATTGAAAGCATTTAAAGTTGAATCCACTAAAATTTGCATGATTAAATTAATCAAGCATGCTTTGATAATTCAGTCATTTTTACTGACAAAAAAGTAGTATTAACAGATGAATCAGTCAATATTGTTGACTGAATCAGTCAATCGAAGTGATTCAGTGATTCAGTGATTTAGTGATTTAGTCAATGGAAGTGACTGATTTGTCTGTTATAATAAAATATTAAAATTATTTCTATATTAAAATACCTTATTCAATTCCTACATTTTAATAAATAACTTCAATTAACCACAAATTACTATCGATTCTGTCAATGGACGATACTGATTAGATCAATTTGTCTTTATTCGTAAAAAATAATTCTTATTACTTCAAAATTATTATTAAATATCAAGTATTACATTATTTGTTCAGAATTAATTTTTTATTATTAACAAGTTTAGCTACTTGGTTTAAAACTTTAAAGTTGCACCTTTTTGTTAAAAATTATTTTTTTTGTGCTTGATTTATTATTTTGGTTGGAAATGAATCTGTTTGGTTGAAAATTAATCCTTTTTAGTTCAAAATTCAACATTTTGGTTGAAAATTTATCTTTTTTGATAAAAATTAATCTTTTGAAAAAAAAATTATTAAAAAAAAAGTAAACAAGTTAAACTGGTTAATTAGAATTTCATTCTTTTTGTTATTGACTTATAATTTTAGTTAAAAATTTAATCTTTTTGGTTGATAATTTAATTGTTTTGTTTAAAATTAAATTTGTTTGGTTGAAAATCAATCTTTTTGGTTGAAAATTCGTCTTTTTTTTTTTAAATTCAACTTCTTGATTGAAAGTTGAACTGTTTTGTTAAAAATTAATCTTTTTATTGATAAAAATTCGTCATTTGAGTTGAAGGTTCCTCCCTTTTGTTAAAACCTGAACTATTTGAAAATTAATTTTGTTTAATGAAAATTTAACTATTTCATTTTTTTGTAGAAATCTGACTAATTCGAAAAGTCACTTTTGACTAATTTGTCAGTCGTCGAATCCACATAATTTGAATCAGCAAAAATCGAGTTCTAATCGACCACTTTTGACTGATAAAAATTTATAGTGTAGTTGCACTTTGAAAGGGAGGTCATTATTTTAACTTTTGAAAAATGTTGAAGTAGAGAAATTTGAAATTGCAAAAGTCGGGTAGGTGAAAAATTGCACTGCGATTTTAGCTACTGTAAAATTGATTCCTCAGTTCTGAGTAGAAATTTCCCAACCGTATCAGTCAGAGAGGAAGACCTTCGATCCGTAACCTAGGCAGACCAACACTTATAATAATATCTATCCGGTTACGGGTCACGGTTTAGGTTTGTTGGGGGTCTCGGGTGGTTATTAAGGTTTCACCATGTAGTCACCTTACTCACGCATATGCATTATCTGATTCAGTCACTAGTCAAAAATTCTTTGACTGATCACGCGCTGACATTAGATAGAGTTTGCACAACTTTTCCTGTGAATTATTTTATTTTACAATAAAAAAAGCTGTTCAACAAAAGAGTTAAATTTTCTACAGTCAGGTTTTTTCAGTCAAAAATGAAAGAAAATTTTCATTAAATTGTTGGCATTTTCAGCAAAAATTACGCATTATCTACAAAACAGTTGAATTCTAACTCGAAAATGTGAACTTTCAACAGAAAATGATCATTTTCAAACAAATAGTTTAATTTTTTCACCCCTTTCCAGAGCCCCATTCATTTTGCAAGATTGAGTATGGACGACCGTACGAATATCCTCAGCCTTGAATTTTAAACCAAAATAGTTTAATTTTAAACCAAAAAAAAGATCAAATTTCAACAAAACAAAAATAAGTTTTAAACCAAAAAGGATAAATAATTAAGAGCACTCTTCAATTTTTAACAAAATAATTAAATTTTTAACCAAATAATAATCATTTTTCAAACCAAACAGTTGCATTTTTTACCCAAAAAATTAATTATCCACTAACTATATGAGGTTTCCACATAAAAGACGAATTTTCAACCAAATAGGTAAACTCTTAAATAAAAAAATAAACAAAATGTTAAGCCAATAAGGTGATTTTTCTACATAAAATTTGATTTTTCAGCCCGAAAACATTAATTTTTCAACCAAATTGTGGGATTTTTTTACCAAAATGTTGAAATTTCTAACCAAAATACGATTTTTCTAGAAAAAAGTTAAACAGTAAAAATTGTCAGTTAAAAAAAATCAATTTTCAAACCTGAAAGACCAATACAAAATCATTACTTTGCAAGAAGAAACATTATGTTTAAATAAACTGTGAAATTTTACATCAAAATGTTGAATGTTCTACCAAACTGTTGAATTTTTAACCAAGAAATTAAATTTTTAACTAAAAAATACAAAAACTTTCATACACAAAAAATTCAGTAAAGAAATGTTTCAAGCCAGACTAATTTTATACCAAATAGTAGAATTTTCAACGACAAATTTTTTTAATCAAACAGAAAATTTCAACCAAATTGCGAATTTTCTACCAATCTGTTCAAATTGCAAGCCAAAAAGATTAATTTACAATCAGAAATGGTTTTTGGTTGAGAAATCTTGAATTTGATTAAAAATTCGTCTTTTTTTTGTAGTAAATTAATTTTTTTGTTTAAAAATTTTTCTCTTTTATTTGAACATAAAACTTATTGATTTGGAATTCTCCAATTTTGTTACAAACTCGACCTTTTTTGGAAGTAAATTCATCTGTTTGTTTGAAAATTCACATTTTTTGTTGAAATTTCAACTTTTTAGTTGAGAAATCTGGAATTTTACTAAAAATTCGTCTTCTTGGTAGTAAATTAATTTTTCTGTTTAAAATTAATCTTTTTTTGTTGAAACTTCATCTTTTTTATCGAGAGCTCTTGAATTTTATTTAAATCTTGTCCTTCTTGGTAGTAAATTAATCTTTTTGTTTAAAAATTGTTCTTTTTTTGTTGAAAATTCAACTTTTGGGTTTGGAATATTTGAATTTTGTTAAAAATTCGTCTTTTCTGGTGGAAAAAAAAATATTTATGTTTAAAACTTTATCTTTTTTAGTTGAAAATTAAACTTTTTGTTGGGAATTCTTGAATTTTGTTACAAATTCGTATTTTATATCGCAAATGAATAATTTGTGTTTAAAAATTCATCTTCTTGGTTACAAATTTAACAACTAGATTTTAAAGTAGAGCTACTTTCTTGCAATTGAATAATTATTTTTTCTTTCTTTCTTAAAAATTCAACTTTTTGGTTGAGAATTCTTGAATTTTGTTAGAAATTCGTTTCTTTTTTGGTATAAAATTAATCTTTTTGTTTAAAAATTCATTTTTTTCGTTCAAAAATTAACAACTAGGATTTAAAGTTGAACTACTTTCTTAAAAATGCATTTTTTGGTTCACGATTCACAATTGTAGTTAGTATTAGTTTTATATTTTCTTGGAAATTCCTCTTTTTTTGGTATTAAATTAACTTTTTTTTTATCAAAATTTAATATTCTTTATTTGATAAGTCAATTTTTTTGTATAGAAAATTTATAATTTTTTCTTGCCAGTTCAATAATTTATTTACTAAAAAAATCAACTATTTGGTAGAGAATTAGTTTTTTTTATAATTTAAGTTACATAAAATTCAATTAGGCACATTTCAACAATTACTCTGAAAATCACTTTTTCATTTCAATCATGTTTTTGGGGAGGGGTGTCATAACCAAATCGAAGGTTATCAACGAGGGGCGAGGGGTTAAAAATTGCCCAAAATTCGTAACGGAAAATTTAGAAACGACGCGTCTCTGAAAATTCCTAGAGAAATTTCTAACAAAATGCATCGTGGTGTGGGGGGGGGGGTGTCAAACATAACCTAAAATTGGAAACGTGGTTTATGAACCAATTTCCCCGTTTCCAGGTCAAGACCGCCCCAAAGAGATTATAAAGAATACAACCAAGGATTTGAGTAGCGCTTAGAAATGAAGAAAATAATTCTCTGTAATGAGCATAACGACATAATTTACGTAAATGGAAGCTGTTTCCCGTTTAAAGAGGAGAAAATCTGAATTGGCTTGATTCGTTTGTACCCTGAGGATGTGACTCGTTTAGCCACTGCAGTAACGAGTCTCGTGCACTTGCTCATCAAGGGCGATCTGTATCGATCGCTCGAAGGGGTGCCAACCCAGGGGGTAGGTTAGTACCCCTATGGGAGTCAGGCCAGAGGTTTTCGGCATTCCAGCTTGATGCTGGACTGGGGATGAAACTGTTTTACTCTTGTCTCTCTTGTGGAGACTGTGAAAGCCCAGTTTAGGTTAGGGTTAGGGGATGTCGTTGCAACCCAGGCTTTGGGCTTTAGGCCAAGATGAATGCGTCTAGGGCTTCCACACCCTTCTATTCGCCCATTGGATGACTTCGAGCGTAAGCTGCTTCCTGAATTATTCAATTCCATTTGTTGATTTTTTTATCAAGATCGCGCCTCCAAAATTACTCTATAGCCTTAATCTCCATCTAGTCATAAACGAAATTATATTTATAACCTCTCACATTTAGATAGGGTCGTCACTCAATTTTTACTGTGCTAAGAATATTCCAGACTTCACGGCCCAAAATGCTCTCAAAGCGAAGGAAATAGATTTTTAATGAAAATTGGGTAACAAAATATTATTAATAAAATTGACGTAGATTCCATAGTTGTCAGGCAATTGATTTTTAACAAAAACGTCAAATTGGTAACCAAGTAGATGAATTTTAAACTAAAAAAGAAATTTTAGTGAAAGCAAATTTCTAAATCCAAAACTGCGACTTTTCTGAAAAAAAGTTGAATTTTTAACAAGAAACTTTATCTTTAAACGAGCAGTGAAAATTTTCAACCAAGAAGATTAATTTTACACTAAATTTTTTTAAAAATTCAAATAGATAAAATTTTACTAAAAAAAATATTTCATATGTCAAAAAGAGGATTTTTTTAACAAAACAGTTGAATTTTCAACCATGAAGATTATTTTTATACTAAAAAAGACAAATTTTCAACAAAATACATCAATCTTCAAGCGAATGGTAGAAGTTTCAACTAAAAAATTAATTTAAGCTAAAAAATTAATTTTTAACCCAAAAAGACAGCCTTTCTAAAAAAAAATTAATTTTCAACAAGAAAATTTATTTTTAAACCAGCAGGGACATTTTTTAAACAAGAAGATTAATTTTACACTAAAAATAAATTGAACCGAATAGTTTAACTTTCAGCTGAAAAAATTCAATTAGGTAAATTAATTTTCAAGCCGAAAAAAGAGGACTTTTTAAGAAAACAGTTGAATTTTCAACCATGAAGATTATTTTTATACTAAAAAAGACCAATTTTGAACAAAATACACAAATCTTCAACCAAATAGTTGAATTTTCAACAAACAACCAAAATTTTAGTTACAAAAATTAACTACCAAGTTAAAAACACAACTTTTCTATAAAAAAGTTGAATTTCAACAAGAAATTTTGTCATTAAACATGCAGTGAAATTTTACGACTAAAAACATTAATTTTACACTAAAAAAATCATCAATTTTGAAACAAATAGTTTAACTTTTAACTAAAAAACATTTAAATAAACAAATTAATTTTCAAGCCAAAAAGAGGACTTTTCGCCAAAACAGTTGTATTTTCAACCATCATGATTATTTGTATACTAAAAACGACATATTTTCAACAAAAGACATGAATCTTCAACCAAATAGTTGAATTTTCAAAAAAAAAATTTTGTAGTTAAAAAATTAATTTTCAAGCAAAAAAATTGAACTTTCAATAGTCAACTTTCTTTTTAAACAAGCAGTGAAATTTTCTACCACGATGATTAATTTTAAACTAAAAAAAAATTGAAGAAAATATTTAAACTTTTAACTAGAAAAAAATTCAATTAAAAAGTTAATTTTCGAGAACTAATTTTTAATAAAATAGCTGAATTCTCATCGAAAACAGAATAATTTTCATCCAAAAAGCTGAATTTTTATCCGAAAGAGATGAATCTTTGAATCAGAAAGAGGAATTTTCGATTAATAACAAATTTTCAGTAAAAAAACAACCCAAATTTTTAAAACAAAATGATGGAATTTTCAAGCCAAAAAAGAGACATTTTTACAGAAATCTTCAATTTTCAACAGACAGTGAAAACAAAACAGTGGAATTTTTAACTAAAAGATATGAATTTTCAACGAAGAATGTTATATTGGATTTTTTAACAACAAAAGAGTTCAATTTTCACCCAGAAATATTAATTTTCAATAAAAAAGATAATTTTCAAAAAAACAATTGAATTTTCAACCAAGTAAATACATCTTCAACCAAATCTTCCATTTTTAACCAAAAAAGATTAAATTTCTATCACGAGATGTAGCTTCGAACAAAAACAAAACTAATTTTCAGCAAACCAGTTAAATTTTAAACCAAAATAGAATGACTTTTCAACAAATTAATTTAATTTTTACCGAAAAATAAAATTTCTAAACAAAAATATAATAGTGGACTTTTCAATAAAAAAAAGTCAACTTACAACGAAAAAACTGTAGGATTTTGTACTGGGTTATACATATTATTTCAGTATGCATGTAAGTGAAAAAATGAGAAAAATGGTAAGTATCTTGAAAACAGGGGAAAAAAGAGGACTTTTTTTTAAAAAGGGGAAGAGGGTAATAGGGGAAAGAGTGTCGAAATATTGTCTCGATTTATTTTATAAACGAAATGTTTTTAATAGCGAGCTTTTTAAATTCGTTCTTTGTGATCTCTAATTTGTTTTTCTGGAACCGGAAAGGGAAAGAATAGTGTGGACGTGAGAAAAGTATTTTGCTCGGGTCGAATGTGGCTTCCGTGCAAATTTCACGAAGCCCTTGAATTTCCTGTGAGGACATAAGAGCTCACCACATAAATTGATTGGGCAGGAACTACCTGCACTGATGACCACAGAAAAGTCAAAGTATGATTTCTATTAGATGATATAAAAACCATAGCAAAATTTCGGTTGATCTACAATCAGAAAAAAATTTTGAACAACAAAAAAATTAATTTTCGAAAAATATTTACGTTTACAAACGAAGCGATGATACAGTTTTGATTAAATTGATGAATTCTTAAATAAAAGAATTAAGTTTGAACAAAAGAGTTTAACTTTCTGCCGAATAATTAAATTTTCAATCCAAAGAAGATGAATTCTGAAATAAATTGTACTAATTGATATTTTAACAAAACTTTTTTTTTTAATTCTAAACAAAAAACAGTTAAATTTAACCATATAGAACAATGTTTCAACAAATAACGATACTTAAATTCTCAACTAAAAGCGATCAACTCCTAAACAAAAATAGAAAAGATAAATTTTAAATTAAAAAGGTTATTTTCAGACAAAAAAAATTCTTTCAAAAAATAGCTCATTTTTCCATCAATGAGATGAGTTTACAATTAAAATGACTTATCAAAAACCAGAAAAAATAGTTATTTATTAAAGAGTTGGACTTTAACCAAGTAATTCAACGTTCATTCCCAAAAAAGGAAAGTTAAAAAAAAATGTAGTACATATTCATATTTCAACCAGAAAAGAATGCAATTTTTATTTTTAAAAAACTGTTCAATTAAACCAAAAATGGCCGACTTTTCAAGATAAGTTGAATTTTCAACTGAGAAAGATTTTTCATTCAAGAGAGAAAAAATTTGCAAAGAAACTGTTGAATTTTAAAGCAGAAAGATTAATTTTTATCAAAAAAGACAATTTATAAACTAAAAAGATAAATTTTGGACTAAAAAGATGATTTTGTACGAAAATTAATTATTTTTATTTAAAAAAAATTAATTTTTCCTTAAAAAAATTAATTTTTGACTAAATAGTTGAACTTCTGAACAAAAAGATATATTTTCTAGCCAAAATGATACATTTTCAATGAAAATTATAAATCTTTCCCCCAAAAATGAATTTTTAACCAAATAGTTGAATTTCTATCCATAAACATTAATTAATGAATTTCCAGCCCAGAAGACTATTTTCAATCAAAAAGTCCAATTTTCAACAAATTAAATAAATTTTCAGTCAAAAGAAATAAATTTGTAACGAGAATGATAAATCTTTCACCGAACAAAATTAATTTTTAACTAAAAAAATGGATTTTTTTTAACCAAAAAGATGAATTTTCAGCTAAGAAGATAAATACATTAATTTCCAATTAAATCGTTAAATTTTCTACTAAAAAGCTAATTTTTAAACTATATTTCAGTTTTTAAAAAACAAAAAAATCATTTTTATCCAAAACAGACACATTTTCAAATAAAATATATACATGCATTTTCAACAAAATAATTAAATTTTCAAACTGTAAATTTTCAATCAAACATAAAATAGTTCAAAATTCAGTTAAAAAAATGTTTTCAAATAAACAAGATGATTTTTCAACAAAATAAATCAATTTTCAACCAAAGAAATACATTTTTAACAAAAATGTTGAATCTTTCACTCAAGAAAATGAATTTTCAACCACAAAAATTAATTTTCTACCAAGAAGATTAATTTTCGACCGACAAACCCTAATATTAACAAACTAAAAAACTTAAATTTTCAATTGAAAAAATGAATTTTTAACCCAAAAAACGAATTTTAAAAAAAAAAGTTAAATCTTCAACCAACAAGAATAACCTTCTCCTAAAAAAAAAACAAATTTTCTACTAAAATACATGAACTTTAAACTAACAAAGTAACTTTTAAACAAAAAATGGAGTATTGTTTTTTCTAAATATTTCTATTTTCATATATTCCATACAGTTGCTATATGTTTATATTTCATGTTATCTTCTTCCTCGTTTTATTCTTCAAAATTGTAAATTTATTTCAAAATTTATTTTGAAAATCGGGCGCTTTTCATCACTTCTGGTTCCAGTTTAATCATGAAGTGTGTGCTTACATCATGCAAAAAAGTGAATAAAGGAGAGTGTATAATATTTATGTAAATTCAAAGTGATCTTGTAATTTGTCCATCCCGCCTCTTATCGATTTTTGACAATGGAACCTTCCTGGTTTGTAACAACTTTTGTTACCTCATATAACCGATTCAACTTTTTGAATCTACTTAAAATCTGATAATTTCTTTCGAAATCATATGAATCTCTTAAATCTAATGAAATCTTTAGAAATCCTTACAGAAATCACTAGATATCCTTGATTGAAATTTAAATAATTTACTTTCCTAAGTTCTCTATTGCGTAAAGTAAAAACCCCACAAATCCAATCAGCAAAGAATGTTGAGAAAAAAGTATCATTTCTCTCATTTTATACAAAATAATATCAAATTAGTTGCATCTAAGAAAGTGCCAAACAATTTCAAAATCGTGGCGTCAGACCCAGGTCTCTACTTCTGTAAAAGATATTTAAAGAGTTTAAAAAAATTCTTTTGTTCTTCCCGGAAATATAGGTTTAGATTTAAGATTGGGGAAATTACTTTTTAATGCTATATCACTTCAATTCAAGCAAAGTAGTAGAGCTTATATAAATTGGATTCTAATCATAAATAATTATTATTTTCTTTCATGGGAAATGTTGTTGGCAACTTGTTCTAGTTTCAGGATAAGCTATTTCCGTGGTTGCGCCTGGCGATAAATGATAGGAGATACGACGCGTTTGGGTAGTCGAGAATGGTTGTAGTCGCTGGCACGTTAATTGGTCCGTGAATACGTGAGTGACGTGTCGGTAATTGCCGGCATCGGGACAGAGGTTGTTGTGCCTTTCCATAAATCAATCGGATTCCGATAAGTAATCGGTGTCAACGAGATTCCCGACGATCGGAAAACGATCAGCTATCAGAAGATCGCGAGAACAATGGAGAACTGTATACATAAATACGTGAACATAAAATGTGCGTAATAGAGAACAAACTATGATTCACTTCCTGCGAAATAGATTCTTGATGTAATCCTTTGACAGACGGCGGTTCCATTAACGGCGACACCAGCTTTAATCCGATCTTTGATAGTTGTATTCCTTCTGATTTCCATACTAGTCATTATATAGCCATTTCCTTCTCATATCTTTATAATTCTTTGAAGTTTAGAATTTGGAATTATTTATAGAGCTCGAGGGTGGCAATCTTGGGCTTTTGCGAGACAAGAGGGTATCGTGTAGGATCTTTCTTTAGTCTGCTCTTGAGTTTGAAGGATGTCTTCTGGGAGGTCTTTCTTTTCGGTTGTAGAAGGCACTCGATTAAATTGGGGTTGTAATCTAACCTAAGAGAATTATAAACCCTTCGAGGATATCCTTTATATCCCTTTTCATTAATGTTTATTTAAAAAAAAAGGATTCAGGAAAAACTGTGCAACTGAGAAAAATGATTAGTTGGGCCAACTATTTATTATGTTAAATATGATACTGTACAGAAAAAAAGAGGGATTGAGTGTTGTTGCAGGTCAGGTGATTTCCACAAATATAGGGGAATAATAGATCAATATATTCTTTTAAATAAAATAATGTAGGTACCATATTGAATTTAATACAAAAACGCTTTAAATTCTTAACCTTCAAGTAAAAATATTGTAATTTCTACACAATAGATGCAATTTTACCCAAAAAATAATTTTTCAATTAAGAAGATAAATTATCTATCAAAATAAACAAATTTTTTAACAAAATGTTAAGTTTTCAACCGAACAAGATAAATCTTCAGCAAAAACAAAAAAAAACGCACTTTACTAGAAAATTCAATACTGGCTGGCCGTTTTAATCACATAAAAAATTCCTGCTTATATCCCGCTTTTTAAAGGTTCAAAAACATTTTTCACGGTCAATGAAATTAAAAAATTCGAACTCTATAGCTAAAAAAATTTCGATTTAAAGTAATAAAAATTGAACTGCAAATAGTTTTAAGCAATTGTAAGGTAGAAATATGAAAAATTGACCAATTAAATTTTGTTTTAAATTATTTTTGAAATTTTATCAGAGCTTCTAAACATCTTTTAAAATTATTCGAATTTTTCCTAAACATTCTTTTTAATTCTGCAAAATAAAAAATACTTCCTTAAAATTTTCCAGAATCATTTTTGACAATTTTGCAAATCTTTTTAAATATTCTCTTAAAATTTATTTTTCAAAAAAAAATATCATTTTTAATTTTCCTAGGAATCGCAATACATTTTTTTTAATTCTTGTAAAGCCTTTTATAATTATTATAAAGCTTCTAAATTTTGTGTTGGAAATGTGCAAAAATCTATATTTTATTTTAAATTAGGCTGTGGACTATTTGCACCAAAATTTAGGTAAGTATAACCGTATTTTGTCCGTACACGTAGACACTTCGTTTAAATTATTTGAAATAATTACAAATTTTTAATTAATTTTGAATCATTTCAGAGCTTATAAATATCTCTTCAACTTACTCGAATTTTTCTAGGAATGATAGGTGTTCCATATTTATTATACATCCAAATTCAACAATTTAACTTGTGAATTACATTTTTTCAAATAGAAAAATTAAAATCGTAGCGTTAAAAGTTTAGTTTTTTTAAGATTGAATATTTAATTTAGAATTACTGATTTTACGCGAACAATTAAATATTTCTAAATATTAAGCAGTAGTTTTTTTCTCAATTAAAACATTTTAAATCTTAAATTTTCAAATTTTAAACTAAAACAATATTTTAAATTCAATTAAAGCCTTTAATTATAAATATATTATTTTTTAGTTTTTTTTTAAATTGTTAAATTTTCAGTTAAACAAATTAATATTTGACAAATAGTTCAATTTTTAAACAAAGAAACAAATTTCAAACTAAAATGATGAATCATGGTGAAATTTTTAATAGAAAAAGAGATGAATTTTCAACCCAAATGTTAATTTTCGAATGAAAGAGGTCAATTTTCAATATAAAAGTTGAATTTTTTACTTAAAAAGTTGTGTTTTCGAAAAAAATTGTCTTTTATTCCCGAAAAGATGAATTTTCAACAAAAAAGGTCGATTTTCTACCAAAGTAGATGAACATTTAACTAAAAAGTTTAATTTCCAAGCTAAAAAGTCGAATTATGCAGAAAATTTGTTTACTTTTAATCCCGGAAAAATATATCTTCAACAAAAAGTTGAATTTTTATCCAAATAATCAAATGGTCGACATTTGAAACAATCCGATTAAACTGCAACTAAAAACAGTAGCATTTTCAACCAAACAGTTAAATTTTAAAGCAAAAAGATCAATTTGTTAGAAAGCAGTTGAATTTAAAAAAAGTTTATTTTCAACCGAGAAAGATGACTTTTCTACCAAAAAATATTATTATTCTTATTTGTTGATTTTCAAACGAAAAAATAAAAATTTTATAGGCAAACAAGATGAATTCTGCACTAAAGAATTAATTTCCAACCAGAAAAAAATCAGAAAAAGGGGAAGCTTTTTGAAAATAGGGAAAAAAGAATTCTTTAAGAGCATGTGATACTTACAGTATCTTCGGCTTTTTTCCCCAAAAATGAAAATTTTTTAAAACTGAATTCGGAGATGTTATAAAATAACATAACGAACGTCCCCGGACTCTTTTTTGAGGGATAATAACAAACAAATTTATTGTGATAAATAAAAATTTTATGCATATGCATTATTTTGAGGTTACGTCATTTTTCATCTCTGTCTTTCCGATAATCTGGAAATTATTTATGAAATAAAATTTTTCGATTGGCTGCAAACAAAGTTAGTTCCGGGAGATTAGTTACTATGTTTATTTGTAAGTCCAAAGTTTTCGACCAAAAATATTGTGAAGTTTGGAAGTAACGCTCGGGTGAATTGTAACACATATAACCTCAAAATATACACGCACGTTGTTAGCAATACCAAAAATGTTTTGATAACAAAAAAAAAACACAAAAAAAGTGTGCGGGGACGTCCGTTAGCATGTTTGCTATCATTTTCCAGATTTTTAAGGCAAAATGTTTCTTATCCTAGAAAAAAGCCGGGGAAATCTAACACTGAAAAAATCGATACTATTTCCTAAGCGCTATGCAAATTAATCACATTTTGCTAAATTAAAACTTTTTTTAATTAACCTACAAAAAGGGTGTGTGGGGACGTCCGTTAGCATGTTCGCTATCATTTCTAAAATTTTTAGGAGAAAATATTTATTATTCTAGAAAAAAAGCCAGGGGAACACTAAAACTGGTAAAATCGAAAAATTTCTAAGTATCACATGCCCTTAAAAAAGGGAAAAGAGGCGAATAGGTGAAAGAGTATGATGTTTGATATGGATACATAGATCCTTGAAAAAAGTAACTAAAAAGTTACATAATTGAATATGTGATAGCCACGTACATATAAAATTAGCAAAAAAATTCTATAAATCTATAGAGTATTCCAAGCTTCAACTATGCCGACAATGATTATAGATAAAATCATAGAATTACATTAATAAAAGCTTTTATGATTCTAGAGAAGGTATCAGAAATTTGCCTATAACAAAGTATCATTTTCTAGTCAGTCTATAATTACGAGTATAAAGTCTGACTTATCATCTGGATTCACGTACGCAGCCAGCCATAAATATTGCTCTCCAGAAATAATAGTTCCGCGTATGAGTCTTCCTTAGAAAATAACTGTTCCCTATTAAAGGTCTCTCGCAAAAGACGCATAGATGCACTTCCTTTGCATTTACTCGCAGGTTGCTCAACGACTTTTGCATCGCTGGTATTTTTCTACCATTGTGTCCTCTTAACACATTCCAAATGTGATACAACATATTTTATAACAGCTTCGACTGAGTATATCGTTTTGCATAGGTCGGAATTAGATTAAAGGTTTGTGCCCGCCGCATGCGTGGGTTGGAAAGAATTGATATGCTAATTTTCTTGTTGTACCTATACGCAGTTCTCCTGCTGGGTTCCCGCCTATGATGGTACTTTAGGAGAACCTGTGCGCTGTGTATTAAAATTCATTGTTTATCTTGCTCGAATACCGTGAGAAAAAAATTAGATGTTTCTCAAGTACGTGAGCAGATTGCCACTTGAAAAATCTATACACAATCTACCATTGCTTTCAGATTATCTTTACAGATGCTACAAACAGAAACAACTTCAATTAGAAGCCTATTTTGCTACGAATTAAAAGGAAACACCTGCAATTTTAGCAATTAGGTTTCCACAAGTCGCATTCCAGAGAAGTTTCAATTTCCAATCAAGTAATCTTGAAATGATTCTACTGCTATGAAAGAATGTAATCCCTGGACAGAAGGCTGCTGTTTAAAATTTAAAACCTCGTCCGAGCAAACCCGTGCTCCGATTTTAAACATTCGAAATGGTTCTTCGACCGTTCAAGTATGCCATGTCGCTCTGTAATCATGGTCGCAATAATTTTCATCCTTCACATGCCCAGGGCGAATGTTTCTGGTCCTGTAATTAAGCACATGCGATGGCGAAAGGAATCGCCTTCCTCGTTTTCGCGGCATGCAAGCCAATTTCGCACCCATGTAATACACGTATTCAGTACAGCTAGTCCATAGATATATGAGCAAGCGTACGAGAATTTTTGAAAATTTTTTATGAACATTTTTCATGTTTACACTCACTCGGAGCAAAGTGGTGCCAGGCATAAATAACTTAAGTAACAGCAAAGAGGAATCTACTGTAATGTAAAGGCGGTCTATGAATAGAGTAAACCATCTCGTTCTCCTTTTTTTTTTAGCTCAATTGGAAATCTCCAAGAGATGAAAGAAACGAGCATATATTCAGGGTAGCCATCTCTTGTAGTTAGTAGTATATGAGAAAAAGTGATGGTCTAGTTATTTAACCAAGGTGTTTCAGATCACAAAAACTACCTGTTTGCCTCTGTACCTGATTAAAGGCTTTAATCAAAGTAGAGACCAAAAAAAGTCGAAGGATATTTGAATTTGAAGAAGATAATCGAGAATTCTATTGATCCACAATGTTTTACATTTAAAATTCGGAAGAGGTACAGACTTTAATTCCTGGTTCGAAGATTTGACATTGCTGATTCAAGTTTAAGGATAATGAGAGGAAGTAATGATAAGATTCTATTATGTCCTGTGGCTAGGTTGGTTTCGGTGGAGTCGTTTCTAATTTTCTCAGGACTTGGCTCTGGCAAAAAGTAAATTTGCGGACTGCAAGGAGGAACGGTAGAAAAGAGTTGAAAGCGAAATGATTTCCTTTCATAATGGGGTTTCTCCTTTGGCTGGCATCCGTCCTAATGGAGCCGCACATTTTGTTTTCGGACTTTGCTGTGCCAGGAGATGGCAATTCTTCCTTTGGATCTTCCTTTCTTTGATCTCCGTGCGACTGTGAAGCGATGATGGATGGCGCTGTGTTTTCCACGGGTAGCCACATTCGTTTTGGTTCAACCGGTCCACTCCAGAGGCAGGAAGTTCTCCTGGATTCGAGCCTCGATCTTCTCGATACGATCTCCAGCGATCCAGGATGACTGTGATTAATGCCCAGAGATAGACCACAGGGATGTGGATTTGAAATTGACATTTTCGTAATCACCACCTCCGCCAAGGAACCCGTCCTTTAAATTTAGTCCAAAGGTTCCCTCGACATCGTTATGGTTATTCCTTCTGGAAAGAAACTTATAATCATAAAAACCAACCTCGCAATTTTCTCTTCCTTTCTTCAGACGCACGACGAATTATTGCTTCTTGTTTTCACGCAATTATTTTATTGCATTCTCGGGCAGGCTGATACGACTTTCGGTATAAAAGGAATTCGTCCTAATGATCTTAGGTTTGCGCAACCTCATTGTCTACCTAAAATTCCGAGTGCTTTGGAGCGTGCCAGAGAAACAGGAGGTGGAAATTAGCACGCTTCCGGAATAAATCCTCTCGCTTCTGAAGCATCCGCCCCCGACACTTTTTTAGGCATTTAGGATCTACCCTGTCCGATAGAAGTCTACCTGTGGCTCTAAAATCTAAACTATTAAGGGTCGGTCAATGGAAGGGCAGGTGTGCCACGAGCACGTTTTTACAATCAGAGTATCACTCAAGCTTGGAGTAGCTTGAACGTGACCAACCAACGCAGCAGCCCCTATTGCCCATGGATTTTTCATCTTTTTCTGAAAAGCAAGCTGAATATGAAAGGAACTTCCGAGTTGTGGCGGTTTTCTGTTTGCCCACGTTCTTAGGACAGTCTACAATTGAATTATTAATTCCTTCGTTTGGGGATTAACCGGAAACCTAACAGATGTCGCCCTTTTTCAAAGTATTTTCTATTTGTATGCTTACAGCAAACTCTGTCGAGGAAAACAGTTCCAACATGTAAAAGAAGAACGAAATATCAAACGAGGAAATGAACCTTTTTTGAATAATAATTTTGTATCCTTCGTAAACATTGTAAGAGGCAATGAAATTTATTCTCTTGACTCAAGTATAGAGATATGTAATTTCGATACCAGCAATCAAAGTACCTAGCAAGTAAATATGTAGCCTTGCACTTGCTCAAGACCACTAAAGACTACTTCTGAAGAATCCCGTGTAATTTTATGAAGCTCTGCCTCCACCTTTACGACCAGTTACTGATTCGAGTATCCTGATCTCGTTTCAAATGTTGCTGAATTTATTCATACAATAATCGAATCCTATCAATAACTCAAGTACCGAATGCGTACTCAAGTGCCTCGTATTCTGACCATGAACTGGCTTTCTTCCTAACAAACATCCTCATCTTATAGACACTAAAATTTTAACTGCCTTCGCATTCTAATTAAGTCATTTCCTACTTTGCTGATATTCCTATCACGGTAAATTCCATTTTATCAATTTGATCTCGAAATTGGATCAGAATAATATGCAACGCTTTTATACAGATTTCGGATTTTTCATGTTGTCAGCCAATTGCGCATCAGAATGATTTATTTATGGCCCAATATAGGAAAATTAAAATTTTTCTACCAACCTGAAATACAGTATATTCTAAAATATTTTCCATTTTGTTCCTAGGAATTTCCAGGGTTGAATATTCTTTTTTTAATTTATTTTTTTAAAGTAAGAATTGAACCATTCTAGTTGAAGATACATCATTTTTGTTTAAATTTCTCCTCTTTACTTGAAAATCCAACACATTTGGATTCGGAAGTTAATTATTTTTAGTTGGAAAGTCTACAATTGTATTTGTAGTTTAGAATTCATTCTTAGGTTAAAAATATATTTTCTTGGTTGAAAATTTATTTGTTTGGTTCAAAAATAAATGCTTTTGTTCAAAAAATATTACTTTTTCTTTAAATTCAACTGGTTTGTTAAAAATTTGTGTTTTTGAGTTGAAAATTTTACAATTTAGTAAAGTTTTTTTTACTCTCTTGACTGAAGTTTTTTTCGTGATCGAAAGGTTTACACTGTTCTTTTTAAAAATTCATCTCGTTTTTTAGAAATTGCAGGTTTTTTTATTAAACTCCTTTGTTTGAAATTCATCTTTATGGTTAAAAATTTAATTGAAAATTCGTTTCTTGGGTTAAACATTAATATTTTTAACTGAAAAAACAACTATTTCACTTTTGGTTGAGAATTTATCTTTTCTAGTTAAAATTTTACTACTTGCTTATTAAAAGTTTATCTATTTTATTAACAAATCATTTTTTTGGTTGAAAATTCATATAAATGTTTGAAAATGTCACTATTTTGTTCAAAATTCGTTGTTTTTAGTTCATATTTTTTTGTAATTAACAATTTAGCTATTTTATTTTTGGTTGAAAATTGATATTTTTTAGTTACAAATTCAATTATAAGGTTGAAAATTCGTGTTTTTGTTAGAAAATTTAATTCTCCAGAATTAAATTTTCAAGCAAAAAGACTACAAGTTGTATTATTTGGTTAAAAATTCAATAATTTTGTTAGAAAATCATTCTTTTTTTGGTTTAAAATTAAATTTTTTAAATTGAAATTTCATATTTTTTGGGTAAAAATTCAACTATTTTAATAAAAAAGTGGACTACTTGATTGAAAATCAACTTTTTTGTTGATAATTTCAAATTTACGAGTTAAAAATTCTACTATTTTGTAGAAAATACGCCTTTGTGCTTCAAAATTAAAGAATTTAGTTCACGTGTTTCCTTCTTGAATGAAGGATCTTTGTTGGTAAAAATTAGTCTTTTTTGTTTGAAAATTCATCTCTTTCGGTGAAAAAGGTCATCTTGTTTGGTTTGAAATTCAACTGTTGAAAATTGATTTTGAAACTAATAATAATGTGACTATTCCATTTCTAGTAAAATCCAAATATTGAAAGTTAATTTTGAAACTAATAATTTAACTATTCCATTTTTGGTTGAAATTGATCTTTTTATTTCAATATTTAGCTATTTGGTAGAAACCATCTTGGTTAAAAATCCATATTTTTGGCCAAAGATTAATTATTTTCTTTAAAGATTCATCAATTTCATTTAAAATGTACTTATTTAATTTAAAAATAAATTGCTTAACGCTAAATTTAATTATTGTAGTTTAATATTCAAAACTTAAGTTTAAAATTCATCTTTACGAGCAAATTAAAATTTTTTGTTGAAAATTGGATTTTAGTTTGAAATGAAGTTTCTTCATTGGAAATTTTAACATTCTCTTTATCCTTTAAACTGTTATCTTTTTTTGTTGCTGCAAAATCAGCTATTTGTAAATCTTTCAGAAGTGGGAGTCAAAACAGAAAAACTTTTAGAAAAATAAAAAATAATATCCTCAAACATTCTTTGTTTAAAAAATATTATGTTGGTCATGTCTTAACTAACCAAGAATAATATACAACGGTTTGATGTCCCAGGATTAACTGTGACCTGAAAAGAGAGAGAAGTATTACAGACATTCTCGACAATGGCAAGATATACATTTAAAGGATTAAAAAAGGCTTTAAAATAGTTTATCCCTTTCAAAGTTTTAATTCCCTAAACTCCCTAAAGAAAAGTGGAGATTGTAGACGGAACAAGATCTGTTTATTCGCAAACAGGTTCATAAGAAGAGAGCTATTTATGAAAGAAGAACCTCCGCAAAAGTTATTAGGTTATACTCGCGCACGCCTGCTGCTGCGTTTCATGTTTCTTCGGCTTATTGTTGAAACAGAATAATACCGTCAACGAGGTGACAGAGGATTTCCCAGGCTAAAAAGCAGAAAAGTTTTCGCCTCGCCTGGATTTTACGAGTCCTTTCATATTAATACCAAAACGAGAATTTGTCTTCAGAATTCGAGATTCTGGGAAATCAGGATGAAAATGCCACCTTCGACTAACTCTAAAGAGTCTAAAGGGCCTCAACACTAAACTAAAGTGACTAAAGTCCCAAATCCCAAAGCCTAAATGGCCTTAACACCCTAAACCTAAATTTATTCTATAGGAGGTGTAGAAATCGGTAAAAATACAACAGAGGATTCATTCGCAGAAGTGCCGAAAATTGGAAAAGCCACATGGGAAAATATAGATACATATTATTGTCGATTACAACAATCACAGATTATAATGTGCCTTTAAATATTAATCGGTTAATATTTCTACCTGTTTGGAATTTCGAAACGATTAGAGGATCCAGTTTCCAGTTCCTCCTACACTAAAACCTGCAGGGGCACCTTTTCACACGAATGAAGAGGGTTCGGCCTATCTTAATAAGGTGCGGACAATCTTGACAAATATTTGTCAGACATAAATTCCTGCTTCCCTGGATTAAATAATCATGACGATCAATCGTATCAACGTTATCCTCGGCGCCTTAAGAGACACCTTGTCGAGGGATCCCTTCATTTTGCCTCTCAACAAAGAATTAATCGAATATTTCGAACCAGAACTCTAAACACCAAACCTATAAAATCTCAGATCTAGCCTACTCTGTCCTAATGGAATTTCTCTGTTCTCGAAAAGAAATGGAATGGCAAACGTCGGAAGGTCGAGACCCTCTTTTTCAAAATCTGAAGACACTTTTTTTTATCACTATCGCGCAAAGATAAGAGGCTCATCAGGTCTATCTTTATTGGTGATAAATTGAAGGATAATCAGCTATTCATACCGATTTGCGATTTCTGAAGATAAGAAAACTAAAAAGAATTTTGCTTGTAAGATTTGGAAAATGTTAACAAGGTAAAATATGGAAGGAGTTCTTATTGAGGAGAGTCTTCAATTCAAAATGCTAACAGCTAACTTGTTAACGAAGGTGTTTTTTTTCTTGGCTTGTAGCATGTCGCATAAATTAATTTTTGTTTGCCGACGAGCGATGAATCTTGGCGATTCGATATTGAAGCGGTGCGAAATTCCTGAGAAAAATTCACATGTCTACCCACGATTCTTTGACCATTAGCATCGAGAAAGCGGGCGTTGGCGTAAAATGTCTTTTCGTTACCAACCGAGATTTACGACTGGAGGACTGCAGCGATAGCGAAAAAGCGACTTTTGCGATGACGCGACGCTTCATTGCAGAGAACTGGGAATCTCCCGGAGAGATTAAATTAAAGCGATGACGATCGAATGCACTCCACTTAAATCATAATTATAAATCTTGCAAAAGTTGTGCGATTCATGTTTTATGGAACAAAATTTATTGGTACTTTTTCTATAGATGCTTGGCACAAAAAAGGAGAATAATAGGGAAATAAATTCTTTTAAATAATATTAATGTAGAGAAAATATTTCCAAGATTTCAAGTTGGTATATATTGCATTTTCAACAAAATAGTTGACTTTTAAACCAGAAAGACTGAATTATCGACAAAGAAAATTAATTTCCATCCAGACAGTTGCACTTTCAAGAAAAAGAGATGAATTCTCAAAAAAAGAGTTCATTTTGAAACAAACGGGTGACTTTAAATCCCGACAAGATGAATTTTCTAACAAAGAAGTTTATTTTCAAATAGATAAATGAATTTTCTACGAGAAAAAATACACTTTGGAACCAATCAGTTGCATTTAGTGCCTTTAAAATAACAGTGTTCATACCAAGAAGACGAATGTTCCACACACAAAAAAGTTGAATTTTCCACATCGAAAGATTTTTTAGACAAGAAAGAAAAAAAAATTAAACCAAAATATTGAAATTTTAAACTAAAAAGGCGAATATTCTACTGAAACGTTTGCATTTTTAGCTCACAAACATGAATTTTCAATAAAAAAAGTTCATTTTCATACTACAAATTATCATTTTTAACCAAAAAATAATAATTTTTAACGAAATAGTTTTTTTTACAACCAAATAATTGAACTTGCAGGAAAAAGAGACGAATTTTTAACAACATAGTTACAGTTTCTAAAAAAATAGAATTTTTAATCCACACATGAATTTTCTATAAAAAAGTTAATTTTCAACAAAATCCTCGATTTTTGGTACCAAAATTATTGAATTTTCAACACAAAAAGATACATTTTAAGCCAGGACAATAATTTTCTACCAAAAAGATGAATTTTCAACAAATTACAGGTATTATTACCTGAATAATTAAATTATTTACTAAAATTTTCATTTTCAACCAAATAGCTGCAGTTTGAAAAAAAAAATTGTTTGCTGCAAACATACGAATTTTCTATAAAAAAATTAATTTTTCGCAAAATACTAGACTTTTTTTTACCAAAATAATTTAATTTTTAACACAAAAACATAAATTTTTAATCCAGGACATTAATTTTCTAACAAAAAGACGAATTTTCAACAAAATACAGGAATTTTCAAACAAAAAGTTGAGTTTTCAATTAAAAAAATGAATTTTTAAAATAATTAAATTTCCAACAATAAAGATGAATCTTCGAAAAAAATGAAATTTTAACAAAGCCATTCAACTTTTAACCGTAAAGATTTTATTTTAAATTTTAATTTAAAAATGATGACTGAACGAAACAGAGAAGTTTTCAACAAAATAATCAATTTTTAACTAAAAAGGATCAGTTTTAAATCAAAAATGAAATAGTTACATTTTAATGTAATAAAATTAATTTTCAGGAAAAAAATCTACTTTTGAACAAAATAGTTGGATTTTCAACCTAAGATATGAATTTCAAACTAAAATCATAATAACAAAAAAAAAAATTTTTAATAAACTAAATAAACTTTTAACAAAGTGTTCGAATTTTCAATCAAAACAGATTTTATTGTAAATCAAAACTTCAACCAAAAAAATACGAGTTACAACAAAATCTACAAATTTTTAACTATAAAGGATCAATTTTCAACTAAAAATAAAATAGTTACAATTTCAGTTAATATAGAATTAATTTTAAACCGAATAGTTGAATTTTCACCTAAAAAAAAACGGTTTTACGAATAGAATAGTTAAATTTTCAACCAATAGAATGAATATTCGAACAAAACAGTTAAAAATATGATTCTTTTATGCAAAAACTTTATGTTTATCCAAAAAGTGCATTTTCTAACCAAAAAGGATTACTTTTAAACAAAAATCGATGGATTTAAAGAATAATTAAATTTTCAAACCAAACAGACGAATGTTTAACAAAGTAGATGACTTTTCAACCAACTAGTTGAGTTTTAAACACAATAAAGAAATATTTCAATATTTTTAACCAGAGATAAATTAGGAAGAAATTGAAAAAACGGTTCGTGAAAACAGGGGTAAAAACAGGGATTCTTTTTAAAAGTGAGAAAAAGGGAATAGAGGAAAGAATGTGGATTTTTGTAAAAGCAAATTTATGCGGCATAGCCGTTGTTAAAATTTGTATTACCATTTGGAATTCGCAAATTAAATTTTTAAATAAAAAAATTGCTACTAGCACAAGGGAGCGTTGATAAAATTTTATAACAAATTGCAAACTTTTCTGATATTGATTGGCTCCGCTCATGAAATTTTCATATTTTTGGCAGAGTATTGCTGGGAAGTTTTAAATCCTTTCGGCAATGATTGATCAAACAAATTTTATTTTTAGAATGCCTATACACGAGCTACTATTCTACCCTCGGTACCATTTACATAAAATTGTTGAGCGATTGGAATACGGGTTTAAAAAAGAGAAACTTGCCAATTTATCATCTCACTTTTAATGGAATTCCTTTCCACTTATTTTTTTTTTTTACCGCCTTATTATTTTATCAAAGATGATCAAGTGATCATCTTGGCCACAGTTAAGTCAATATTTATCTAGATTTTAGAGTCCCAGATTGACGAAAAGATTAAAGGATTTGCAAATAATGACCAATTACTTTCATTGGACAGAAAAGGAAATAATAAATAATAAAAATAATTATAATTTAAATTATCTTCAAGGAAAAATTTAAATTATATAGAATTTTTTTTTTAACCTGAAAGAATGAATTTTCAACAACAAATTTCATTTTTAACCAAACAGTTCAATTTTCAATCAAAAAAGTATGAATGTTGATTGTTGATACCAAAAAAGAAGAATTTTGAAGCAGGAAAGATTTTTCAAGAAAAAATACGAATTTTCTATAAAACAATTGAATTTTCAACAAAAAATTTCATTTTCAATTAAATAGTTGCAGTTTCTGCCAAACTATTGAAATTTGAAGCTAAATGGCGTTTTTTTTTATAAAATTAACATTTTTAATCCGAAAACATGAATTTTCAAAAAAATTAGCTTTCAATAAAATAGTGAAAATTTACATCTTCATTTAAAAAATTAATTTTCAGCCAAGAAAAAATCACCTTTCAAGAAAGTAGCTGAATTTTGAATAAAGAAAAATGAATTATCAACGACTATAATGTAATAGTTGAAACTTCTAACAAAAAAGATTTTAATGGTAAATAAGAAACAATTAAATTCAACCAGATAGAACGAATTTTCACAAAATCAATTTTTAAATAAAAAAATTTATTTAAAATAAAAAATAGAATAGCTACATTTAAAGTTTAAAAAAATTATTATTTATAGTCGCAAAACATTACTTTTGAACGAAAAAGTTAAATTTCCAACCAGAGATAAATTTGCTACTAAAATCATAAAAATTTAATAAACTAAATACATTTTTTAAAATATAGTTGAATTTTTCAATCCAAAAAATACCTTCTTGAAAGAATAGTTTCCATTACTATCAAAATATTTAAATTTTACACCAAAAAGTAAACTTTTTAATAAAAAAAGATTAATTCTGAACCAAAAATATAGTGGTATAGAGTGTCCAATTGAAAAGAATTAGCTTTCAACCAAAAACCATCTAATTTTTATCCAAAAGACGAATTGCGATCCAAAAGGACGAATCTTTCTTCTATTAAAAAAGACAAATGTTTAACAAAGGAGTTTAATTTTCAATAAAAAAAGGCGAATTTTTAACGAAATAGTTGAATTTTCAACCAAATGGTCGAAATTTCTAACAAAAACAAATAAGCTTCCACCTTAAACACACACTTGCATTTTGAATCAAATAGATGATTTTTCATCCAGACGAATTTTTTAAAATACATAAATTGTGAACCCCAAAAGTTCATTTTTAACAAAGAAAAATAAATTTTTATTCCAAAAGAACGCAAAAAAAATTAATTCCAAGCAAAAAAGGAATTTGAACTATAGTTAAATTTTGCACCAAATAGTCAAATTTTTAAACAAAAAACACAATAGTAGACTTTTTAAGTTGAAAAAATGAACTTTCAACTAAAAATAGTTGGATTTTCTGTTCAGGCTCTACTAATTGAAAAATTTATTTTCTTGAAAAAAGGAATCAAAAAAATAATTCTTCCAAAGAGAAGGAGAAATTGTAAAGTCTATAAAAGTCGAAAAACTAAAAGTACTCTCTAAATTGAAACATTCTTCCCGATTCTAGAAATGAAACTGAATTTCGCAATGTTTACAATGAAAATATTTTTTTTTGGTAAAAAGCTCGAGACCTAAAATCTGATCGTTTTAAATATTTCTATTTGGTGTCAAAAGAAGCCCTAAACAGTTTGATCCCCCTGCCGCTCTAGGATCAACACCCAAATCATCCCCTGAGCAATAAAAAATCATTAAAAATCCCTTAACTTTGAGATCTACAATTTTATTATTTTAAAAGTTTTCATTTAATGTCCAAAAAAGCCCAAAACAGTTTCATCCCCCGAACACTCTGCGATCACCTCCGAAATCATCCCCGAAACATTAAAAAAAATTTAAACCTCTAACCATTTGAAAGAAAAAATTGTAGGTGTAAAAGTTATGGGATTTTTAATGATTTTTTTAATGTTTGGGGGATGATTTTGGGGGTGATCCCAGAGCGGTAGCGTAAGGGCTTGTTTTCGTTGTCGTAAACGTTGAGAACTTCAGTTTGATATTCTAGAAACGAATTTGATAAAAATGAGAAATGAGCAATCACTTTAAAAGGAACTCCGAATTAAGATCTCTCATTCACTATCAAAGCATGTTCTTCCCACAAGAATATATATATAATCTATCCAAAGATAGAAGAATTCCTCGAAAAGATTATTCCCTAAATTATTGAAATTGTTTGAACTAAAAAGTAGTTAAACAAAGCGTATTTGAACTTGGAGAGGCGCGGAAAACAATAAAGTTGGGTCACAGATTTACAGAAGATAAGGATTATATCTTTCCTCTGAAATCTAGACATTTGGAATTCATCCCAACTTCCGCTTTCCAATGATGGCGAGACGAGGAAAGATTAAAGAAGCCCAAATTGCTGTGGACTTACTTCTGAATTCATATCGCGTGTTCGAGTACGTGCATTCCAACGAATCAGAAAAGAGCTCTTGAGAGGAGATTGCTTCGTATTTTTATTACATATTTTAACTGGAAACGTATAACTTTTTAGGTTACGTTGAATTTAATTTGGAAAGATCTATGGACAATCGGTTTGGTCGATCGCCTCACCGAGGATTGCAACCAATGGATAATGGAATGCTGTGCCCACGTGCATTGCTTGATGCTATCTGATTTTACATTTTTCGTACCTCCTTCCTACCTTTCAAGTTCCAGTGCATTGCTTTTCACTCTCGTGCAAATTCAAATTCTCTTATTTTAATATCAATTCTCAAGAGACACAATCTATTATAATGAAAACACTTGCAATTAGTGACTGGTGATTTTTCATTTTCGAAATGTTGCTTTTTAATTTTAAATTCACCTGAGAATTCACCATTTAAATTCACCTGAGAATAATTTGGGGGTTGAAAACGGGATGTTCCGGATAAAATAGGGAAATGAAACTTTTTTTTAGTGCCGTTGGACATCAGATGGAAACATTCTAAAGCAGAAAATTTTAGGTCTGCATTTTAGGGAATTTTTTTTCGATTTTTCAATATTTTGGGGGTTGAAAACGGGGTGTTCGGGATTATATAGGGTAATGAAACTTTTTTCGGTGTCTTTGGACATTAGATGAAACCATTCGGAAGCATAAAATTTTAGGTCTGGATTTTAGGGAATTTGTTGGATTTTTTTTCGATTTTTCAATATTTTGGGGGTTGAAAACGGGGTGTTCCGGATGAAATAGGGGAATGAAACTTTTTTTAGTGTCTTTGGACATCAGATGGAACCATTCTAAAGCATAAAATTTTAGGTCTGGATTTTAGGGAATTTTTTTCGATTTTTCAATATTTTGGGGGTTGAAAACGGGGTGTTCGGGATTATATAGGGTAATGAAACTTTTTTCAGTGTCTTTGGACATCAGATGAAACCATTCGGAAGCATAAAATTTTAGGTCTGGATTTTAGGGAATTTGTTGGATTTTTTTTCGATTTTTCAATATTTTGGGGGTTGAAAACGGGGTGTTCCGGATGAAATAGGGGAATGAAACTTTTTTTAGTGTCTTTGGACATCAGATGGAACCATTCTAAAGCATAAAATTTTAGGTCTGGATTTTAGGGCATTTTTTTCGATTTTTCAATATTTTGGGGGTTGAAAACGGGGTGTTCCGGATGAGATAGGGTAATAAAACTTTTTTCAGAGTCTTTGGACATCAGATGAAACCATTCGGTAGCATACAATTTTAGGTCTGGATTTTAGGGAATTTGTTGGATTTTTTTTCGATTTTTCAATATTTTGGGGGTTGAAAACGGGGTGTTCGGGATTATATAGGGTAATAAAACTTTTTTTAGTGTCTTTGGACATCAGATGGAACCATTCTAAAGCATAAAATTTTAGATCTGGATTTTAGGGAATTTTATTCGATTTTTCAATATTTTGGGGGTTGAAAACGGGGTGTTCCGGATGAGATAGGGTAATAAAACTTTTTTCAGAGTCTTTGGACATCAGATGAAACCATTCGGTAGCATACAATTTTAGGTCTGGATTTTAGGGAATTTGTTGGAATTTTTTTCGATTTTTCAATATTTTGGGGGTTGAAAACGGGGTGTTCCGGATGAGATAGGGTAATGAAACTTTTTTCAGTGTCTTTGGACATCAGATAGAATCATTCTAAAGCATAAAATTTTAGGTCTGGATGTTAGAGGATTTTTCCCGATTTTTCGCTATGTTAGTGCTTGAAAACGAGGGTGTTCCGGATGAGATAGGGGGTTGAAACTTTTGCGGGTACCTATTTTCATCAAATAGACCTATCTGAAACTTTTAAATTTTAGGTCTCGCACAAAAATTTTTTTTTGTAAATTCGTTTTTTTAAAGTGTTGCAAACTTCAGCGAGGTTATATTCATTGCAAATTTAAATAAAAGTTTTAAAAAGTTAATTAAAGCTATCATTCTTTAATAGGCCGTGAATTGGACAAAATATTTCAAGCAATAATTCAGTTTTATAATTAAGCTCTCTTTATTAACACTTTTAAAAAGGTGTCTTTCAAACAAACCCAGTTTCAACAAAATACAGGAACATTCAACCAAACAGTTGAAACTTTATCCGAAAACTACCAAAAGGACGATTTTTTAACAACGAAAAATTTCCAAGTCAAGAAATCAAAAGAAAAAACGAATTTTCTACAAGACAGTAGAATTTTCCACCAAAAAGATATTTTTTTACCAAATAGTTGAATTTTAAACTAGTAAAGATGAATTTTCAAGCGGACAAAATGAGTTTTTACCCAAATATGTGATTTTAAAACAAGAGATTGCAGTTTCTACAAAACAGTATATTTTTAAACCGATAATATGAATTTTCACAAACAGAAAGTTAATTTTCCACAAAATACTGGGATTTTTTCAATACAAAAATAATGAAATTAATTTTCTACCAAAATGACAAATTTAAACAAAAAAGTTATTTTGTAACCAAATAGTTGACTTTTAAAACAGAAATAATGAAATTTGAAGAATCTAGATGAATTTTCAACATAGAAAGATTTTTCAATCAAGAAATAAACCAAATTTAATCAAAATTGTTTACAAAGTACATTTTTAACCCGATAATATGAATTTTCCAAAAAAGAAAGTTTATTTTCGACAAAATACTGGAATTCATGACCAAAGTCATCATTATTTAAACAAATAGTTTTTTTCAAACTAAAAAAAATCAATTCTCAAAACATATATTAAATCTTATACGAAAGAAATGGCTATTCAAAAAAATTTATTTTTAACAAAGCGCAAAAAAAATACTCTTGGACAAAATATTTGCATTTTTAACCAAAGGAGATCAATTTTTAAACAAAAAAGATCAATTTCCCACTACAATTTTTCAATAATAAAATAACACAAATTTCAACCAAATTATGGAATTTTCATGCCAAGAAATACAATTTCTTCTAACCCGAGAATATGTTTTTTTTTCAACAAAAACTTGAATTTTCAACAAAAAAGGGTGACTTTTAAACAAAAATCGTTAAATAAAAAAAATAATACAATTTTTAACTAAATTAGGAATTTTTAAGAATATAATAGTAGACTGTAAACTTAGAAAAAATTTATGATTTGTTTCAAAATTGAATTATTTGCTTAAAAATCCCATAATTTTATTAAGAAACCAAACTTGGTTGGAAACTTAACTGTTTTTTTTTAATTCCCTTTTTTTGGATTAAAAATTCAATAATTTAATTGGCATTATATTTCCTTCTTAGCTAAAAAAATTTACTTTTTTTTTTAAACTTTAACTATTTTGTTGCACAATTGTACAATAATCTTTTTTGGTTAAAAACGTAAATTTCTGGCACAAAATTAATCTGTTTCAGTCAAAAATTAAGTGTTTTGTTAAAAACTCAACAATTTAGTAGAAAATTGAACTGTTTGGTTAGAAATTTTTGTTTGTTTATTTTGTCACTGAAAATTTACCTATTATTAATGTATTTGGGCTTGAAAAAACAACAATTTGGTTCAAAATTAAACTGTTTTGTAGAAAATTCGTATTTTAGTGAAAATTAGTTCTCTTGAATGACAATTTAACTACTCCGTTTTTGTTGAATAATGGGCTTATTTTAGTTGAAAAATTCAACTATTAAATTTAAAAATTTTAGAAGAAAAAAACTAAAAATGGATCAACTTATTTTGCAGAAATCTAATCTTCTGGATTAAAAATATAATTGTTTGGTTGATATTCATCTCTTTTGGTTCAGGATTCAACTATTTTGTAAGTAAATTAATACTTTTTGGTTCAACTGAACTATTTTTGATTAAAAATAAAAATCTTTTCTTGCTACGAATTCCAAAAAATATATTACATAATAATTTAATTTTACAATTGATGTCTAGGTCTTAAAACTCTAAAACAAAATTTGGTTCAAACACTTTTTTTCTTTGATACAGGGCCAAATAAATATTTGGCCAATTTAAACAAATGGTTCAAAAGCATCATTGTTCATTTCATGGGAGTTTTATTTGAATCCGACAAATTCTATCTTTTATATAGGGGCAAACAAATCTTTGTTTGCTTGAAACAAATATTTTCTTTGGTAAATGGAAAAATAAATAAAACATGAAAAAAGGTCATTGAACTTATCATTCTCAAATAGGCAGATAACTGGTAAACAGTGATTAGAGATGTTTTGACATTTTGCATAACAATTCCATTTTACAATTAATGTTTCTTTCTTAATGTAATGCTAAAAAAAGGCATTAAAATTATCATTTTTGAGTATTTTTAAATATGATTTGAGCATTGATGTAATAAATTAAATAATTATTAACGAATTATAATGTTTAATTACAATTTGATTTGAAATTATTTAGATTAGTTAATTACAAAATGGCTATAATTAATTTTAATCGTTTTCTAAATGCAAATAATAAATACATAGATTGTAATCAAAACGCGAAAATATTGCAATAACCTGCAATTTAGTTTCGAAAGAATTCAGAATAAATTAATAGGAATTCTGTATGAGTTTCCTATGGATCCAAATGAATTGCAAAAAAGTATTGGAAAATCTTCCTCAATTCATTAAAATATTATACTAGAAAATGTTTTAATCACTCAAAAATTCCATAGAATCTTTTAAAATAGTCTAAAATTGTTGTAATGCTTTTAAATGTTTCGAAATCTTTTGTAACATTTTAAACCTCTTTAAAACCCCTTGGAAGTGACTTGTGTTTTTTTAAACTTTAAGTAAATTACAAACACTTTAACAATATGTAAAAATGCATTAAATTTGAAATGCAGTATAATTCAAGTATATATTAAAAAAGTCAAGGTTAAAATTTAAAAAAATTAATGGAATTTAAAAGAAATGAGTGCATTTTGAAGCATTCAAGTGATTTTAGAATAATTCGAGTTAAGTTATGAAAAATTCAAATGAATTACAAAAAATCAGGATATGTTAAAAAAATTCAAGAGAATTTAAAAGAATTTAGGATAAATAAATAAGAATTCACGTGGAATTCCACACGATTTAAAAGAATCTAAAATATTCCATTGGTTTGAGTAAATTAAAATTGCAATGAGTTGAGCAGAATTGAGTGAATTTAGAAGAATTCAACGTAATTTAAAAAACTGCAGGTGAATTAAAAAAAAATCAAGAAAATTTAATATCATTCAGGATACATAAATAAGAATTTAGGCAGAATTCCACATCATTAAGAAAAATCAGAAATATTTTATTGATTTCAGCAAATAAAAAAAACGCAAATAATTGAGTGAATTTAAGTGAGCTCAAGAAAATTCAGGTCAAAATAAACAAAAATCAGGAAATTGAAAAGAATTCAGTGTGAATTTCAAATGGATTTAAAAAATCCAAAAGGTTTAATTGATTTTAGTATGTAAATTAGAAAAAAAAAAATGAAGTAAGCAGAATCTAGTGAATTTAAAAGAATTAAAGTGCATTTAAATATATTCAGGGTAAATTTCAAATGAATTCAAAAAATCTGAAACATTCAAAAAAAGTATGTAATGAAAAAAATTTGAATGAATTAATTTTATTTAGAAGAATTTAAAGTAACTAAAAAAATGCAAGTTAGATTTAATAAAAAGCAAGATAATTTAAAAGAATTCATGATAAATCAATAAGAGTTCAGAATGAATTCCACTTGAATTAAAAATGTGCCATTGATTCAGGTAAATTAAAAAAAAAATCAATCAAATGAGTAGAATTGATGGAATTTAGAAGAATTCAAGTAAATGTAAAAAAACAGGTTAAATTACAAAAATTCGAGAATATTTAAAAGGAATACGAGAAAAATTAATAAGCTTTCAGGATGAATTCCAAAAATCCAAAATATTTAACTGATTTCAGAAAATTAAATTTTTAAATGCAATAAATTAATAAATTTGGGCAGAATTCAATTAAATTAAAGAAAATTTTTAATAATTCAGGTTATATGAATAAAAATTCAGGTATAATTCCAAACCAATCAAATCAACTTAAAAATGCAATAAATTGATTAGAATTCAGTAAATTTATAAAAATTCAGGTAAATAAAAAAACGGTTAAATTAAAAAAATTGCAATAAATAAGAATTTGGGGTGTATTTTAGATTAATTGAAAAAATCGAAAACACTCCATTGATTTGAGTAAATTAAAAAATGCAAGTAATTAAATATAATTGAGTGGATTTAGAAACATTAAAGGGAATTCAAGAGAATTCGATGAAATTCTTACGCAATAAACATAAATTAAAAATCCAAAATAATTTAATTAAGTTCAGATAAATGGGAGTGAATAGAATTAGTAGATAAGAATCAGATAAAATATATAAGAATTTGAGGCAAATTTCTTTGTTTTAAGTTATTGAAAGAAGTGACTAATAAGTGATTTGAGAAAAAAATGAATCGAGCAGAATTTAGAAGAATTCAACGTAATGAAAAAATTGCAGGTGAATTAAAAAAATTCAAGAAAATTTAATATAATTCAGGATAAATAAATAAGAATTTAGGTAGAATTCTACATCAATTAGAAAAATTAAAAATATGCCATTGATTTCATCAAATAAAAAACAAAGGCAAAGAATTGACCGAATTTAGAAGAATTTAAGAGAACTCAAAAAAATTCAGGTGAAAATAAACAAAAATCAGGAAATTGAAAAGAATTCAGAGGGAATTTCAAATGAATTTGAAAAATGCAAAAGGTTTAATTGAATTTAGTATGTAAATTAGAAAAAAAGTTGTTTAAAAAGCCCTGATTATTTTTGACAGTTACTTAAAGTTAAAGCACTTCTTAAACAAATGCCCTAACTATTGCCATTTTTTTTGTGGAAAATACCTAAAAATACAGGTTTCTCCTGACACTGTAAATAATATAGTAAAATACAATAAAAAATATATTAAAAAATAGACTCACTTTGGGCGAATGCTGCAGTCGAGAGCAACACCAAGGCTAAAATCTCTATCCTCATCCTGAATATCTTCGAATCCATTGCACCTGTTGTGTTATGAAATATTGAACAACGCACTTCACTTAAAATTCCACAAATAGTATTTTTTTTAATTGTTTAAAACAATTAAATCGAGTTCCAGTTCAGACAGTTCTGCATCAGACAGCTTCCTTTTATTGACACCACGAGAAACACGTGCGAATCGACAATAAACTCCTGGCAAGAATGGAAGACTGAGAGTCAAGTGCCTCTTCTTCGAGAAGGCGTGACTTTTCTCGGGAAACAGAGCGTGTAGCACTTTCCACAGGATTTACCAAACTATTCCCACCTTTTATAAACCGAATTTACAAATTTATCATTCATAACCTCCCAGTTTGTTTACAGTTTACAACTCATGAGAGCACAACAATCCGAAATCAGGGACAATACAAAACCCGTAAAAAAGTCCCTAAATCCTTCTCCGAGGAGCAAAAAAACTAGGTTAAAGACTTCGTCCTTCCGATTTTCTAACAGGTGATTTGACTCGTCACGTGAGTGATGCGGCGCGAAATTTGAATTTCTATTGTCTCTTGGATGTCAATGGCATTGTCAAGTGTTCTGCAATTAGAATTGCTAATGCCATCGTAATTTCAAACTCGAATGAAGCAAGGTGACAAATATCGCGATAAGATAAAGTGACAATCTTGGACGCGACTCGCGCGCTTCAGGAGTCCGTAAGCAAATGCCAATTTGAAGAGCCAGTGAGAGCGAGGTTCTTCTGAGGTAGGTGAGCTTCCCCCACTCTTTCCCTTCGCCATGTGCGTGCCACCATCCTCCCTCCACTATGTTTTCCCCCTCCTTAGGGCCGTTGAGCGCGTGTGCGGTCGACACGTCAATTATCTTTGAAAGATCGAAGCTCGGCTTGGGAGCAACAGAATCTCTTTTGCCCAAAGTGGTTTATCGCACTTGGCTTGTTTTCATCTCGAAATCACGGAACCTCATTTCCGCTCTTTTACAAATATTTATCAGCTTTTTTGATATGAAAGCATTTTTTGGAATTTGAAAGTTTAAAATAATAATTATCAGGGTGCGTCCGCCTTAGGGAGTGTACGTAAATTAGGTAACAGCTCAAGAGCGTAGGGGGTCGAGACAAGTTTTTACGATTTGTTACGGAAGGGGGGTGGGGATCCTTAGTTCATGTACGTCATTTTTGCAAATTCGCAAAAAAAAGGTTCCCCGCAAGATTATCTTTTCAGTTATGAATTTTATTATTTGGTAGAAAATACGAGAATTTTCTTCAAAAGACATCCTTTTTGTAAATTCAACTGTTTTATTAAAAATTTGTGTTTTTTTTTTTTTTGGTTAAAAAATTCAACTATTTTTGTTTAACCTGTTGTTAAAATTGATCTTTTATTGTGGATTAGTCAACTGAAATGTTTTGTTTGGTGAAAACTATTTTTTCTGAAAATTTGTTTTTTTATTTAAAATTTAATTTTTTAAATAGAAATATTGCATCTTTCTTGGATAAAAAGTGCAACTGTTTTGTTGAAAATTCAAGAATTGCCTACAAAATTTACATTTTTTTTTAAATTCGTAGTTTTGTGTTGAAAAGACATTTAAAATCGTTTTGTATGAAAATTCAACTTTTTTTTGAAAATTTATCTTTTTGATTTAAAAATTAACCTGTTTTTGTCGAATTTCCATTTTTCATACAATTGTTTGGTTTGAAACTTAAGTATTTCGTAGAAAATTTACTTTTTGTTTAAAATTGATATATTAGTGTTAAAAAATGGACCGATATCTTTTCTTGATGCAAATTAAACTTTTTTGTTTTTCTTTTTAATTAAAAATGCATCTGTTTAAGGAGAAATTACATCTTTCCTGGATGAAAATGTAACTGTTTGGTTGAAAGTTAAACTATTTTGTTCAAAAGTCGTACTTTTTGGTTGAAAATTCTACCATTTTGTTGAAAATTTACTTTTTGTTTGAAATTTCTATTTTGGTGTTGAAAAATGCAGAAAAATCTTTTCTGGATAAAAAACAAACTATTTTTTTTCTTTTTAATTAAAAAATAATCTGTTTAATTAAAAATGATAGTTTTCTTGGATAAAAATGCAACTGTTTGGTTGAAAATATAACAATTTTGTTAAAAAGTCATAGTTTTTCGTTGAAAATTTAACTTTATTTAAAATTTAATTAAAAATTCATCTGTTTAATTAAAAATTAGATTTTTCTTGGATAGAAATGCAACTGTTTGGTTGAAATTTCAACAATTTTGATGAAAAGTCATACTTTTTCGTTAAAAATTTAAATTTTTTGTAGAAAATTTACTTTTTGTTTAAATTCAATATTTTGGGTTTGAAAAAAGAACTGAACTCTTTTCTGGGTAAAAATTCAACTATTTTTTAATTTTTTATGAATTAAATATTAATCTGTTTAATGAGAAATTTCATCTTTCTTCGATAAAAATGCAACTATAGTTGGTAGACAATTTAACAATATTGTTAAAAAGTCATCCTTTTTGCTTGTCTGTTTTAGTAGAAATTACATCTTCTTTAAGAAAATACAACTTTTTAGTTAACAAATATTTTTCTTTGCTTGAGTATTCAACTATTTTGTTTGGAAGATTTGATTAAAGGCTTTGTCTTTGGTTGCTTTATCTGTATAGTGGAAAAGCTTTTTTGCATTGTTTAAAATTATTTTTTTAACTACAAATGTAATGCGTCTTTTTTTTAAGAACCATCTTTTTTAGTTGAAAGTTCTCCTTTTTTGGTACAAAAATAATTTTCTTTGTTTGAAATTTAATTCTTGCTGGGTAAAAGTACATTAATTTCATCGACAATTAATTTTTTGCTGACAAGTCATATTTTTTGTTTGAAAATTTAATTTTTGTATAGAAAGTTCATTTTTGGACATTTTAACCCGATTACATAACATTTTTAATTATGAACCTTTTGCACCATCAAATTCGTAATATCAGAATTTCTAAATAAATAAATTAACTTCATCGTAAAATTTATTTCTAAATGTTTCTAAAAGTTATTGCTAGTAGAGAAAATTCTAACTGTAAATGATTGTTTAATAATGGAAAATAATTATGTTTTAAACATTTCGCTACCGCACTGTAATTTGCAAACTTTCTCACTTTTTGAAAACATGAGAAAAATTAAAGGAGGAATTCTGAGGAAATTTTTCATTGTTCGGGTTTTATTCTAGAAGAAAAATTTTAAGTTTTGACGATTTCAAAATGTGCGGAAAAAGAATATGAATACTGAGACAAAATTTCTAATTTTTTAAGATATAAAATTTTTCTGGTAAACTGAATTACAAAACACATTTTTAATTAGTTTTTTAAATTTTTAAGAAGAGTGTGAAATATTATACAGAAAACTTTTGCAATTTGCCATATTACGTAATTTTAGAAAAAATTTGAGTAAGTTTAAAAGAAATTCAAAAGTTTTGAAACGTTTTAAAAATAATTAAAACTTGTAAAGATTTTTAAAGGATTTTGTAAGGTTTTCACAAAAATGAAAAAATGTGCTTAGGTTCTTAGGAAAAATGAAAATAATGTTTTATTTCGAAAAATTAATCGTAAGAGACTATTTGAAAAAACCTCAAAACATTTGAAAAATTGTCAAAGTAAAATCTGAACGATTTGTAGACAATTTTTTTTAATTTTGAAGCATTTTTTTTAAAAATGAACTTTAGAAGAAAATTAGAAAAGAGTTTTAAACATATCAAACGATTTTATAAAATGTCGAAAAAAAATGTAGAAGATTTTGAAGCAAAATATTTTAATTTGGCAAGATTAAAAAATAAAGTGAAAATATTAGAGTAGATAAATTTAAGAAATATTTAGTAGAAATGAAGAGGTTCAAAAAGAATTTTAAACTGTAAATGATTTTGAAAAAATGTAAATTTTAAAAGTTTTCAAGAATAAAATTTAGAAGATTTGAAAGAATTTATTAAAATACTATTAAAAATAATAAAAATTTGTTTAAACAATTATGTTTTTTAAATTGCAGTAATTTGTTTTAATGAATTTTCGTTAAATTTTAAGTTTAAAAACCAATTTTCAACAAAAAGCGAACAATTGACTGGTATAAAAAATCACTGTGGACTGATTAATCAGTCGTTAAATCCGTGCTATTTGAATCAGTCAAAATTAAGTTTGAACCAGTCACATTTGACCGATTCAAATTTAGAGTAGAGAAAATTAAAATTAAAATTTGATAAAACCATTTGAAACTTTTTATTATTCTCGAGTTCATTTAGATTAATTCCAAATATATCAATTTCAACTATTTTTAGAATATATTTTTGCAAGAAAATGTTTAAAATTAACAATTGTCGG
The DNA here is from genome assembly GCF_010883055.1 of Belonocnema kinseyi. NCBI lineage: Eukaryota > Metazoa > Arthropoda > Insecta > Hymenoptera > Cynipidae > Belonocnema > Belonocnema kinseyi. The sequence continues at coordinate 113,199,332 of NC_046659.1, forward strand.
AAATTCTTTCTTTTTTACCTTTCTTTTTTACCTCCCTTAAAGACTATTTTCTCACGATACAATAAATTTCGATAACTTATCTCAAACCTGACAAACTCAACAATCCTAAAATACACTTTCTTAATTTTGAAGGTAAACCCTCGGAAAAATCTCAGTGATTCTTATCTCTAGCCTTGTAAATTTTACATAAGAAACTTTTCGGACTCTGAAAGATAAGATCCATCAAAGATCAGTCAAGTCAAAACCGTTCAGGTACCTTATCTTTTCTTAAAACAAAAGACTCATTAGAGTATATTTAGTAATATTTTCTAAATAACCAGTAAATAAAGTTAATTCTTTCTCTCCGCTTTCGCACTTTTAATTTTAATTAGTCAAAAGTGACTGATTCCAATCAGTTTTGAATAATTTAAATAATTCGAATTTAACGACTGACAAATCAGGTAAAAGTGTTTTTGAATTAGTCAATTTGACTTACTGATGAAATAAATAATTTTTAATTATTGAATCTGTTGAATTTTCATCTTAAATTTTCAACAAAAGAGATGAATTTTCAACTGAAAAAGATTCATTTTGTAGAAAAAAAATTTCAACCATGTGCTAGTGATGAACCATTAACCAAAAGAATGCATTTTTAAACAATCAGTTCAGTATTAAATCAAGTTGTTAAATTTTTAACAACAAAGAAAAGATTTTTCTGTCAATAAGATTAATTTTATAGAAAAATATGACTTTTTGTTGCGAATTCATAGTTTTTTAAAATTAAAAATTCAACTACTTGGTTTAAAGTTCAACTACTTTCTCAATAACAAACTTTTTTGGCTAATGATTTATTATTCTTGTTATAAACTAATTTGTTTATTTCAATATTGAACTATTTTATCTCAAATATCTTTTCTTCGTCGAACAATTAATTTTTTAAATTGAAAATTGAATTATTTTATTTTTTGTTGAAAAGTAATTCAGGAATTTCAGGATTCAACTGTTCCATTGACAATTAACCTTTTTTGGTTGAAAATTCAAGAAAATGTATTAAATCCAAGCTTCTTTGTTATTAATTTAGCTTTTTGTTTGTTCATAATTCATAATTGTAGTTAAAAACTTATTTATGTGATTGGCAATTCAACCATGTTGTTGAAAATTCGTTGTTTTTTTTTGGTTGGAATTTTTTTTTAATTGTCAATTTACCTATTCCATTTTAGGTTAAAAAAACCCTTTTTGGTTGAAACTCCCTACATTTATTTGAAGTCTTAATATTTTGTTAGAAATTTGTCTTTATTGGCTGAAAATAAATTTTTTCAATGAAAATTCATCTTTTTGGTTAAATTTGACTGTTTTTAGTTTTTAATTAAAATATTTAAGCGCTCAAAATCTTTTAACTAATCACAAAATAGTTACGATTTGTAAATTAAAATACAACACGACAATTTTCAACTAAAACGGATACACGTACACTTTAACTACATTTTTTCAAATATCGTAAATAATATAAATTAAATCAAAAACTGTGATTTAAACTTCTGAGAAATTACAACCATAAATTGTAACTGACATTTTTTTCGATTTGTTTTTAAAGAAGGTTCTCAAATCACCTACGGCTTTGCCGATTACATTCTCATTACGAAACTCGCGCTTGATAACGTGTGTTCAATTGAAAAATGTCATCAAGATAATTTGTAAATTTGATTAAAATCTACTAAAAACAACGCTTTAAACTTATGGATCTCTTAAAAAACCAAAAGTGCATATTTTTGAAAATGATTTAACTTTTGAAACTTTTATCTAATTATAAGAAATTTCATGATAATAGTTTCGAAAAACATATATTTTTTATCTAATAAAAATTTGGATTGATATTTCTTGATCTATTAAAAATTTTTTTTTCCTTTTTTTGAAAATTTTCAAAATGTTGAAAAGCATACAACTTTTTCAAAATTTATCGAATTTCAAAATGTCATTAGGATAATTTGCAAGTCTTTTTGACCCGTACCAGAAAATTTGACAAAAATTTCTAAGAATCAAACAATTTTTATCCCAATTTTGAAAGAGCTCAAACTTTTTGAATTTTTGTCTAATGGGAATATTTAACTGACATAGTGTCTAAATACATTTGACATATAGTGATGAATTTAAATGAAATTTCCTAATCTTTTAGAAAAATATTTTTTTACATTTTTCTCAACATTTTCAAAAATATATAACTTTTCTAATTTTCATCGAAATTGAAAATTATATTTGGATAATTTGCAAGTCTTCTACCATCTATAAGAAAATTTGACTAAAATTTCTAAAATTTAAAAAAAAATGTGAAAAATTTCAAAATGCTTTTATTTTCTAAATTGTGGGCTAATCGAAAAATTAGGCTAGAATAGTTTTGAAACATATTTGGTATCTAGTGAAAATTTTAAATGAAATTTCTGGATTTATGAAAAAAATAATTTGGTCTATTTTTTGAACATTTTCAAATGTTTGAAAAGAATATAACTTTTTTAAATTTTATCAAAATAAAATTTTTTATTTAGATGATTGGCAAGTCTTTTTCTCACCTATAAGAAACTTTGAAAAAAATTTCTAAAATTTTGGAAAAAAAAAATTAGAAAATTTTCAAAATGCTATAATTTTTTAAATTGTGGGCCAATAGAAAAATTCGGCAAGAAGTTTTGAAATATATTTGATATATAGTAAAAATTTTAAATGAAATTTTTGGATCTATGGAAAAAATCATTTTTTCTATTTTTTGAAAATTTTCAAATTTTTGAAAAGTATCTAACTTTTCTAATTTCCATCAAAATTAAAAATTTTATTATTATAGTAATTTGCAAATCTTTTACCCATATATAAAAACTTTGACAAAAATTGTCTGAAGTTTGAAAAAAAAAACATTTTTAATTTTGAAAATGCTCTAATGTTTGAAATTGTGGGCTAATAGAAAAGTTCGACAAGAAGTTTTGAAATATATTTGTTATCTAGTGAAAATTTTTAATGAAATTTTTGGATCTATTAAAAGAATAATTTTTTCTATTTTTTGAAAAGTATCTAAATTTTCTAATTTCCATCAAAATCAACAATTTTATTTGAATATTTTGCAAATCCTTTAGCCATCTATAAGAAACTTTGACAAAAATTTCTAAAATTTGAAAAAAATTTTGAAAATTTTGAAAATGCTCTTATTTTTTAAATTGAAGGCCAATTGAAAAATTAGGCTAGAACAGTTTTGAAATATATTTGGTATCTAGTGAAAATTTTGAATGAAATTTTTGGATCTATGAAAAAAATATTTTTTCTATTTTTTGGAAATTTTCAAACTTTTGAAAAGTATATAACTTTTCTAATTTTCATCAAAATTGAAAATTGTATTTGGATCATTTGTAAATCTTTTACCCATCTATAAGAAACTTTGACAAAAATTTCTAAAATTTGAAAAAAATTTTGAAAATTTTGAAAATGCTCTTATTTTTTAAATTGAAGGCCAATTGAAAAATTAGGCTAGAACAGTTTTGAAATATATTTGGTATCTAGTGAAAATTTTGAATGAAATTTTTGGATCTATGAAAAAAATAACTTTTTCTATTTTTTGAACATTTTCAAATTTTTGAAAAGAATATCACTTTTTTAATTTTCATGAAGAATTCAATTCTAGAAATTGCAGTTCTTTCTTTATTTTAAAACCTTTTTAATTTAACAAAATAATTGTTTAAACAATTGAGTACTATTGTTCATAATATATTCTTTGCTTAATGGTAGAAAGTTGTTTTTTTTCTGAATTTTTTTACTATTTCTCTATTTACCATTAGAAGGGACTTAATAATAAATTAAATTGAACAAAAAATAATTGCTTAAACAAATTATTATTGTTTATAACTATCTTCTTTATATAATAATGCTATATAGTTGGGTTTTCCCCTGACATTTTAACTTATTTTCCACTATTCAATTAAAGTGAAGTAATAATTAATTGAATTAAACAAAAATAATTGTTGAAACAATTATTTAGTATTTTTATTAATATTCTCTTTGCTTAATAGCCGAAATTTGCGGTTTTTGCTAAAATTTTCAACTATTTCTCTATACTTTTCACTTGGATTGAATTAATAATTAATTCAAATGATCAGAAATAATTATTTAAACAAATCATTATTGCTTATTACTTCTATGTACCTCACTATAATTAAAAATCGGACAAAATGTGGAACATTTTTTAACAAAAAGCGACTTTATAACTCTTTTTTATTAGAAAATTGCTATAAACAGTAATAAATTGTTTAAACAATTGATGCGAACATCTAATGATTAGTATAAAGCAGTATTTTATGTATGAGGCACAATTTCCATTTAAAAAACCTTAAATAGCATTAAAAGTTAACAAAACCAATTTTTTTACTTATGGGATTTTATTAGTACTCTATAAAACAAACATATGGGGGTGATATTTAAAAAGTAATATTTTATATTTTTATTCGTGTCCTATAAATAATTGAGAAGAGATTTGTTGAGTTTCAATTTGATTCAGCTAATATTAACGATTCAGAATAAAATTTACAAAAATTAGAAATAGTAATAAAACTAGGAAGAAATACTTTTACTATTTTTTTCATAGCAAATTAACCAGTTACTTCTTCTGCCTTAAGATCAGGAGAAATTACTGATTTTTCAGTCAAAGCATGATTAATGTAATGAAGCAAATTTTAACTGATTTAAATTCAGAGTTTACATAATCTATTTTCCTTTTCTTTATTACCGTCCAAGATCTGTATTATTTTCCCACAAATATCTATTATGCACAAGTGGATAGCCTTGCTTGTTCCTATAAACAAATAAAATTATCTGCGTATCAGTTACAAATAGAATCTAAGTTCAGTAGTGTAGTCTCATGATATTGTTTATAAAATCGCGGTGGAGATAATTTGGTATCAAAAGTCTGAAAGATAATGCAGCTGCATAATATTAAATTAAATAAAAAAAATTCCAAGAGTGCTGATAACGCAGATTTTAATAATAGGGGAAGTGCTTTTTGACAAAATATTTTTCCTCTCGATGAAATATTGCTGATGAAGAGGGATTGTGGTTTCCTAATGTCCCTATATATTTTGGCAACCTTCCAATCTTCAAGTGCTCCTGGGGGAAAACGAGCCAAGATTTTTCTCATTTCATGCTCGATCAATCGTAGATCAGAGCGGGGCTAAGTCGACACCTTTTTTTAAAGTTGTTTTTTAATTTAAAACAATATTTTGTTTGACAACGCATTAAGTCTGGTTGGATCAAGAATTTAGTTGGCTACAAAATGTTACTGATGATTTTCAGCTGCGATGATTTGTTTATCAATTATTCAGTGCCTAAAATGTTTCAATTTTCGGACACATGTTTTCAACTAAAAAAGACATATTTTTAACAAAAAAATGGAATAATTAAATTTTTATTTAAAACAATTACCTTTAAAAAAAGAATTTAGTACAAAATAGCTCAAATTTCCACCAAGTGAATCAATTTTAAACCTAATAATTTATATTTTAAAATCAAACAAACAAATTTTCAACCATCAATGGAATAGTTACATTTTCACCTTTTAAATTCATTTTTAATAACAAAATCCACAAAATAGTTAAATTTCCAAACAAGAAAAGTTAACAAAGTATTTTCAACCAAAGAAATTAATTATCATGAATTTTTAAACAAAGAGAAGAATTTTTTAACATCATTTTTAAACAAAAAAATTTATTACCAAAAAGAGGAATTTTTAATTAAAATTTGGAATCGTTAACCAAAAAAAGTAATTTTAGGAAAGTAGTTTAACTTCAAAACGTAGTGGTTAAAGTTTTAACCAAAAAGACGAATTTACTACAAAAAAAGACAAATTTGTAAAGAAATTCAAGAATTCCTAACTAAAAAGTTTTATTTTCAACTAAAAACGAAGAATTTTTTAACAAAAAGATTAATTGACTACAAAAAATGGCCAATTTTTAATCAAATTCAATATTTCTCTACCAAAAAGTTGAAGTTTCAATTTGAACAATCAATTTTTAAACAAAAAGATTAATTTACTACCAAAAAGATGAATTTTTAACTAAAATGTGGAATCGTGAACCAAAAAAAGCATTTTTAGGATAAGAGTTCAACTTTAACACCTAGTTGTTACATTTTTAAACAAAAATATTAATTTTCTACAGAAAAAGAACGACTTTTTAACAAAATTCAAGAATTGTGAGTGAGAAAGTTGAATTTTCAACAAAAGATGAATTTTTAAACAAAAAGATTAATTTAATACTAAAAGAAACGAATTTGTAACAAAATTCAAGAATTTCTAATTAAAAAATTTGTTTTCAACTAAAAGCGAAAAATTTTTAAACAAAAAGATTAATTCACTACAAAAAATAGCCAATTTTTAATCAAATTCAATATTTCTCAACCAAAAAGTGGAAGTATCAATTTAAAAAAAAACACATTTTTAAACAAAAAGATTAATTTACTACAAAAAGATGAATTTTTAATCAAATTCAAAATTCCTCAAATAAAAAGTTGAATTTTCAACGAAAAACATAATATCTTAAACAAAAAGATTATTTTTCTAGCAAAAAAAAAAATTCATTATCTGAAAATGTACCAAAAACGTTACCATATGTAATTTTAGAAAAAAATATTCTCTAAATTCTAAAAGGTTTATATACGTGTAAAGTTACTTTGACTGGGACCCCCCCCCCCTGCCCATTAAGAAAAAATTAAGAAAAAGATTACGAAAAAGATAACGGTCCTTGGTTACGAAAGTTAGAGAAAGAATGTGAAAAAGATTGAAAATCGTAATAGATAGACTAAAATAGAGATAGAATATTTCTATTATTTCCTATCCCCCAATTTCTACCTAATTAAGCCCAATTAATGAATGAATGAAAACGAAGAGTTCATTACAAATATGCTATAATTTGCATCAAATAAGATCTAAATTTCTTTATCTCGCCAGATTCCAAAGTCTAGACTAGGCTAGAAGAAAGCGTCACAGAAGCGAAAGTCAAAGGCATACCTGAATTCTTCCGGAATTCCGGTAAATATCTACCTGCCAAAAATCGCCTTGCAGTTTCGAGTTTAGAGTTTAGACTCCAGAGTTTAGAGTAAAAGCCTGCCGACCAGGCAGACAGGTCATGAATGGATTCCGAAGTATGAATGAATCGCGACGCATGCGTACAAGTCGCGCATTCCATTCCAGTTCCTTTCTACTCCGTCGAAGACCCACAACCATAATATAGCATACTACTATAGTAAACCGTAGCCGGCGCGGTGTGGACTTTAAAAAGTATCGTCCCTTCCGACTCATTGAAAACTTGAAAACCTGAACAGTGGTTTTACAAACTCAAAAGGACCTACTATTACTATAGTATCTAGTGCCTTAAAATTTTAACAATGGAATTGGATGTTTCTTTCAAAGCAACACAAAACGTCTCCAAAAATCCCGCAGTGTTAGCAAAGATTGGTGTTAGTTTACTTACACTTTCAAGATCGGTAAGCTCTTTAGCAAATCTTGGAAAAACCGATTCTTCTTAAATCGACACATGTGTCTTTTCAGGACCCCCAGAAACGTACTCTAATTTTTTTTATGATGTAACTGTTCTTACAAAGCATTTTAAATGCAAATAGAAAAAATGGGCGGTTTGACGGAATAAATATTATACTCGGTTTTAGTTCTGACCCTACACTCTCCCTCGATTGGCCGAAGTTTGGTGGGACTGACGCACATTAGGGGGAAATAAACTTTTTGCGTTTAAAAATTTCCAGAGTCTTCAATTTTAGTCCGATTTTGAGTGAAAAAAATTAAAGATCATTAAATTTTAAAGAGCTTGGCGCTCTGAACTTTTGTCTTTTCTATTTGTTTATTAATCATTTTTCCACTCAAAGTGGGGAAAAACTGAAATTTTGTACATAACAATTTTTCACATTTTAATAATTGATCAGGAGAATTTTATATTGTCTTAAATGAATGTTTAGGGACCCATAGAATACAAATAATTTGTTTATTATTCCATTTATTTATTGTAAACAAATTTTATGAACAAGTTAACAAATAGTCTTATTATCGGTAAAAAAATTTGTGTGCTAAAAGTGCTTCATATTAATGTAAGAATGACATTTAATTACAAAACTAATGAAAAAGTTTATAATAACCATTTTTATAAACAATTCTTGTGGCAAAATATTAAAATTTTAGATTTTTTCCAATTTTAATTTTCTTCAATCCCCAGAACAACTTTAGGTATTCCTTAAAATAATAAATATTTCATACCATTTGATAAAATATAACAATTAAAATTTTTATAAACAAATTAGACAAACAAATTCAAAAATTTTGCCCTTTCGCATATAATTTTTTTTTTTGCACTGGACATTTTTGAAGCTATTGAACGAATGACTGCTAGTCAAAAAAATAATATTTCATACCATTTGATAAAATATAACAATTTAAATTTTTATAAACAAATTAGACAAACAAATTCAAAATTTTTGCCCTTTCGCATAGAATTTTTTTTTTGCACTGGACATTTTTGAAGCTATTGAACGAATGACTGCTAGTCAAAAAAAATAATATAAAAGTTAACAATAACCACTGTTATTAACAATTATTGTGACAAAATATTTAAACTTAAGGTTTTATCAAATTAAAATTTTCTTTTATGGCCAGAATGGGTACAGATATTCCTGAAAATAATATATCTTTGGTAATATTTAATAATATGTAACAGTCTGAATATTTATAAACAAATAAGAAATATTTATAACAATGGTTATTGTTAACTTCTCAAATCTCTTTGTGACTAGCGGTCATTCATCAACAGCTTAAAACAGTTCCAGTGCAAAAAATGTCTATGCGAAAGGGCCAAAATTTTGAATTTGTTTATATAAAATTAAATTTTTATATTTTATCAAATATTAATAAATATTTATTATTTTAGGAAATACCTGAAGTCGTTTTGGCGATTGAAAGAAATTATAATTCAAAAAAATCTCAAATTGTAATATTTTCCCAAAAGAATTGTTTATAAAAATTTGTATTACAAACTTTTTAATTATTTCTAATTTAAAAAAGATAATTAAATAATTCGGTAATAGGGTCTTTCAAAGCTTAATTTTTTATTAATTCAAAGATTTCTGATTTGAAACAAAACATTTCCAGGTCATAATTACATTTATTCACAAAATTTTCGATTAATTTGCAAAAAACAATTGTACCTCAAATTCTTATTTTGGGCCAGGAATGGTCAAAATCTGACGAGTTCTGACTTAGAACACATATTGTTTTTGTAAATCTCCTTTTTATAAATTAGAATAATTATTTTCCAAAATTTCTTCCTCCATATCGCGAATTGCCTGCTTCGAGATCAAATTATAATTCATCACGTAATTTGATCTTCCAAAGGCAAAATTTTAATTCTTCATGGGAATTTTTTCCATATTTTATTGATTTATTCCCCGTCCAAAGTTGAAATTATTCTTCTATTAAAAACTTCACTTTAACGAATTCATTTAATATTTGGATTTATTTTTATTTTCTTCTTCTAAATCAAATTAAAATTATTTTATAAAATACCCTGTTTCAAGTCACAAATACATTTATTTCCGAAATTTCTATGTTCCAAGTCAATTAAAAATTGATAAATTCGAAGGCTGCTTTGAAATATTCCTTAATCCTTTTTCAAATTCTAAACTTGTCGACAAGAAATATTTTCTATTCAGTCTGGCTTCTATTGTAGATTCCTTTTAAACTTGAGTTCCTTGTTATTGTATTTATTCTGAAATCTCTATCAAATTTATCTGATTTCAAATTTAAAAATCTTTCTTTTTTAATTTTTTATTAGTTGTGAAGGATTTCGAATCTGAAATATTTTCAAAATAAAACTTTCACATCCTAATCAGTAATTCCAACTCTTTCGGATTTCTTAATTTTACTTTTAATTTCCATTTATTTCATCTTTAACCAATTTATTTTTAACCAATTTATTTTTAACTTAGAAATTCAATTTTTATTTTAAATTTATGTTTTTTTTCAATTCATGTTTTTTTATAGATCATTAATCTTATTTTTAGAAAATGCATATTTTTGATTGAAAATTTAACTACTATTTTGCTACAAATGAGTAATTTTTAATTACGAAATTCATCTCCTTGGTTACAAATCTTACTATTCTATTTTTATAAAATTAATCTTCTGGGTTAAAAACATAATCTTTTGAGTTAAACGTTAAACTATTTTTTCGAAAATTTATTTTGTTCAGATCATCATTTTCTTTGAAAAATTATCTCTTTTGTTGAAAGTGTAACTATCTCCGTTGAAAATTCGTTTTTTAAAAATCAGAATTAATTTTAGTAACTAACAATGTAGCTATTCCATCTTTGGTTGAAAATTGATATTTTTTATTTAAAATTGATCTTTTGCAGTCAGAAATTCATGTTATTGTTTTCATAGAATCTGACGAACTCATTCTCATTCATTTTTTTCGTTAGTTTGTATTTATTTATTGTTTCGTATATTATATTTCTTTAATTTTGTTTAAAAACTTTTTCCCATTTTATTTAGTAAATCAACATTTCTTGTACGGATCATCAGTTAAAAATTTCCTCTTATTCATTTTTTTCCATTTTTTTAGTATTCAGACATTTGCAAAAAAAAGAATTAATTTTTTTTGTCTTAATAGAATTTTTGGACAAGATTCTACTCTGGTTCGAAATCTTCAAAAATCTACATTTTGTTTTAAACGTCTAAAAATATATTTTATTTTTACGTTTTAAATTATTTTGGAATCTGTTTAAAATTTCTATAAATATATTTTGAACTTACTGGATTATTTTCGAAATTAATGAATTGTTCAATTGTCATTAATTAATTAATTTTTTAAATTCTATTAAATATTCCTTAACATTATTTTGAAAACAATCAAAAATCATTTAAAATTTTCTCAGAAAACTTAGAATTTTTTAATTTTTTTTTAAACTTTAAAGATCCTCAAAAACCTTCCAAATCTTCAAAAATCTAAATTTAGTCTTTTATTTTTCGAAATCTTTTCTAGTTTTAAATTAAGTTTGGATCTGCTATGTATGTAAAATATTGCTAACTATTCAAAAAAATGTCTTCCCTAATTTAAAAATTTCATATTAAATGGGTTAAAAATGAAATATTTTAGATTGAAACAATGTTTGAATAGGATTTGGAATTGAAAAAGAGCGTTTAATTTCATAATTTATTATTTAAAAATTAAGAATAGTTTATAATTGTTTATCGCTTACATTCGTTTGACTACTGAGGCTTTCAAATTTAAAAATTTAGATTCTTAACATTAAAATCTTTAACTTGTTAAATTTTGAACAGATTCATAATTTCTCTGTAAAACCTACTATTGTTCAATTTTTAATAATCGAACTACAGTTCAATGTGATTTATTATAATAGCAAAGTTTTTGCCAAAGGCGTAATATTTTTTTAAATTGCAGTTTCTTGCAGAAACAACAATTTTAATTATAAATTTTATTTAATTTAAATACAGTTTCACAATATTTCAACTTTCGTAAAATCTTGTATTTGTTGTAAAGATTTGTAATTTTTTACAATAATTAACATGCAATTAAAAATTTTTTAAGGTGGTAAAACGCCCAAATTAAAAAAATGTCTACTCCTCTAGTTTGCTATAATACGGTTGCAGATTTTCACAACAAATTGAAAACAATCATAATAAAAAGTTGCACAAATTTCTTAATTGTAGAAACTTACTTTTCTACGGAATATACCAGAAAAATTACTTACAGAAAAGCACATGTTTTATAAAAAATTACAGTTGTAGAGTTGTAATACTTTCTTGTAACATTTTTTTCACCAGGGTGTTAGATAAAAAAAAGTGACTGAAAGTCACTTGAATAAAAAAAGCCCTGAAACATTAATTATTATTTTTGGACGCAAAACATGAAGTCAGTTTGTAATACGTTTAGGATTATTTATGGCTCTAATAAGTGATGTGACTCATCGGAGGCGAAAGAGCTGAATGTGTTAGTCATGTAGAATAAAAAAAAATGGAACAAGCGTCGCCGAGACTATATTATGTACACGACAGGTTCTAACTTGCCCGAGCAAGAACGGAAACTCAGAACGCCCTTTTGAAAATTGGCAGCTGACTCTAAAAGGGAGACGACAATCGACAATGGCCCCAAAATTGTACTCCAAGGCTCCCCCATTCAGAAATGTTCTTCTTGTTTGACCAACACTATGGAGTATTACAAGGAAAGTGGACCGAATTTATGAAATTTTCTGCCGTTTCGGCGAATCACAAAGAAACTCGAGAAATAGGTTTTAAACTCGATTTAACAAATCGACCAATTTGGGATATTTAGAAATCGTTCCCCACTTATCAGTATGAAATTCGAAAGGCGGAAAAATGTTAACCCTCTATCTGTGAAGAAGCAAAAAAAGTTCGGGTCTGGATTTATTGTTCTTTATTGAAGTTTCCAAGTAGCTCTCTTTCCGGAGATTCGATAACTATTAGAGTGGTCCAATGTTTTAATCCAAAAATATGAATTATAAACAATAAAAGTAAATTTTTTAACAAAAAATTTATTTTTAATCAAGAAGATTTATTTTCAATAAAAAAAGTAAAGTTTTCAACCAAATTGTTAAATTTTTAACAAAAAAGTTAAAATTCAAACAAACAGTTGAACTTTTAACTAAAGCGATACATTTTTTCTTAAAAAAGTTTATTTTCAAGCCAAAAAGACGACTATTCTACAAATAAGTTGAATTTTCAACAAACAACTTCAATTTTAAACAAAGTGGAATTTTCAACCAAGAAGATTAGTTTTCAACCTGGAAAGTCCAATTTTTAACCATATAGTTGGATTTTTAATCAAAAAATATTAATATTTAACCAAAAAGATTGATCTTTGACCAAAAAAGAGTAATTTTCAACCAATATTTAAATCTTCAAAAAAAAAAAGTTAATTTTCAACTAAATTTTTCTTTCAAATAGTATGATTTTCAAACAAAAAAGATTAATGTTGAACCTAAAAAGACCAATTTTGAATCAATATAGTTGAATTTTCAATAAAAAAGTTCATTTTCAACTAAATTCCTGTTAAATTTTCTACCGAAATAGTTTGAATTTCAACCAAGAAGATTAATTTTCGACAGAACAAAAATTTCATCGAAATAATTTTATTTAAAAAAAAAAAATAGTTAATTTTCAACCAGATAGTGTATCTTCTTCCAAAATATTTAGATTTCGAACCCCAAAAAATTAATTTTCAAACAAAAAAGATCAATTATCAATAAAATAGAGACATTCCCAACAACAAATTTAATTTTAAACCAAATAATTGAATTTTTGGTTACAAAATTAATTTTCAACCAAACGGTTGAATTTTCTACGAAAATAGTTGTGTTGTCAGCCTGGAAAAACTAATTTTCAACCAAGAAAGTTAGTTTTTAACCTGGAAAGACCAATTTTCAATCGAATACTTGGATTTTGAACCCAAAAATATTAATATTCAACCAAAAGAAGCAATTTTCAACAAAATTTTATTCCAAATAGTACGATTTTCTACCTAAAAAGATTAATTTTCAACAAAAAAAATTCATCCATATAATTAAAAAAAAAAGAATTAATTTTCTACCAGATAGTTAAAACCATGAAAGATCTATTATCGATCAAATAGTGGAATTTTCAACCAAAAAATTTGAATTGTCAAAACAAAAAGATTCATTTTCAACCCAAAGAGAATAATTTTCAACCAAGAAGATTAATTTCCGGCAAAACAAAAAATTTCATCGAAATAATTGTATTTCAACAAAAAAAGTTAATTTAATAAAATTAATTTTCGATAAAAAATGTTATTCATATAATTGAAGTTAAAAAAAAGAATTAATTTCCAACAGTTTAGTCAAACTCAAAAGGAATAATTTTCACCAAAAAAAAATGATCAATTATCAATAAAATATTGAAATCCTTCACAAAAAATTAAATTTTAAACCAAATAGTTGAATTTTCGGGTACAATGTTAATTTTCAACCAAGCAGTTGAATTTTCTACCAAAATAGTTGTGTTGTCAGTCCGGAAAGATTAATATTTAAACAAGAAAATTAATTTTGGAACAAAAGAAGATCAATTATCAATCAAACAGTTGTATTTAAAACAGTTAATTTTTAACTAAATAGTTGGATTGCCTAACAAAGTAGTTGGTTTCTCAACTTGAATATATTAATTTCTAACCAAAAGATTTTCTTTCGAAAAATAAAGAATAATTTTTATCAAAATCTAAATAGTTTCATTTTAAAAAATGTTAATTTTGAACCAGATAGCTGAATCTTCTTCCAAATGCTTGGATTTTGAACCTAAAAAGATTAATTTTCATTTTTCAACCAAGAAGATTAGTTTTCAACCCGGAAAGACCAATTTTCAACCGAATAGTTGTATTAAAAAAAAGTTATTTTTTAACTAAATAGTTGAATCTTCTGCCAAAATATTTGGATCATCAACCAAAAAACATTAATTTTAAACCAGTAAGATTAATTTTCAAGCAAATAGTTGAATTTTCAACAAAATAGTTGGATTTTCAAGCAAGGATATTAATTTTCAACCAAATAGTTGAATTTCCTACCAATATAGTTAGATTTTTAACCCAAAAAGATTAATTTTTAACCGAGAGAATTACTTTTCGACAAAAAAAAATTTTTCATCTAAATAGTTTTATTTTAAAAAAGTTCATTTTTAACCTGATAGTTGAATCTTAGATCAAAAATTAAAACCCATAAGGATAATTTTCAATAAAAATGACCAATTATCAACAAAACAGTTAAATTTTCATCCCAAAAAGATTGATTTTTGACCAAAACATATAAATTTTCAAGTGGTATTTGAATTTTTAACAAAAAAGTTAATTCCAGCCAAATATTTGAATTATCTACATTTTTTTTTAAAAGATATTTAACTTCTTGAAGCGAAATGGAATATTCCAAACAAAAAAATTGCTAAATTTCAAGAAGACAAACTTTTAACAAAATAGTTGATTTTTTAGAAAAGAAATATTTTTCAGTCCAGAAATTAAAAAAATGCCAACCAAATTGTTAAAATCTCAAACCAAAAATAACAGTTTTCTACTAAAATAGTTGAAATTTAAGCCTAACATATAAATTTTCAATAAAAATGTTAATCTTTAATGAAATAGTTTAATTTTCTATCAATTTGTTGAATTTTCAATCAAGGAATAATAATTTTCAACATGATAGTTAAATCCTCAACTAAAACAGAATAACTCTCAAAGAAAAATTTAAATTTTCTACTATAAAAGAGATCAATTTTAATCTTAGAAGATAACTTTTCTACGAAAAAAGACAAATTTGCAATAAAATAAATGAATTTCCAAATAACAAAGATCAAATTTCAATTAAAAATATCAATGTTCTACTAAAAACTAAATAGCTAAATTGTAATTGAAATAAGTTAATTTTCAACCAAAACAAACGAATTTTTAACGAAGTAGTTCAACTTTAAACCAAATAGTTGAATTTTCATATGAAAAAGAGAAGTTTTCAATAAAAAGTGAAACAATGTAATTGTCAGATGAAAAATCAATTTTAAACAAATAAAAGAACATTATTTTCATCCAGTTGAATTAAAAAAAAAAAACAATTGGTAACAAAACAAATCTGCAAACAAATTGTTGATATTTAAAAAAAAAAAACGTTTTTTTCACAAAAAAGTTGAATTTTCAACATGGAAATATGAAGTTTTACATGCAAGTTTATTTTCTACTAAATTTTTAATTTTTTATCAAATTATTAAAATTGCAATCATAAAAGACGAATTTTCAACAAAGTTAAATCTTAAATCAAAATGGATTAATTTCCAAAAAACGATTTCATTTTTAAACAAGAAGTATAAATCGTCAATCAAGAAATATTAATTTTTTACTCACTATTCTTAAAATAATTTTCAACAAAATACATGAATTCGCAGCAAAAAATTTTAAATTTCAATTTAAAAAAATCATTTTTACACCTAAAATGGTATAGTTAATTTTTTAATTAAAATAATTGATTTTCTACTAAAATGAACGAATTTTCGAAAAAGAAATTAAACTTTCAAGGAAAGATATAATTTTTAGATTTCTAAATACATGTTTCAAATTCGACCAAAAACTGTGATCACTCTAGGTACCATTCAAGAAAAATCCCTTTTTTTAGACAACTCTAACTATTTAAAAAATCAAT
Source organism: Belonocnema kinseyi (assembly GCF_010883055.1). Lineage (NCBI taxonomy): Eukaryota > Metazoa > Arthropoda > Insecta > Hymenoptera > Cynipidae > Belonocnema > Belonocnema kinseyi. The sequence goes on from NC_046659.1 coordinate 113,215,556, forward strand.
TTTTGGGTCTTTGGTTCATACTGAGAATGTGTAAATGAAGGGCAATTTTCCTCTGTTAAAATTCTAAGAGAATTAAAACTGCATCAGCCAGTTGGTTTCGTGTAAAACTATAATTAGGGTTCAATATGGCACCGGCAGAAGCAAAGAAACCGTCAAAAATGACATTTTGTGGCGAGTAGGCAAAAACTAGTGTCGACTGGTCTCTAAAAACACGCTATGTCTACATCTACTGAAGAAGCTTCCACTGATGCACCTGCCACTTATTTCTCCTCCTTTCTCTCTCTCTCTCACTCTCTCTCTTTTTTTTTCTTTGTACGACTGCCGATCAGTCAAGAAGACCCGCAAACAGTTTACGAGGATATCTTCAAAATGCAACAGTGCAGGCATTGGTGCAGTCCTAAAAGAAAAAGTGGCCAGTCGGTACTTTTCATTAGAGGCGGTGGAGCCCTGGGCCCTAGGGGCCACAGGGGGCACCCCCCCCAGAAGTCAAACAGGAAGGGGAAAAGTGTCGATTTGTCCCCCGCTGAAATCGAACGATTAAATTCATCGGATCGTTAATTTTTTTTTCAAATCGACTTGAAATCTTTGTGAAATAATTGAAGTTTTTGTGAAATCTTTTAAATCTATCAGAAATCTTTGATAATATCTCTGAGATTATTGAAATCTTTGTTCCTTGTAGAAAATCATTTAAAATCTTTGTGAAATATTTCTGAGGACTTTGAAAATCTTTGCAAAATATATTCGAAACTTTTTGAAATATTCGGTAATATTTGTGAAATATATCAAATATTTGAAACCCTTGTCGGAAATTATTGAAATATTTGTAAATCCTTTGTGACACCTTTTAAAAACTTTGCGACATTTAAAATTTTGTTAAGAAATCATTAAAGTTTTTATAAAATCTTTCTGATATCTTTGTGAAGTTTTTGCGAAATATTTGATAATATTTCTGAAACTATTAAAATATGTGTGCACTTTTTGAAATCTTTTTAAAATATTTTTAATATATTCGAAATCTTTGTGAAATATTTGAAATCCTTATCGGAAATCATTGAAATGTACAATCCTCGTGACATCTTTGGGAATTTTTTTCGAAATATTTGATCATATTTCTGAAATTATTGAAATCTTTGTGCACTTTTTGAAATATATCTGAAATTTTTGTAAAAGAATTGAAATCTTTGTGATATATTTTTAGTCTATCCGAAATCTCTGCAATATATTTGAAATATTTCCTTAGTATTTAGTAATATTTATAAAATCATTAAAATCTTTGTACATTTTTTGAAATCTTTGTGCAACCTTTGTGACATCTTTGGAAATCTTTGCGACATTTAATTTTTTTAAAGAAATCATTAAACTCTTTGTGAACTTTTTGAAATCGATCTGAAATTTTGTTAAATATTTGAAATTTTTCTGAAATATTTTTATTATATCCGAAATCTTTTCGAAATATTTTTAATAGTTTGGAAATATTTTCTAAAACATATTTGTGAAATGATCGAAATTGTTGTGAAGTCTTTGGGAAATCATTTAAATGTTTGGGTTATATTTGAAATGTATCTAAAATTGTTGTGAAGTAATTGAAATCTTTTTAATCTATCCCAAATCTTTAAAATCATTGGAATTTTTGTGCAATCTTTGTGACATTTTCGGAATCTTTGCGAAATTTTCAGAATCTTTCGGTAATCATTAAAATTTTTGTGAAATCTTTCTGATATGTTTGGAAATCTTTGCAAAATATTCTAAACATTTTTGAAATATTTGGTAATATTTGCCAAATTATTGAAATCATTTGAGTCTTTCTGAAATCTTTTAAATCTATCCGAAATCTTTATGAAACATTTGAAATCTTTCTGATATCTTTTGCAATCTTTGCGAAAAATTTGAAATGTTTTAAAAATGTTTGGTAATATTTGTGAAGTTATTGAAATCACTTAAGTTTTCGTGAAATCTTCTCTTAAATCTATTCAAAATCTTTGGGAAATATTTTTTAAAATCTTTGGGATATCATTGAAATCTTCGTGAAATATTTAGAAAGTTTTGCGAAATATTAAAAAAACATTTGATAATATTTGTAGAATTACCGAAATCTTTACGAAATATTTAAAAGCTTTTAGAAACCGTTGAAATCTTCGTAAAAAAATTGGAAACCTTTGGGAAATACTAAAAATATTTTTCAAATATTTGATAATATTTGTGAAATTGTTGAAACCTTTGTGAAATAATTAAAATCTTTGTAATCAGTCCAAGATCTTTGTGAAATATTTTTAATATTTTTAAAACCCCTTGGAAATCATTCAAAAATCTTTGTGCACTCTTTGAAATCTTTTTTTTTTTACGAAGAGTAAAAATCAGCGAAATTTTTCACCTAGAATTATTAGTTTTTTTAGAATGATACGCATTTGGATAAATGACATAAAATCCACGTAAATTTCAACTAGAATTTTACGTGGAATTTAACTTAAAGGTCCACGTTAAATTTCAGGTGGAAGGTTTGTAAATTTCTCTGTTGTTCGATAAATTCACATGAAAATCCGTAGAAGGCTTTGAAATTTCTTTTCCGTTCGATAAATTCACGTAGATAAATATACGTAGTATATTACTACGTAGAATTCTACCTAGAATTTAACGTGAAGATCCAAAAAGAAATTAGATTGAAGATCCACGTGGTAGCTTTTGAAATTTCTCTGTGGTTGGATAAATTCACATGGAAATCAGCGTAAATTCTGCGTTGATTTTAACGTGAAGAGGCGCGTAGAATGTATTTTGAATAAATTCACGTCAAAACCGGCCTTAATTTTCATGTAGATTAAATGTGAAGATCTACGTGAAATTTCGCGTAGAAGGTTTTGAAATTTCTCTGCGGTTCAATAATTTCTCGTGGATAAATATACGCAGTATATTTTCAGGTAGAATGCTACGTTAAATTTAACGTGAAGATTCAAATAAAATTTAACTTGCAGATTCACGTGGAATTTCACGTGTGAAGTTTAAAAATCTCGCAATGTTTGGATAAATTTACTTGAAAACCCTTGTAATTTATACGTGGATTCAACGTGAAGATCAACGTTGAATATCACGTGAAAATTTTTGAATTTTCTCTGTGAATCAATAAATTTACGTGAAAATCCGCCTAGTTTTTTACGTAGAATTTAACGTGAAGATCCACGTGGAAGATTTTGAAATTTCTCTGTGTTTTAGGATAAATTTACGTGAAATCCGCGTAAATTTTTACGTAGAATTGAGCGTGAAGAGACTTGGAAGAGAAACGTAGAATTTAACGTGAAGAAATTCACGTGAAAACTCGCGTACTTTTTTACGTAGGTTTAGAAATTTCTCTGCGGTTCGATAAATTCAGGTGAAACTCCGCTTATTTTTCCTCGTAGAATTCCACGTGGAATTTAACGTGAAGATGGATGTAGAATGTAAGGTGAAGATCCATAAGCAATTTCACGGTGGAAGGTTTTTAAAGTTCTGTGGTTGGATAAATTCACGTGAAAAACTACGCAAATTTCCACATAGAATTTAACCTGAAGATCATGGATTTCTACGTGAATATTTTTACCCGAGCAGTGAGAAACGAAAATTTTGGTTTTCACGTGGAATAAATGTCAAATTTACATAAAATTTCAAATTTCCATAGATCAATTTACACGGAACTCCGAGTAAATTTCTACGTGGAATTTAACGCGAAGACGCACGTAGAATTTAACGTGAAGGTCCATGTGGAATTTCACATAAAACGTTTTTAAATTTCTCTGTGGTTCGATAAGTTCACCTGAAAATCCGCGTGAATTTCCACATAGCATTCCACGTGGAAATGATCGTGAAGATCGTGGATTTCCACGTGGATATTTTCACCCGGGCAGTGAGGAAAGAAAATTTTGATTTTGACGCGGGGTAAAAAATTGGGGCGATAGAATTGATGACCGAAAAGAGCAAATAGAGAGAGGGGGGTGGGAGAGAGAGAGAGAGAGGGAGTGTAGGTAGGTAGATAAAGTGGAAGGTATTTTTAAAAGTGGTCCTGGTTCCCGGGTCCGTAGAAGAAGCATCAAGCAGGCAGAAGCAAAATAGCAGAAAATGTTGCCAGGTGGGAGCCGCAGGTCTGCTTCCCCGCCCACTTCCACTTTTAACGAATGGGGCCCTCGAGGTCTCAGTCTGGGTCTGGCACGCGCATAATTGGGCCCGAACTCGTTCAATCTGATTATTTCAATTCTGCGGACTTAATGGGCCCTAGAGGGCGCCAAAACAATTTAGATAAGCCGAGTATATACGCAACACAGATGCTCCTCTCTTGCCTCTTGCCTCTTGCCAAATATGTAACCATGTCGGCAAAATGGCATAATTAGAGGTTCCTGTCAGCTCTTCTTCATTTACTCCAATCAACTAGCTCTAGCTTTTTAACATTTTAACGAAGGGAGCTAACTCAAGCTCGAACCATCTCTATTATTCATTCATTTCTCGTGCTAATCGGCCAGCCTTATAGGCCCCGAGGGGGAAACAACTCTTCAAAATGCGGTCCAGCGGAGCTGGATTACCGTGGATTATACCGGATTACTCTGGATTACCTCCATGTTGAGAAGTACTCTGGATTAACCAAGATTTCGTTCGACTGCAGGAAGAATTTTCAACAGAATACATTATTTTCAACAAAATAGTTTAATTTTCAAATAAAAAGATGAATTTTCAAATAAAATGATTAATTTTTTTTTTACTAGAAAAGACGATTGTTTAACAAAAGACATAAATTTTTAACGAAATAGGTGAATCCTCATCCAAAAATGACTAATTTTCAACAAAACAGTTGACTTTTCAAAAAAAGGATATTTTTTAACATAATTGTTTATTTTTCGACAAAGTAGATGTATTTTTTGACTAAATATAGTGAAACTCTTTTACAGCGCTGATTTTGGTGTTGACGGTAGGTGGGAACTAACTCATTATAGCCCACTCCGCTTTTGTTTCTTCACGCCTGAGTGACGACCGCAGACCCCGCGCACCCCGTGCAGTTCCTTTTACACCCCCATGCGGCGCGGTGTTAATTCTCGGAAGTGCTATAGAAGGGAGGGCTAATGAAGGGTTTCACTGTAGTTGAATTTTCAATCCGAAACATGAATTTTTAACTAAAAAAGACGAATTTAAAAAAAATGCATGAATTTCCTACTAAAAAACTAAAAAGTTTAATAAAAAATGGAATAGTTACATTTGAAGTTAACTAAATAATTTTCAACAAAAAAACGAATTTTCAACCTAATATTTCAAATTTCAACGAATTAAAAGTAATTTTTAACAATCTGGATCAACTTTCAACCAAGCATTTGAATTTTGAATCCAAGAAGAATTTTTTTGTATAAAAAGGACAAAGTTTTAGCAAAATAGTTCAATCATCAACCAAACAGATGAATTTATATTTAAGGTGATTATTATTCAACTGGAATACTTTAATTTTCAGTTAAAAAATAAAATAACTAAAAACAAAGATTTTTCAAGAAATAAGTGGAATTTTCAACTAAGAAAGATGATTTTTGTTCCACAGAGTTGAATATTTAATTTAAAAAATTAATTTTTACAAAAAAAAAATTTATAGATTAGTTAAATTTTGATCCAAAGAGATGAATTTTCAATTAAAAGGATGAATCTTTAACTGGAACACTTAAATTTTCCGATTAAAGACGAATTTTGAACCAAAAAATGTAATAGTTACATTCTCAATTAACTAAATAATTTTGTAAAAAAACGAATTTTCAACATAATATTTTAATTTTTAACCAAAGAGATGATTTTCTATTAAAATAATGAATCTTTAATTGGAATACTTAAATTTTCAGTAAAAAAATATATTTTCCATTAACACCAACAATTTTTTTAACAAAGTAGTTATATTATCAACCAATAAAATTAATTTCTTCCAAAAAAACGCATTTAAAAAAAGGATGAATTTATAATTTATAATTATTCAAGTATAACGCTTCAATTTTCAGTTAAAAAATAAAATTTCAACTAAAAAAAAAAAAATTTCATGAAATAAGTGGAATTTTCAATTTAAAAAATTAATTTCTACAAAAAAAGAAAAATTTGACAAAATAGTTCAATCTGATCCAAAAAAATGAATTTTTAACCACGTAGTTGAATTTTCAACTAAAAAAATTAATTTTCAGCTAAATAGTTGAATATTCAACTGTAAAATATAAATTTCTAATCAGAAATGTAATGGTTTAATTTTCAATTGAAAAAATTATATGTTTAACAATTTAAATTATTTTTTAACCAAAGAGTTAATTATTAAACTAAGAATTATTTTCGACCAAAAAAGACAAATTATTAACAAAATACATGAATGTTAATCCAAACATGTAGTTGAATTTCTAACTAAAGAAGATAAGTTTACAATAAAAATAGAATATTATAATTTCCACATAAAAAAATTAATTATCATTACGAATTTTCAAAAGAATAGTTAGATTTTTTAGCAAAACAGTTTAATGTTCAACAGATAGATTGATTTTTAAGCAAAAAGATTAATTTTTTACCAAAAAAGACAAATTTTCTACAAAATACATGAATTTTTAACAAAAATAAAAAATGAATTTTCAACAAAACAAGTTGAATTTTTAACCAATAAAATGATTTTGAAAACAATGTTGATACATTTTTAATCAGACAGTTGCAAAATGGAAAAAATCAAATTTTCACTTTAAAAAATTAATTCTCAACCGAAAAGAGAAAAGAAATTTCAAGAAACTAGTTAAATTTTCAAATAAAGAAATACATTTTAAATTAAAATAATTATACATCAACTGAACCATTTAAATGTTCTGTCATAACAAAATTTGCAAACAAAAACAAGGATTTTTCTTCTAAATAGTTAAATTATCAAACAATGAAATTAATATTTAACAATGTTGACCAACTTTCAAGCAAGCAGTTGAATTTTCAATCAAACAAGAATTAATTTCTACAGAAAAGCACGACCATCTTCAATCGATGATTTTCTACTAGAAAAATGAATTTTCAATCAAGCAGTTTTTATTTTCAACTAAAAAATATAAATTTTAAGCTAACACTGTAATAGTTAAGTTTTAAGTTAAAAAACAATTTGCAATCAAATAAAAAAATGTATTTTTAGGAATTTAGTTAAATTTTTAGCCAAAAAAGAAATCTTCTACCAAAGTATAGTTGAATTTTCAACCCAAAAAGAAGGATTTTCAACAAAACAGTTACATTTTCGATAAAAAATTACTTTTTACACAAGGTTGAATTTATTACAAAGTAGAATTTTTTTTTACCAAATAGTTTAATTTAAAAAAAAAAATGAATTTTCTAGGAAGAAGATTAATTTTCTACCGAAAAAAGAAGTATTTTTAGCAAAGTAGTGAAATTTCAACTAAAACTCCCACTGCAGTTATTTATTTAAAATTAAAATTTGTTTTGTTGAAACATTAACTATTAAAAATTGTATAAAAAGTCATTTTTTTAAAAGATTCTTTATTTTAGTTGTAAGTTCATCTCTTGAGTTAAAAATTGAACTTATTTGTTAAAAACTATTTGTTCTTCTGGTTGAAAATTTCTTTTTTCAAATGAAATTTTAACTGTTCCAATTGAAATTTCACAATTTTAGTTCAAAATCTCTTTAGTTGCAAATTTAACTATGCCATTTTTGATGTACGTAGAGATCCTCTAGGGAGAATTAAGGCACGTTTCCCCCTCCAATAGAAGTCGCTATACCGGAACTTTGATATTTTCATGGGGCGCGAAAAGTATGAACAGTTTTATTTTTTATTAATTCTTTTGTTTCAGAAAATATTGAAGTATATGTTTCAAAGTGAATATTATTTTTCCCTAAACTTAATGACTCACCTTCCCAATAATGGACAATATTCTTGTTTGAGTGTTCTCTCTATTTTGTATTAAATTCTCTTGAAAATAAAATTATGATTTGAAAATAGCGCCAACTCATGCCAATAGAAACTCATAAAAGTTTAATTAGTTTCGATACAGGGGCGACAATCAGACTTGGATAGAGTTCTGAGCCGGTTATATTACTTTGAGAACGGTAACGAGAATGAGAATATTACCGAGAATATAACCGAGAAATAAATTCTTTGAGAATTTATGAGAATCTCAGGATTTAGTTTAATTAATAGAAAATTGCATTTTTTCGTTAACTTTTCGGTTGAAAATTCGAATCTTTTTTTTAAGTTTGTCTTTTTTATTTGAAAGTTTACCTGCTTTAGCAGAAATTAAATCTTTTTTGATAAAAATTCAACTGATTCGAAATTTGGCTATTATACTATTTTCTTGAAAACTTAACTATTTCGTAGAAATGTACTTTTTGTTTAAATTTATATTTTGGTGTTAAAAAATGAACTGAAATATTTTCCGGGTGAAAGTTCCACTCATAAAAAACTTTTGTTTTTTATTGCAAATTCATATGTTTTAGTACAAAATTGATCTTTTTTGGATAAAAATGCAACTATTTGGTAGAGAGTTTAACTATATTGTTAAAAATTCATCATTTTTGATTAAATCTATACGTGTTTTAGGATTGAGAATTCAATTTTTTTCGTAGAAACATATTTTTTTGTTACAAAAATTCAATTTTTGATGTTACTGAGTTAACTGGAATTTGTTTTGGATGAAAACTCAACTTTTTTGCAATAAAAAATTCTTTTGCTTTAAGATAAATTTCATATTTTTTTATAAAAATGCAACTATTTGCTAGAAAATTCAACAATTTTGTTAAAAAGTCATCCTTTTTGGTAAAAAATTCGTCTTTTTGCATTGAAAATAGATTTTTTTTGCTAGAAAATTATTTTTTGTCAAAAAATTCATAGTTTGATCGTGAAAACTCGACTAAAATCTTTTTCAACAGAAAATTCAACGATTCCTTTGGAAAATTAATCTTTTTGATTTAAAACTTCAACTGTTATAAAAAAATTTATTTTTTGTATGAAAATGCAACTTTTTGGTTAAAAATCGTTCTTTGCTTGATAATTCAACTAATTTGCTCAAAACATTTTGTTGAATCGCTTTGTTAAGAAATCACTTTTTTTGTTAAGGCTATATATTTTAAGTTGAAAAGTTATCTCGTTGGTTAAAAGTTTAATTTTCTTGTTATAAATTAATCTTTTTTAATTGGTAATTCAACTACTTGGGTCAAAGTTAAGCAACATTGTGAAAATTTTTTTATTGAAGGCTTATGTCTGGTAGAAAATTTAACTGTTTAGTGGAAAATACTTCTTTTTTTTGTTTAGAATTCATTTTTTAATAGAAAATGGAACTTTTATATTTTTAAGATTGATATTTTTTGGTTAAAAGTTCGCGTTCTTATGTTTGTAAAAATTTTTTTTTAGTTTGAAATTTCCTTTCTTTTTGCGTAAAAATGTATCAGTTTCGTGTGAAATTAATTTTTTGTTGAACAGTCATATTTTTTTTTAAATTGCATTTTTGTAAAGAATATTTGTCTTTTGGTTTGAAGTTTCAATAATTTAGATAAACTTTTATTTATTTTTTGAGTGAAAAATCATTATTTATTAGAAATTCGTCTTTCTGTTTTAAAATTCTTTTCTTTTCTTGTATAAATTCAATTCTTTTTTTATTAAAATACAAACTATTAGACATTTTTCTTGACAATCTGTCTTTTTAGGTTGAATATTCAAGTATTATGTTAAAAATTAAATTATTTTGTTGAAAATTCCAGTATTTTGTTAAAGAGTAATCTTTTAAAGTAGAAAAAACTTTTTTTTGTTTAAAATAAATGAATACATTTGAAAATTTTCAAGTATATGAAACACAGTAATTCCTGAATATGTCTGAGCTAGAAAATAATGTATATTCAACCGCTGATATAACCTGAACAAAAAAATATGTTGAAAATCATAAATTCTTTAATTCTCTTAAATTCTTTTAAATTCTCCTAAATTCTGTCATATTCTCGGTTATATAACCTGAACTTAAATTCTCGTTAATTTAAGAACTCTAGGCTTGGAGTACCCCGTGCCTCGACTGTCCCTTGAGGATCGCTAGGTGTACGTATACAGAAACTAAGGGTTGGGGAAGCAGGAGAAGTGATGCGAGTGGAGGGGAGGAGGGGGAGGTAGGGGAAATTATGGGAGGGAAACCAAGGGAAGTGAGGGGAAATGTGGTGGGAAGTAGGGGAAGTGAGGAGAGGGGAAAGGAGACTAAGAAGTTGTGGAGGGGAAGTAGTGCCGAAGTTCCGGAGGGGGAAGTAGATGAAGAAGAATGTGTGTAGGGGAGGGGAATCTAAGGTGGAAATGTGCCTACTTTGAATAATTTTTTTTCTTCAAAATACCTGACCTTACCTGACTAAAAAAATTCCTGAGCCTTCCCTGATTTTCAGTTTTCCCCTGAACTGCAACCACTCATACTTTAATTTGTAATCGTTATAAAATTGATGTAAAAGGAATAGACAGACATTTCTTATTATTATGTGATAGGAAAACTGAGCTGAAGGTCTGAAAAAATGGATTGAAGACTTTTCAATATGAAATATGGTATTCTGTTGAATCAGCGATTCAGGACGAGAAGAGCTATTCAAGGATCATTCAATCTGAAAAGGTATCCATCCAATCCAGCCAGGGGATGTGTGATGTGCAGATGGGGCCAACGCCCCCATCTTAAATGACCACCCTTATACCATACCGTTTGAAATTGAAAACCCCTTGCAAGTTAACCCGATACTAGCTGCTTCTATATTTCAGCATTTCATCCCGTTACCTCCCGCAGATGTGCAACTGTGCAGCTTCCTCTTCAAAATATTATTGTGTATGAACTACCTTTCCTTTACTTTATAAAGATATCAAATTCTCCTCGTATTCAAAAAGGTTTCAAATCAATTATATTGCAACTATCAGAAAAGGGTGCACGAGCACAGAGCGCGCGTTCCCCGCCCTGTATTTTTGTTTCCTTAAATTATAAAGCAAAGGGTTAACCGCTTTGATTTTTCGTGTACACTAGACTGCAAGATTACACGATTATATAAGATTACATAGAATTACACAAGATAAGGTAAGAAGACACAAGATTACACTATACTATACAAAAGATTATTGGGGTAACTCAAGATTACAAGACTTTAAACGATTACATAAGATTACACGAGATTACGTGAAGTTACATACGATTACATGTGAGATTACATATGGGATTATTCAAGATTACATGGAATTACACAATATTATATGAGATTTCTTAAGATTGTAGAAATTACTCAGTATTAAATAGATTACAGGGAATTTAAAAAGATTACAAGAGATTCCTTGGAAATACATATAGGATTACATGAGAGTATAAACAGGATTACATAAGATTACATAGAATTACACCAGATGACGTATGTAAGAAGACACAATGTTACACTATACTATACAAAAGATTAATGGGATAATTCAAGATTACAAGACTTTAAACGATTAAATAAGATTACACGAGATTACGTGAAGTTACACACGATTACATGTGATATTAGATATGGGAGTGTTTAAGATTACATGGAATTTCACAATATTACATGAGATTTCTTAAGATTATATAAATTACTCAGTATTATATAGATTACAAGGAATTTTAAAAGATTACAAAATATTACCTTGAAATACATATAGGATTACATGAAAGTATGAACTAGATTATATAAGATTACAATTGAGATTACATAAGATGACGTATGTAAGAAGACACAAGGTTACACTATACTGTACAAAATATTATTGGGATCACTCAAGATCAAAAGACATTAAACGATTACCTAAGATTACACGAGATAACGTAAAGTTACGCACAAATATATTTAAGATTACACATGGGATTGTTCAAGAATACATGGAATATAAGGGGTTTCAAAAGATTACAAGAGATGTTAAGATAAAATAAGATTACATTTGACTACAAAAGAAAACGTGATGGTATACAAGATTACATGGTATTACATAACATCACATGGAATTGCACAAGGTTACATGAGATTACACAAGACTACAGGGATTACTAGGGATAACATAGATTACAAGGGATTTACAAGAGCAACAAACGATTACACGATTGCATACGATTATATAGGGTTACGCAAGATTACGAAAGAGTACACACGATTACATGTGGGATTATACAAGATTACATGGGATTACAAAATATTACATAGAGTTACATAAGATTGCATGATATTGCACAAGATTAGAGGGATTCATCGTTAATCGGAATTGAATAGATAACATGGGATTTCGAAATATTACATGGGTTTACATAATATTACACAGGATTACACAAGATTACATGAGATTACACATGCTTACAGAAGATTACTTTGGGATTAAACTATATTATATAGGAATTACCCGGGATTATATAGATTACAAGGGATTTCAAAAGGTTACAGAAGATTACACGGTAACAAAATTTACACAGGCTTACCTAATATTACGTTACAATAAATAAGATTACATCAAATTACATAGGATTCAAATAAATTACAGATAATTACGCAAGATTAAAGTAGATTACACAAGATTATAGAAATTACTTGGGATTACATACATTGCATACAAGATTTCAAAAGATTACTGGAGATTAAACGATTGCATGAAATTCGACAAGATTGTAGGGATTATTATTAGGGATTACATAAATTACAAGGGTTTTCGAAAGATTTCACGATTACACAAGATAATATTACACCAGATTACGAGAGCATACACAATTACACAAGAATATAGAGAGAACACAGAGTTGGAAGGATTTCAAAAGATTATACGATTACATAAGATTGCATAAGATTACAAAGGATTACACAAAATTACTCTTGTCTACAGAATTATATGAAATTACACAAGATTATAGGGATTACACAGATTACTGGGGATTTGAAAAGATTACATGATTACATAAGATTACATAGGATAACACAAGAGTGCTTGTGTGATTACACAATATTACATGGGATTAAAAAATAATACATAGAGTTACATGCGATTACATTTGATTGCACAATACTAAGAAAAATAATCGGAATTACATAGAGAACATGGGAATTCAAAATATTACAAGAGATGACATAGGATTACGTAGGATTACACAATATTATAGGGATTACTCGGGATTATATAGATTATAAGGTACATCAAAAGGCTATAAGATATTATATGATAACAAGAGATCACATAGGCTTACACAATATTACGTGACATTACATAAGATTACATAACATTCCATGGGATTAAATCATATTACAGAGAATTACACGAGATTAAATGAGATTACACAAGATTATAGAAATTACTTGCGGCTACATAGATTGCAAAGGATTGCAAAGGATTCTAAGAGATGAAACGATTACATGAAATTACACAAGATTATAGGGATTACACAGATTGCAAGGGATTTCAAAAGATTACATAAGATTATATAAGATTACACAAGATTACGTGGGAGTGTACCATTATATGAGATTACACAATATTACATTGGATTACAGAATATTTCATGGAATTACACGAGGCTGCATAGGATTACAGAAGATTGCACAAGATTATAGGGATTACATAGATTATAGATTACAAAGGATTTTCAAAGATTACAAAAGTTTGGACAAGATTACACCAGAATAAAATTAAATAACGCAGCTGAAAAGAAAGATATTTTAAAATCACTAATAATATAAATGACCATGTAGCTTACATGCAATAATTTGAAGAATTAATCTCGAAATTAATATAGAAATATAATCAGTATTTGAAATTTTTGCTTCAGTTCTATACACATTGAACAATTAAGATTGAATTTTATTTTTTTATTTTTGGTGAAAATAAAAATGGTTAGTTACATATTTTTAAATATTATTTTTCTTTGGTTAAAAGCTTGAATAAAAAAAATTCTGTTGTTGTTTAAAGGAAATTTTTTTTTAATTCAAAAATTAAGTATTCCGTTTGCGGTTAAAAGATGATATTTTTCGTTAAAAATTGAACTGTTTAGCTGAAAATTAGTATTTTTAGTTATAAATTCAACTGCTTGATTAAGAATTCGTCTTTGTGGTTTAAAATTGAACTATTTTGGTGAAAAATTGAAATAATTTGTGAAAAATCCTTTTTTTTTTGGTGGAAAATTAAGTTTTTTTTTTAAATTGAAAATTTAAAGATTTCAGTTTTGATTATAAATTAATGCGTTTTAAATAAAAATTCACACATTTAGTTGAAAATTAATTTATTTTTATAAGCATTCCCCTATTTGTAAAATATTAATATTCTTCCTTGAAAATTCATCTTTTTGATTGAAAATACGTTTTTTCTGGTTGGAAAAAACTTTGCTGTAATTTATTTTTTTGTTGAAGATGAAATGAGATTTTTCGATGAGATTATGTATAAAAATTCATTTTTTTTTGTTAATAATTAAATTATTTTCTTTAAAAGTTGTTTTTCGTTGAATATTTAATTTTAAACTGAAAATTGAACTATTCTAATTAAAGATTCATCATTTTACTTAAAAATTTCTTACTTAGATTGGAAATTTAACTATTTAAAAAGAAAGTTCGTTTGTTTATTTCCGTAAGAAGTGATGTTTTTTTAAATTGAAAATGTAAATATTCAATTTTCGATAAAAAATTAATCCTCTTTCAGTGGAAATTCAACTATTTAGCTAAAAATTGATTTGTTTTATTTGAAAATTCATGTATTTTGATGATTATTCGTTTCTTTACAGAAAAAAAACCTATTCCATTTGAAGATTTATCAATTTAGTTGTTATTTTTGTTTGCTTCTTTTTTAGAAACTATATATTTTTTAACAGAATAAAATTAACAAAATAAAACGAACATTTAAAATTTTTGGTTGAAAATTTATCCTTTTCGGTTGAAAATTCAACTATTTGGCTAAAAAGATATTTTTGATTTGAAAATTCAACATTGTTTTAGTTGAAAATTCATCGCTTTGTTAAAAAATTTAAATATGTTGGTGAAAATTCCTTTATTTTCTGAAAAAATGATGTTTTCAATTTAAAATGAAAAATGTCAATTTTGGTCGAAAATTCATTCTTTTTCGTTGAAGATTCAAAAATTTGGCTGAAAATTAGAATTTTTGTTTAAAAATGAAACTACTTGATTACAAATTCATGTGTTTTGTAGAAAATTCGGCTTTTCACTTAAAATTTGAACTATTTGAATGTAAATTTATTTTTTAAGAGAAAATATAATTGTTGCTATTCAAGATACATCATTTGACTTTAAAATGTATCTTTTTAGGTGAAAGTTGATCTATTTTATTGTAATTCTTTTTTTTATGAAAAGTTATTTTTTTAAATATGAAAATTCGCTTGTGCCTAGTTTAGGCAGACCAATCCATGATAATTGTATGTAATCCAGAGTAATTCTGCACATAGAGGTAATCCAGGGTAATCGAATATAATGTAAAGTAAGCCACCTCATTTGGGGTGCAGTTTTAGGTTTATTGTTATTATTATTATTATTATTATTATTGAGATTATTATTATTATACCATCATGCAATATAGTTAGGTTAAAGAATAAAATTTGGATCAATCCTAAATGCCCGTGTTACTCCGACCCAGGTCACTGATCAATCTCTCTAGCAATCACTCCGGGTGAAGAGCTTCAAAAACTGACTTGATAATCCCATAGTAACATCCATAATCTTCACTCGAATCACATCGTAAATTATGACATGTAATAATTTAAAGAATTTTTTTCAAAAGTTCTTTCTTTCCTTCGCTACAATTTTCAAGAAAATGACAATAAGAACTTTTTCTATTAGAGCCATGGAACGCGAATTGAAGCGTGAAGTGGGAGGAGAGAAAGATTCACTGACTGAGAAATTGTAGGATGAGTCACGGAATTCGCAGGAATGGGGACCTGGTCTTTCCTCCTTTTTTACATAATAGAATCGGCCGAGACGGTGTTCCTGCTCGTAGAAATTTTTTTGGGACACCATCACAAGTTGCAACGGTCGGAAGGCGACAGTCTCCGAGGCAAATTAATAATGATTCATACAATTGGAAGAGCAGACAGAAGCTAATCTTGGGAACCGTATTTCGTGGACAATTTTTTCGGAAATTCGCACGCCACCTAAATAGAACCTCTGCGGTGTCGCATTTGGTTATTTTAGTTTGCGATTCGCATGGTAATTTATGGCGCGACAGCCTTTTTCCCAGTCAGCTTTAATGAAAAAGACCTTCATTATTTTGCTGAAAAAATGGTCGTTTATCATCTACCGATAAGCAGAACGATGCAGAAGATAATTTACGACTTGAGTTGATCTGGGTGATAAAAAAGTAGTAGTAACTTTTTTCAATGAAGTATGTAATAGTAAAAGCAAGGTACTATAATCTCCCGTCGCAAATAAATTATAGCGCCATTACTTACTAAATTAAAATAGATAATAAAAATTGGATTGTTCCATAACTTTAGACAAGGTTTCTAAAAGAACTCCGGTTTCAAAATTCCATGACTTTTCCAAGTTTAGTTCTAAAGAAGCTCGTGGTCCGATTTTTAAAAAATCCAGTCAATTTTATTCAATTTCAAAACATTTTGCTGGTTGTCAACCAATTAACGAACAATTTCTTGTACAAATATTAATCAATGCAAACACTGGAGGAAAAGATTTGTATGACAAACAGCTAGATTCAATGAAAATACTTTTATTGAAGTATCGTAGGAAATTATAGATTTTGTAATAGTTTTTAGGCTTTTGTAGACCCGGACAGAAACATTCATGGTTTCGATCAAGTGCCCATCCGTCTTTTTTTCAAGAAAGAAAAGTAAGGGGAAATTAAGAAATGGGAAGCAAAGAATGCGAGGAGAAATGAGAGAAAGGGAGGGGGTTTAAGGTAAGTATGGGTAAA
>NC_046659.1:113232520-113236325 GCF_010883055.1 Belonocnema kinseyi
GGAGTATGAGAGGAGACCGAAAATGAGAGGAGAAGAAGTAAGAAGAAAGGAGTGGGGGGGAAGTAACTGAAGTAAAGGAAAATTATAGGAGCAAACAAAGGGAAAGTATGAATGTGAAGGAAAATGAAGGGGGAGGACGTAGGCTTTAAGAAATGAAAAGCAGGGGATGAGAGCAGAAATCAGGGTAAGGAAGGGAGGGCATGCAAGGGAAGAAAGGGAAGTATGAGAGGAAAGGGAAAATAAGGTGAGAAGAAATGAGAAGAAATGAGGGGAGGAAACAAGGTGAAGTAAAGGGAAATAATGGGAGGAAACGGAGGGGTTGTGGGGAATTTCAAGGAAAATTAGAGGCGAGGAAGCAGAGAAAGTGCAAAGAAATTAGAAAATTGAAAGTAGGAGAAAAGTATGGGAGTGAAAAGTAGAAGAATTGAGGGGAAACAAGGGAAGGCAAAGTAGGTAACTTCAGGGGGAAGTAGGGAAGTTACCGTAAATAAGGGAAGGGGGAGTAGGGTATGTGAGAGTATTGAGGGGAAATGAAGGACGGGAAGAAATGGAAGCGATGAGAAATGATCATAAGGGAGAGAGGAAATGTGAGGTAATAAAGGGGAAATTTAAGGGAAGAAAGGTCAAATAAGGGGGGAGGGGCTGCGGAAATTGATTAAAGAGTACGTGAGTGAAGGGAAACAAGGGAAATGAGAAAAAGGAAATCAAAAGAAAGGTAAGTAAGAAGAAGGGCTGTGAGCAGAGGTGAAGTAAGGGAAATGAGATGTGGAAAAAGTAGAGGAACATAGAGGAAATCAGGTGAGGGTGAGTAGCGGAAGTGAGCTAAAGTTAGGGAGAGGAAGTAGGAGAAATGAGGGAAAGCGATTAGAAGTGCTGGAGAGTAGTGAGGGAAGTGAGTGGAGGGTAAGTAAAGTAGTAAGTAGTAGGGGATGAAAAGTGACGTCTGTAGAAGTGAGGTTGGGAAAGATGAAAGTTAGGTATGCGCGTGAAGAGATGCGGAAGTAGTTTAGGAATATTTCGGGGAAGGCAAGAGAAGCGAAAGTTCAAATGAGGAGGGGGGGGGGGAGTATGTAAGGAGAGGAAAGAAAAGTGTGTCGGCAGTGTGGGTAGGGGAAGGGAATTTAAAGAGAAATGATTATGGAAGTAAGAGGATGTGAGGGCTGACTAGAGGAAGAAAAAATTTGAAAAGGAAAGTGATGGAAATGATTGAAAGTAAGGTAGGGTAGTGAGGTTAGTGAAGGAAGGGCTATTATGATAGAGCGGGTGAGTAGAGGAGGGAAAGAAATTGATGGGGATGGAAAATAGGGGAACGGCAGTATTAGTTACGGGAGTGAAGAGAGGGGAAAGTAGAGGGGAAAGAAGTTACGGAAGGGAGTTGAGAGTAAGGAAGGAGAACAGGGAAGGGAGTAGGGATGGAGAGGTGAAAGTTAGGGAGTAGGGGGTGCTTAATAGGCTATGAAATCCTTTTTTGTCGGGACACGAAGCCTACTTTTTAAAATTATTTTATTATTATACCATTAAGCCAAATCATGATCGCTCCGACATAGGTCGCTGATCAATCTCGCTAGCCATTTAACGATTATGCATTTGTGTGATTTTTTATGAAAAAAAGGTTTAGAGTAGAATTATAAAAATTTGCAATAAAAAGAAACAGACAACAAACCTACCAAGATTGATGAATAATTACATTATTTTATGAGATTAAAAAAAATATATTTGTCTAGAAAAACGGAATGTTAAAAAATCGTAAACTTTACTTTTTTAATAATCTTTTTAGCCTAAGTTTTAGAAGTTACAAAATTTTATTTTATTATAAAAGAGAAACAATCATTTCGAAATTTCAATATTCTATTTGAGTCCTTTTCCCTTTGAACGACTCTCCTTTTAAATAAATTTCAACCTAAAGCTGAAAAAAATCTCTTCGGCCTATGAACATTATTGACCAAATATATTAAACTGAAACTTTATTATTTTTCTTTTAATCTATCGAAGTTGAAAAGACTTCATCGCTAATATGGGAATATATTTAACTTTGAATATTTAAAGTATTTACGTGAATAACATACAAATAAATAATAAATGCATGCAATTCTTTGTTTCTTAAAGATTTTATTTAAAAAAATATATTTTTTTAATTAGCTTTGACTACAGTAGAACTCGTCAAATTGGACCTCCTCGCATCCAAATCATCGGAGGGAAGTACAGTAGGACTCGTCGGATCGGGACGGACATCCCCACTCTCTATCATGTGACGTCTGCAGCGACTTCGCGTGCGCGCGCCTACCAATCACGGCTAGCGGAGAAGTTTACAAGTGGGGATTATGTCACCATGGATTTCGATGCGATGAGTTCCATTCCGAAGAGTCCTACTATTTAGGACCTGATGTCCTGTTCTACTTAATGTTCAAGATAACTCCGCAGGTTTGCAGGTTTTATAATCAAGGCAGATATCGTAGCAGCATTTTTCAGTTGAAGTACACTCGTTGTCATCGTGACAATAAACTGGAGGACCATACCACCAATCATGACTTCTAGGGCAAGCGGATCTCACGGGCGGACATTCCATTTCCGGTCTTACGACCTTTTTCAGATCATGTCCGTGTCCTTGAAGATGCAGTAAACTAGGCCAGCCCAATGCAAACCAGAGCTGTGGAATCAAAAAGGCCATAGATGTGGCCCAGGCGTCTTTTTTCTCCTTTTCTTCCTCTGGTTCATCACAACAGTAATATTTCCAGTCTTCGGTTTTGCACCAATATTTACAACGTTTTCCCATCCCTTGTGCTACGAGAGCAACTGTGTACAAAATTACGAGCAGCTTTGACTTCATTCTGAAAACATTCGTGATTTTACGGTATCTGAATTGGTATGACAACTTTTTATTTGAGGAAATGCATCTTCCGAAGATGAAATGCAAATTAGGGTAGTCCAAAAAAAAGAGAACCTTAACGTTACACTCTTTCAAATTGGAATGCATAAACCGTGAGTGTAAGAAAAAAGCTTGATTTGATAGAGTGAATCTCTTATTTTCTATTATTTAAATTACCCTGTGACATTTTCGAAATATGTCCAAAAAAAAAATTTTCTGACCTTTGCCAGACTAGCGTCGGACCTGGGCCAGATCAGATCTTCAAGACTGGGCAGTCTAGATACAGTCGGCCTTGGGCACCTGTAACCAGACTGCCAGGACATTTTTCCACACGAGAAGAAATAAATAATTATGAATAAATTATTTATAAGAATATACAAAAAAAAGACGAATATATTATCAACCAAAGGAATGTATTTTTAACTAAAATCATTAAGTGAAAAACAACTATTCGGTTTAAAAATCATCTATTTTGTTGAAAACCCGTTTTTGTGGTTTTAATTAAACTTTTATAAATCAAATTTAACTATTCCATTTTTTATTGCAGATTTCACACTTTAGTTGAAAATATATCCTTTTTAGTTAAAAATTTATCTATTTTCTGAAAAATCCGTTTTTTTTTTAAATTAACTTTTTTTAAAAGAAAATTCAGCTACTTCATTTTTGGCTGTATTTTGATATTTTTTAGTTGACAATTTCATGATTTAGTTGAAAATGTATCTTTTTCGATTAAAAATTGAACTATTGGGATAAAAATTCCTATTTAGTTGAAAATCAGTTTTTTTTTGGTTGAAAATTAACTTTTTTTTACAGAAAATTCATCTAATTCATTTTTGTCTGTATTTTGATATTTGTTGGTTGACAATTTTATGATTTAGTTGAAAATGTTTCCTTTTCGATTAAAAATTCAACTATTTGGTTGAAAGTTCATCTATTTTG
>NC_046659.1:113236425-113240578 GCF_010883055.1 Belonocnema kinseyi
GTTGAAAATTAACTTTTTTTACAGAAAATTCAGCTACTTCATTTTTGACTGTAATTTGATATTTTTTGGTTGACAATTTCATGATTTAGTTGAAAATGTATCTTTTTCAATTAAAAAATTCAACTATTTGCTTAAAAATTCATCCATTTTGTGGAAAATCAGTTTTTTTTTGTTGAAAATGAACTTTTTTTTACAGAAAATTCAGCTACTTCATTTTTGGCTGTAATTTGATATTTTTTTGTTGACAATTTCATGATTTAGTTGAAAATGTATCCTTTTCAATTAAAAATTCAACTATTTGGTTAAAAGTTCATCCATTTTGTGGAAAATCATTTTTTTTTTGAAAATTAACTTTCTAATAAAAAAATTAACTATTCCATTTTTTGTTGAAATTTTATCTTTGCTAGGGGAAAATTTCACGCTTTAGTTGAAAAAGTATCCTTTTGAGTTGAAAATTCAGCTATTTGGTTAAAAAATCATCTATTTTGTAAAAAATCCGTTTTCTTTGTTAATGAAAATTTATCTGTTTAGTTGAACATGTACCCTGTTAAGTTGAAAATTCAACCATTTGGTTAAAAATCACATATTTTGTTGAAAATCAGTTGTTTCTTTTGTTAAAAATTAACTTTCTTAACAGAAAATATAAATATTCCATTTTTGGTTGAAAATTTTACGCCTTATTAGACTTTTCTCCACTTTCCCTATGAGGAGTCAACATACGCAAATGAATGATTATTAATTGTTTAAATAATTGCAAAATATCTTAAGCAGAAAAATTTTACGCTTAAAATTCTGAAATCGTATCATTAACTGCAGTTAAGAATAACTTCGCTCGTTTTACAGCGAAAAATTGTTGAAACTAATTACCAAATATCCTTAAAAAATACAATTCTCTTAATATTCTTTAATTGTTAATTTTGATAGAAAACTGCTATTTTGTATTTTTTGGGACATTTTCTGGAAACTGAAAGGGGACTAGAGGTGTCAAAATTAAAGTTTATTGGGTGGAAATTATTATTTACAAAAAGTTTATAACAAATACTTCTTTTTTCAATTTTTTTTAATCGAGCTTTTTCCATTTAAAACCCCAAGTTCCTTTTTCCGGAAAACGAATAAATTGACAGAGGGGGGGGGGGGGGGGGGGGGGGGGGGGGCGATTATCGACAAAAATCAAAAGTTTATTTTTCACTGGTATAAAATGTAAGAATCACTGTTTTTAATCTTTTACACTACGATCCTTCAAATTAGAAAATCTAAAAAACACAAAAAAATATGAAATTTTGTTGAGTATGAATTTCCCGCTAAATTTTTTTCGAAAAATCATGAAACGACTGAAAAAAGTTTTTTGAATTTTTTCAGTTTAGAATTTTGGAATTTTTTTTTTTATTGTATGCTTTCAAATGGCTGGCTCAAAATTTAAGTAAATTGATGTTAAAAATTAAAAAAACGAAAAACCCAAAATTGAAAGCTTTTAGAATTGGGGTTTTCGAATTGAAAATAAAATTAATTTTCAAGGTAGAGCTTACCTGACAGTAGAAGGTTTTCGATCTGCTGATGCGAATGAGTGTATGTCTTTCCTTTATATACGAACTAAAAACTTTCCTCCGTTTCTGAAGAAGTTGAAGCAATTTCTAGAGACTCTCCTGAGTTGTCAATATATTTGTCACTCCATTTATTTTCTGCCTCTTAACTCAGGGTAGTTGATCTCTTCCAATTTTCTTTCATGATTATACCTTGGCTCATTTGACTAAGAAGATGAAAAGGTGATGAGATTTTCTATTGCAAATTATATTTCTAAGCAAATATCAATATTTCAGAAGTTGCTTCAAATTTAAAGATAATCAATTAGGAAAAAACTAAAACGAAGTTACAGAAAGTCATAATGAATTGCCTATGTGTAACTGAGTAATGTAATTGGAAAATATAATTTTTAATTTTCAATTTTGCAAATTTTCTCCTCTTACATAAATTTACATTTACAGTGGCTTAAATTAATTTGTTCAAAACTTTTCAAATGTAGGGAAACCTCTCTATATAGATAATTATTGATTGAAAATATTAATGTCTGTAAAATAATCTCAAAAATAATTAATCCCCTACAAAATTCAAAAATTCAATCCTTTCGATATGATGAATTTTCATCAACAAAAATTCATTTTTTAAACAATTAGTTAAATTTTCAACAATAGAAATTAATTTTTACTTAACTAATTAAATTTTGAACCACAAAGAATAATTTTGTTATCAACTAGATAAATTCTGAACCCAAAGGAGAAATTTTTAATAGAGAATATGTATTTTCAGCTTAAAGAGAGACATTTTCAATAAAAAATAAAATTTTTACATTTACAGTCGGTAATTTAACTATTTTAATCAAAATTAATTTTTAACAAAACAGCTATATTAAAAAAAAAACTTTAATTAAAATAATGAATTTTCAAACTAAAAAATAAATTTTAAATAAAATAGATGAATTCTCAACTAAGAAAGATACATTTTCAACCAAAGAGATACATTTTTAACTGAAATGATGCATTTTCAACTGAAGGAATACATTTTTATTCAGACAGTTAAACTTTCATACCGAAAAATAAATTTTTAACAAAGTAGATGAATTTTCAACAAAGAAAAATAGACTTTGAACCAAAAAACTAGATTTTTTCACAAAATAGTTAAATTTTCAAACAAAGAAAGGAATTTTTAAACAACAAGATGATATTTAAATTCGTGGGATTACTTTTCTACAAAAATAACAATTTT
The DNA here is from genome assembly GCF_010883055.1 of Belonocnema kinseyi. Lineage (NCBI taxonomy): Eukaryota > Metazoa > Arthropoda > Insecta > Hymenoptera > Cynipidae > Belonocnema > Belonocnema kinseyi. The sequence goes on from NC_046659.1 coordinate 113,239,186, forward strand.
CAACATAATAGTTCAATTATCAACCAAAGAAATATATTTTAAAATAAAATTATGATTCTTTAACCAAAAAAAATGAATTTTGAATCCATTAGTTGAATTTTAAACAAAAAAATAAATTTTTAGTCAATGTGTTAAATTTTCAGTAATAACAAAAAATGATTTTTAAATCAATATTAGTTCAATTTTCAACCCAAACTATTTTTCCAAAAAAATTAATTTTCCACTGAAAAAGTTAATTTTTTAAACAAATAAATAAATTTTAAACTGAAATCATGAAAAATTTCACCTAAAAAACTATTTTTTAATAAAATAGTTCAACCTACTACCAAAAAGATACATTTTCAATAAATTATTAAAATTTTTAAACCACACAATAAATTTTTAACTGAAATGATGAATTTTCAAAAAAAAAAAAAATGAATTTTAATCAGATGGTTAAACTTTCAACCCAAAAGATGGATTTTTAACGAAATGGATGAATTATCAACTAAAAAAGATAAATTTTTAACCAGAAAACTCGATTTTTCGGCAAAATAGTTAAATTTTCAAATTCAAAAAGGAATTTTTAAACAAAAAGATGATATGACAACCCATGGGATTACTTTCCTACCACAAATACGAATTTTAAACAAAATAGTTAATATATCAACCAAAGAAATGCATCTTTAAATAAAATTACCAATTTTCAACAAAAAATGAATTTTTAATCAATTTTCAACCAAAATATAAATTTTTATTCAATTAGTTCAATTTTTAAAGACAACAAAAAATAAACTCTTAATCAATATTATTTAAATTTTCAACCCAACTTATTTGAATTCCATTGAAATTCCTTTAAAATTCTTTAATGTTCCTTAAAATCTCTTAAATTCATTAAAAATATTTTTAACTCTTTTCAACATTTTGAAATCTTTTAAAATTAATTGATAAAATTCGAAAATTTTTAAATACCAAATATATCGATCTTTTCTAGCTGAAAATTGAACTTTTTTGTTGAAAATCAATCTTTTTCGATAGAAAATGAATCCTTTTTGGTTCAAAACCCAACAATTTGGTATACAATCAAAATATTAATTATAAAATAAAACTATTTGATTGGATGTATTATCAGGTTGAAAATTACACCTCTTTTGTAGATAATTCTTTTTTTTTTACTTCAAAAGTCAACAATTGACTTTGGAAAACAACTTCGTTGTTTTTTTTGTTAAAAATTAATTTTTTATCTGAAAATTTAAAATTGTAACCTTTCCTTGAATACTGATCGTTTATATTTTGAAAATTCAATTATTTTGTAGATAACACAGGCCGACAAAATTTGACAAAGGTCCGGAACCAGAGACCAGACCTAGTATACCCGAAGGTTTTTGCTGCGCTGAATCCGAATCCGACCTCA
>NC_046659.1:113240678-113243732 GCF_010883055.1 Belonocnema kinseyi
AACACTGCTGCGACCCAGGTTGCTGATCAATCTCTCTAGCAATCACCCCAAGCGAAGAACCTCACGAAGTCGTTATGTAAGGTTCCCCACTTGGGTCCATTAGTAGCCAAGGACATATTTAATTTGTTTAAAATATCATGGAATGTATCAACTAATTATGAATTTTGCTGAAATTATCATGAAGTTCCCAAATAACCCTTAAAGTGTATTGTGGGTGTCTAAAACCCCAAGCAATTTTCAAACTCTTATAAACCATACTTAATACGAGAAAATAGAGTAAATGTCGGCATCTAGCTTTAGTTGGAGACACTAACTGTAAGTAAAGTCGTTTAGCATACTGCGGCAAGCGTCAATCTACTAGTGCACTTATTGAGTGAAATAAGTAATTTTAGAGCAAATTTTTTTATTTAATTTTATTAATTTTTTTACTATTTAACGTAATTATATCATATCAAGTGAAATATATATATTTTTTTATTATTTCATACTTTTTTTCATTGTAGATGGCTTATAACTTACGGCAGCGCGTTATGCGAGAGCAGAATGTGGATGTGTTGAATAAAATATGATTGTTAAAATGCAGTTATATATGTCACTTTTTTCAATTTCTAGTATTTTTATAGTATTAAATATCAAAGTTCCTCAATTTTAATTATATAATAATAAATCGATTTAAAAGCAAAACATCTGATCCATCATTTTATCATACAAATAAATATTCTTTTTGAAAGTACCCATATTGCCATATTTTTTTATGAAAGTATACAATTTCAAAAGTATAGTCATAAATTTTCAGGTTGAAGTAATTAAAATTGCGTGAGTAATGAATTTTTAAGTAAAAACCCCATTTTTTCACTTTTTTTCAATAATTTATTTAACAGATTTAAAATAAATAAATGGCTATAAAGTCAACTCTACCTTATAAAAGATACCTTGAAATATATCGGATAATTTTATTGTGACAAAATATTCAATAGGGGTTAAACAATACATGATTAAATACCCTTGGGTATACATCACCCACGATGCACTTTACCGTAATTTTAACCATGTATGTACTTTGAGGGTTAAAATGACTGACATAAAAAAACGAATTTTTCTATCCGCAGATGCCCGAATAATGCGTTTATTTGTTAAATTTCTTTTAAAAAATTATAAAATATATCAACCAATCATAAATGTTACTGAATTTATTATGAAGATCCCAGTGAAAAAGTCTAAAAACGAGAAAAAAGCATTTTTCCGTTGAAAAATGCCCCAATAATGCATTTGTTTATGGAATTTGTTAGAAAGTTATAAAGTTGAACAGAAAATTGATAATTTTGCTGAAATTATCATGAATTTCCTAAGTACAAAAGTTGACATCAAATTTTTATGTCAGCAAATACCTGATTAATGCATTTTTTCATTAGATTTGCTTAAAAAAATCATTAAATTGATCAACTAATTATGAATGTTGCTTAAATCGTTATGAAGTTCCCAAATGAAAGGACTGGCATTGAAAAAAAATTTACTGCTAAATACACGGAAATATTCATTGTCTTATTTTTTTAACTTAAAAAAAAGTTCGCATCCTTGAAAAAAAACATTTATTGAACATTTTATTGCAACTTGTGTCGTTTTTCCAAGCATTCAATTCTTTATTTTAATTTGTATATCCATATTTAGTGAACAACTTTTGTGAATTAATTTTTTTTTCGTGCCTTGTGTCGTTTTTCCACAAATTAAATTTTGTTTCAATGTTTTTATTTACAAATAGTATAAAATTTACGCGTCCTATCAAAAAGCGACCAATAACAAATTTTTAAATCTTTTTTGATTGCATAATTTTTGTTGAATCATCATTTGTCGTATTTTGCATATTTTTACCGCAAAATGGATTATTTGATTTTTCGTGATTTTGTATGCTGAATTGTAGGGTAATTAAAAATCAACATTTTTCTTCTGACTTTTTTTTATATCGTGCGTTATTTGAGATAATATTTTCATTTTCGTTTTTTTTTATTTCGTAGGTGCTACCACTCTGGCATTTTTTTATCTCGAAAAGTCATAAGGAGAAATAGTTTGTCTTTTTCTGTACTACAAATAATCGCACAAAGAATTTTTGAATCTTGAAAAATGTGGTCTAAAAAATTTTAAAAATACGCTCACTTTTTGAATTTTTATCCAAAATGTCTGGCTAGTAAATTTTACCTTCAGTTGAGGATACTAAAAAAGTATAGCAAATGACAATACTATCTATCAATTCTTTAAAAATTTATCGTGCTAACAAACAAAAAATCGACAGATAAATAGACAGACGAACGGACACATTCGTAAAAACCTGTTTTTCAGATTCAAGGGTTCTCAAAATGTAGGCATTTAACAAAAATTGAGGGGGAAGGGTCAAATTTTAGACAAATCTAATACCTATTCTGATGATGTGAAAATTAATTTTTAAACAAAAAAAAATAATTTTCAAAGAGTAAAATTCAGCGAAAAAGACGAGTTTTTATCAAAATACTTCAATCATCAACAAAAGAAAGAAGTTCCAACAAAAGAAGATTAATTTTGTAACGAAAAAGACGAATTTTTAACAAAACAGTTAAGTTTTGAAACTGAACAAAACCCGAAGAGATGAATTTTGAACAAGAAAGTTACAATTTTCCATAAAAACATACATTTTTAACCCGACATTGAAACTTTAAATTTTCACTTTGAAAAGTGGATTTGAAAGAAACGAATTCTCAGGAACTTAAATTGAATCAAGAAACGCGAATTTTGAACAAAATAAATTAATTTTATACCAAATAATTGAATTTTTAGCACAAAAATAAAAGTTTTTAATCCAAAAATATAAATTGTTAACAAACAATGGAAACGCTAAATTTGCAATTTGAAAAATTAATTTAAAAATAATGAAATTTTCAAAAAGTAGAATTGGACAAAAAACGACGATTTTTCAATAAAACAGATTAATTACACAGGCCAACAATTCTCAGAACCAGAGACCAGACCTACTATACCCGAAGGTTTTTGCTGCGCTGAATCCGAATCTGACCTCAGAAAAATTCC
>NC_046659.1:113243832-113257812 GCF_010883055.1 Belonocnema kinseyi
CTGACACTCTTTTTATTAACTATTTTCCGCCATACTTTCCTGTCCTGGCATACTTCTCTAGCTTCTTTTATGTCCATGCATTTTTTCATGCAGGCTCTCGTAATAATAATAATATGTATTATTTGGGTATTTGACAAAAAAAAGTTATTGAAAATGTTAGAAAAGTCGAAAAATGCCTCATTAATGTAATTGTTTATTAAATTTATTTATAATATCAATAATAATAATTTCACGAAGAAATTTCTTCATCATTATATTGTTCTTGTTTATTATATACTATTGGAGCATCTTTAACTAATGTTACTCTGTGAAACTTAGGGAATTTCAACACAGAAAAAATGAATATTTTGTTCATCATATTTATTTATTTATAAAAACATTGAAAGTCTGATTTAAAATATAAAAATATATTTCTATAATTCTAATTTTAAATTGTATAGGTCTGCTCATACTCGGCCCAAGGTTTGACCGGCCGTTGACTTTTATGTTAAAAATTATACTGTTTTTCAGAAAATTGATCTTTTTGGTTTTAAAATTCAACAGTTTAGTAGAAAATTAAACTGTTTGGTTTAAACTTTACAGTGTCCATTGTATAAGTTAAAGATAAAAGTATTTGGTAGAAAATTGATATATTTTTTTAAGGTTGCCTCTTTGGGTAGAAAAATATTCTTTTTTGTTGATTACAATTTACAATTACATTGTAATTTTTTTATGTTACAATTATTGCTCTATGTAAAAATTCATAAACAAATACATGAAAAAAAATGATTTTAAATAAGAGCGCTACCAGTAACTAATTCAATAAATTCGTTCGAAAACATTAATTATTATTAATTCATTATTAATTCATTATTTGTCCATTATTTATTTAAATAATGGAAATATTTCGATTAAAATATTTTCGTGTACTTCAAAGTCAATGAAAATAATTTTAATGTCACATTATTATTATATAATTAGTAATAATTTTAAATATAGAAAAATAGTTATTTAATAATGGTTTACTTAATTTTCAATATCAGGTTCAATAATTTTACATTTGAAACCTGTAAATAGAATTTTGAATTATCGCAGAGTTTTTGTAGTATTAAAATCGGACTTAAAATTTTGTAGATATTATAAGAGGTGTAAATGAGAACTTGAAAAATACTGCAAAAATTTTGAAGAGATTGAAAGAAGACTAAAATTGTGCTAAATAAGGCCTAACAAAGAAGCCATTCAGCACCATGGAGAATATAAAAAGGACCTATTTATCGACTCGGGTTGTGTTTATCTTCGGAAACTTTCTGCATGAGCACTTCAAGATATTTTTTTTGTTAAAAAAAAGGTATTTAGAGGTGCCGCAAGCCCCATGAAGCTTAACACGTATTTCCCATAAGAATAAAAGACGTTTTTCTCAATCTTATTTAAAATCCTCAATATTATTTCGATCGAGTTGAAACTCAAAATTTCTCCTCACAATTATTCATAGAATACGAATTAAATATCGCTTTTTCAAATATCAACACCATAAGTCTGTTTTATGGGGCCCCAAAAAAACCCATGAGTGAAAAAATGGGTTTTGCGAGTTTTTAGCGCTAATTATGACTTTTTTGTGTGGTTTTTTAAATTCAAATTGTTTATGGCACATAAAAGACGATTTGGTACTGCTAATTAGATGTTCACATAAATTGCGTAAATAATTTATTATTGTTTTTAGCAATTTCCTCATAGAATGGTGTCGGCAAGACTCGTTTTTTTCAAAAATTTTCCACTTTTTGTCCAATTTCCAATTAGAGGGAAGTGATAGTTTATTAATGTTAACAAGAGTGATTGTTTAAACAATTTATTACCATTGTTAATAATATTCTCTTAGAAGAATTATAAAAAATTGCAGTTTAAAAAAATTCACTTTTAGTCAAATTTTCAATTAAGATAAGTTAGGTAATTAATAATAGTCAAGAAAATTAATTGATCAAACAATTTATTATTATTATTATTTAATGCTACAAAGATGTCGTTGTTTTCCTAAAAGTTTTCTGTCTATTTTTCAATAGGAATGACTTAATAATTATAATATTTAGCAAAAATAATTGTTTAAACAAATAATTTTGGTTTATGACTATCTTCATCTATAGCAATGTCTCATAATGACGGTTTTTTAGACAATTTAGACCTTTCTGTCCTTTTTCACTAAGTGAAATAATGATTAATGAAACTTAAGAAAAAAGTTGGTTGAACAATTTAATATTGTTTATAACTATATATTCTTAGATAAGTCCTAGAAAGTTGTGGTTTTCTTTATAAAATCATTAACTCCTAATTATTCTATTCTTTGTTTTTCCCTCTTGTGTAAGATCGGTTTTTATTAAAATTTTTTTTAAACATTGGGAAAGAGCGAAAATAATTCACTTAAAATGACAATACTATTTGAAAAATCATTTTTATTGTGGTTGACTTATTATTTCTTCATAAATAAAAATACGATGCAAAGTTGAAGATTTCAGAAAAAACCGTCACTTTCTAGGATTTATCCAAAAAAAGATATTAAAAAACAATATTAAATAGTTTAAATAACTTTGCTGTTAAATTTAATTAATTATTGTTTGAACAATTATTTTTGCTGAATATAATTAGTTATTAAGTCACGCCTAATGAAATATAGACAAACAGTTGGAAATTTAAGAAAAAAACCGCAACATTCTACCAATTAAGCAAAGGGAATATTATTAACCATGATAATAAATTTTTCAAACAATTAATTTTCTTGACTTCAATTAATAACATAATTTATCTTAATTGAAAATTTGACTAAAAGTGCACTTTCCTTTAAACTGCAATTTTGTAGATTTTTTTAAAAGAATAATATAAACAAAAGTGATAATAAATTGTTTAAACAATCACTCTTGTTAACGTTGATGAAATATCACTTCCCTCTAATAAAAAATTGGACAACAAGTGTAAATTGGAAAAGAAACCGCGTATTTCTAACTCCATTCTATGAGAAAATGGCTAAAAACAATAATAATTGGTTTAAACAATTACCGTACACATCTGATTATCAGTATCAAAAGGTCTTTTATGTGCCAAAAACAATTTACATTTAGAAAACCGTAAAAAACTCATAATTAGCGCCAAAAACTCGCAAAATCCATTTTTTCACTTATGGGGTTTTTCTGGGATCCCATAAAACAGTCTTATGGTGTTGATATTTGAAAAGTGATATTTTATTCGCATTCTATGGTTAATTGTAAAAATAAATGTTCAGTTTGAACTCGATCGAAATAGTATTAAGGATTCTGAATAAGATTGACAAACACGTCTTTTTTTCTTATGGGAAATACGTGTTAAGCTTCATGGGGCTTGCGGCTCATTTTTTTTCAAAACGAAAAAAATGCATATATTTTGTGTGGATTCGAAAAAATTTCTGGGGCGTCCCCATGAAAAATTTTATGTCCATTTTTGGTTGAAAATGATTCTTCTCTTGCTCAAAATTAAAAAATTTGTATAAAAATTTGTCTTGGTTAATTGAAAATTTAAATTCAACTATTTCGTTGAGAAGCCACATATTTGGTTAAAAGTCAATTTTTTTATAGCAAATTATCTTTTTCTTTGCAAGTTAACCTTCATGTTTAAATTTTTTTTCGGTCAAAAGTTCAAGTATTACAATTTAATGTTTATCAGTGGACATTGTTTATCATTTTTTATCATAGTTGGAAATTAATTTTTTAGGCTGGTAGTAAAATAAGTTAGCTGAAAGTTAAGCGGGTTTTTTTGGTTGACGATTCACCATTTTAATTAGTAAATTTTGTTGTTTGTTGAAATATGAGCTATCTGATAGAAAACTTGTTTTTTTTCTTGATAAAAGGAGTTTTTGCCAAAACTTTAACTATCTTGTTCAAAATTGGTTTCTTTTTCGGTTAAAAATGATTTTGTTTTAGAAACTGAAAATGTAACTATTATGGCAGTTAAATATTCCATAATTTTAGATAATAATTCATATATATGCTTAAACATTCATTTTTTAACTGAAAATTTAATTATTCAATTTTTCATTCAAATTGATTTTTTAGTACAAATTAATCTTCTTGGTTGCAAAATCATTTCGCTGTCAAAAATTCAATTATTCTAGTTAAAGATTCAACATTTTAGTTGAAAATTCATCTATTTGTTAAAAATTAATATTTTTTAGTCGAAAATTGAAGTATTTGTATGTAAATTAATTTAATTTGCAATTTTTTGCTCTTTTGTGTTAAAGTATGCTAAAAATGAACGTCGTGAATTGAAGAAAATTTGCGTTTAGCAGCAAATATGAATGTGTTACTTTTAGTTAACCGGTAAAATTACAAAACTTACAACTAAAGTAAAATATTTATATTTGTCGCTAAAATCAAAAATTTATTTCAATTCAAAACCTTAATTATAAACACCCTTTAACACAACAGAGAAAAAATTGTAAATTAAATAAATTTTTAAACAAATACTTAATTTTTCGACTAAAAATATTCATTTTTAACAAAACATGGAATAGTTCAAATTCTTAGTTGAAGAAATTAATTTTCAACAAGGAAAAATGGATTTTCAAGAAAATAGTTCAATTTTCAACCTAACAGATAAATTTTTAATTAAGATGATGAACTTTCAACTGCAATTGTTGAGTTTTAAACCAAAAAAATAATTGTTCAACTAAAAAAATGAATCTTCAACTGAAATAGTTGAATTTTCAACAACAAAGAATTAATTTTCACTACAAAAAGATAAATTGTCAATCAAAACATAAATAATTAAATTTTCAGTTAAAAAAATTAATGTTTAAGCAAACAGATGAATTTTCAACTAAAATGAAGAAATATTCAATTGCAATAAGTTAATTTTCAGTTAAGTAGTTAATTTCTTGAAAAAATTTAATTTCCATACAAAAAAATGGATAACTTTTTTAAAAAAGTGACGAGTTTCCAACTTTTATTTTATCTCTTTAACTGTAACAGTTGACTTTTAAATCAAAAAGATAAATTTTCAATCAAGAAGATTTCAATTTCTACCAAAAAAGATGATATTTAATTCAACTATGAAAGATCAATGTCAACAAAAATTGAATAATAAAAATTTTAGTCCAAAAATGAATGTCCAAGCAAAGAGATGAATTTTTATCTAAAATTATGGAATATTCAATTGGAATAATAATTTCATTTTCAGTTTAAAAAACAAAATAAGTTTTTACCGAAAAAGAAATGAATGTTCAACAAAAAAGTTAAATTCTTGGCAAACAATTCCTTTTCATCCAAAGAAAAAACAATTTTTCTATATTAAATATCTCATATTTAAAAAAAAATTTTTAATTAAAATGATGAATTGTCAACCAAAAAAATTAATTTTCTACAAAAGAGTTTAACTTACAGTCAAGTAATTTCAATTCCGACATAAAAGATGAATTTTGAACTAAAATGATAAACATTAAACTGTAATACATGAACTTTTAAAAAGAACAAAAAATTTTCAACATGAAGATTAACTTGCAAAGAAAAAGATAATTTTCTACAAAAAAAATCGTTTTTTAACCAAATATGTAGATTTTCAATGAATTAGTTGAATTTAAATATTCAAGTAACAAAGAAAATTCATAATTCATTCATTCATTTTAAACAAGAAAGGAATAATTTTCAACCAAAAATCGACATTCGGATCTTCAGTAGAAGGAATTAATTTTCAACGAAACTTAATTAAAGATATTAATTAAAAATATTTTATTCTGAAAATAAAAAATTTAAACTAAAATTTAAATTAAAAAAATAAAAATGTACACAAAAATAAAATAGTTATATTTTCAGTAGGGAAAATTAATTTAGAATAAACAAATTAATTTTTAACAAAATGAATTTTTAAGCAAATAGTTGAATTTTCAAAACAAAAGATCACTTTTATAACAAAAGACAAATTTTTAATAAAATACATGAATTTTGAAAAACAGGAAATAAATTAAAAATTAGCTAATCTGATAGCAAAATTTTCAACAGCAGAAATAAATTTTCAACCATAAACATTAATTTGCAACCAAGCTGATAAATCTGGAATAAAGAAATGAATTCTTAAATCAAAGTGTTGTTTTATATTTTTGCCAAATAATATTTTAATTTGCAATAAAAAACATTTCAACTAAAAAAATAAATGGATTTTTAACAAATTTTTTAAATCCTTGCGATTAAAACGGAATAATTTTTAAACCAAAACAACGAATTTTTAACAAAAGAGTTGAAATCTTAACCAAGGCAAACTTTTTTTTCATCAAAAATAGAACAGTTAAATATAGAGTTAAAACTATAATTTTTCAATAAAAAAAGAATTTTCAACAAATAGAACTACTTTTCTACAAAAAATACGCATTTTCAACAAAATAGTTTAATATTCACCTAAACGGATCGATTTTCAACTTAAAATAGAATAGTTAAATTTTGAGTAAAAAATCAATTTCCCGCTAAATAACAAAAAATTGAATAAAATAGTAAAATTGTAAACCAAACAGATAAATTTTTAACTAAGAGGATAAAATTTTCATAAAAAGATACATTTTTGAAAAAAATAGAATAGTTAAATTTTCAGTTAAAAAAATTTATTTTCAATAACAAAAATTTCTATTTTCAACCATATATTTAAAATTTTTAAGAAAATTTCAATTAAATAGCTTATCTTTGTATCAAAGAAACGAATTTTCTACGACAAAAGACGCATTTTCAACAAAATATGAAAATTTTAAACAAAATAGTTCCATTTTTAAGTGAAAAAGATATATTCTCAACCAAACTAGTGAGATTCTTATATAAAAAATAGATTTTCAAGTAAAAAAGGAATTTTTATTATAATAGTTAAACTTTTCAAGCAAAGGGATAAATCTTCGATAGAAAAGTTAAGTCTCAACAAAACGTGTAATAGTTGACATTTAAACAAAAAAATATTTTAATCAAAAACAGTTGAATCAAATAAAATGAATAAGAATTTTTAACAAATTAGTTGAATCCTCAACCAAAAGGACTTACTTTCAAACCAAAACGAGGAATTTTCAATAAGTGTTGAATTTTCAGCCAAGAAAAATGATTTTTTAACCAGAAAAATGAATTTTCAACTAAAAAAATACTAATTTCCAATAAAAATAGAATAGTTCAATTTTTAATTGAAAACATTATTTTTTAATAATTATCAACAAGATACTTACATTTTCATTTTCAAACATAGAAATGAACTTTAACTGTAATGATGAATCTACAACCAAAAAAATTATTTTTTAACCAAATAGGTGAATTTTTTACCAAAAAAGAAAAATTTTCAATAATTCATGCATACTCAAATAAAAAAAGATCAGTTGTCAACCAAGGACAGAATATTTTAAGTGTTAGAAAAAAAAATGTAAAAAAAATTGTCTTAAAATAGTTAAATTTTCCAATAAAGAAACAAATCCTTAACAGAAAAGATGAAGTTCTAACTGATTCGGATACTTTTCTACCAAAAAAAAGAATTTTTAATAAAATACTTAAATTTTCATATTAAACAGATAAAGTTTTAGCTTAAGATTGAACAGTTGAATTTTCAGTTAAAAAGTTAGTTGCCAACCAAAGCAAATAAATAGTCAACGAAATGGTTCAAGAGTATTAAATTTTTACAAAAAAAAAGATGAATTTTTCACACACAGAAAAAATTTTTTTTTCAAGTAAAAACATTAATTTTCAATTAAAAAAAAATGTTAGGCGCAAAAATGAATTTTCAACTAAAAAGATAAATTTTCAACCCAGGACCAAACTAGTTAGATTTTTACTTAATACAAATAATCAACAAATTAAAAAAGAAATGTTAAATAAGATAGTTAAATTTTAAATTAGAAAAAATTAATTCTTCACTAAAAAGAAAACAAATTTTCAACAAAATAGTTTAATTTTGAAGCCAATAAATTTATTTTACATCAAAGAATGCAGATTTGAACCAAATAAAAATTCATGGTTTTATTTATATTTATTGATGTATATTTATTCATAAATTTTAAACCAAAATATAATAGTTAAAATGTTAGGAAATAATTTTTACTTAAACACGTATTTTTTACAAAATAGTTAAATTTTAACAAAAAAAAGAATTTTTAATCAATGAGATTTATTTTTTAATCCAAATAAAAATTTTTAAAAAATGAATCTTTTCATAAAACATATATATTTTCATCTTAAAATAGAAAACATAAATATTCAGTAAAAAAAATTAACTTCTAAAAAAATAAACCAAATTCTCAATGAAATAGTTAAATTTACATCTTAAAAGGTGAGTTTTCAATCAAGAAGATTATATTTCTATAAAAACGGATAAATTATCGACAAAAAATAAAGTTTATAGTTACATTTTTAGTGTAAAACACTAATTTTTAACTTTTTAAAATAATTTTCAACCACAGAAATTAATCTTTGAACAGAAAGATCAATTTTCAACCAAATTAGTTAGATTTTAAGTTAAAAAATTAATTTTCAAACAAAACATATAATTTTCAACGAAACATCTAAATTAAAAAAATGTTTCTCAACTAAGATGATCAATCATCAACAAAAAATGAATTTTTCACAAAATAGTTCGACTTTCAACTAAGTAGCTACATTTTTCACCAAAAAAGATGAATTTCCAAAAAAATGTAATAGTTTATATTTCAAGAAAAGTTTTTTACTTTTAAATAAAAAAGTTGAATTTAACTAAAAAAAAAGCGAGATTTCAACCAAACAGTTGTGACTTTTAATCCATAAAAATGTAATTTCTACTAAAATAGATAAATAGTGAATCCAAAAATACGAATTTTCTACTAAATTTCTTATTGAAATTGTTGAATTTTCAACAAAATAATAAAATTTACTTTAACCTCAGTTCATAAAAATGTCCCTTTCAATAATTCTCTTTTAAATTTCATAATTCTAGTTTTAATTTGAATTTCTTATTTGACCAGAAATTTAAATTGAAAAAAAAGATAAGAAAAACTTATAGTTTTTACCATTTTCATATATAGATGATCCCTAAAAATTAGTTTAATTTTATGAAAAATTGTAATTTAAAAAAAATCAATTTTTGACTAAGTCAACTATGATTTTATTTTTTGAAGCAAATTTATTTCATTAATGCCGAAAGTTAATTTTGATAAAATCATAACTTTATGCATTCATAATGAATTATTGTTGTTTATTTCAAATAAATAAAATCGGTATATTATCATCCAGGATTTAAAAGATATAAAAAGAACTCTTTTATCGACCCTCAATAATTTTAAAATTTTTCAATAAATATAAATGTAAAATATTAAATTCGCAGAATACAATCTAAATGAATTGAAACATTTCTTAAAAGTATTTGATAGAAAAACAGATGTATTTTTTTGTGGAAGTAGTTTACTAGTTTATACAAATTCGTATTCTACTTTTACAGTCTGCTTCTGAATTACTTGTTGCCTCCAGAAGGCAAGGAATTCTTGAAGGCATTTTCATTTCTGGTTCAAGTATTTCGCTGAAGGTGGCCTCACTTACTTCTGTACCGACTTTAATTTTTTTCAATCTCTTGAATTTTTTAATGGCAGAAATATATTTTCTTTCAAACAAAATTATTAAATTCTTGTGAAATTTTAAAGAGGTGACAAATTACAATTCTTAAATAAATTTTAAAATGAATTGAAAAAATCTTTCCATAAAAATATCACGGATATAGGAAATAAATGCATTTTTCTTTGAATTCAATAAAAACGATAGAAACAAACAAAGATATCTTCCAATTTATAAAAAAATTGAAAATCAAAATTTTCTCCCTTCCAAATCAGAATAAAATTGAAACCCATGATTTGCTATCTTCTAACTCAATAACAATGTTAAAAATAAGAAATTACCCTCTACCAATTCAGAAAAAAATTGAAAACCAAAAACTTCCTCCTTCCAGTTAAATAAAAATGTTAAAAATATTAAATTATCCTTCTTCCACTTTATAAAATATTAAAGACTAAAAAAATGTTAAAAATACAAATTTTCAACAAAAATAGAATAGTTAAATTTTTAATTTAAAAAATTATTTTTTTGACTAATTATAAAATTTGTCAACAAAATAGTCACATTTTCAAACATAGAAATGCATCTTTAACTGTAATGATGAATCTTCAACCAAAAAAAATATTTGTTTAAACCAAATAGATTAATTTTGTACAAAAAAAGACAGATTATTAATAATACATGAATACTCAGATAAAAAAAGATCAATTTTCAACCAAAAACAGAATAGTTTAAATGTGAGAGAAATCAATTTTTAAAAAAACACATACAAATTTTCCTAAGAATAGTTCTATTTTCGAACAAAGAAACAAATCCTTAACAAAAAAGATAAAGTTTTAACTAATTGGAATACTTCTCTACCACTAATACGAATTTTTAACAAAATACTTGACTTTTCAAATTTAAATTAAAAAATATTAAATTAGAAATATTAAATTAAAAAAAAAATGGATTAAATAAATTTTTAAGAATGTTCCTCTTAAAATTTAGAGAAACAGTTAACAATAAAAATTTGCTTCCTTCCAACTCAATAAAAATAAGTTTATAATAAATGAAGTGCCTCTTTAGTTCAGAAAAACTTTAAAACTAAAATTTTCTCCTTTTAAACTTGATAAAAATGTGAAAAATCAATATTAACTTCTTCCAATTCAGAAAAGATTGAAAATAAAAATATCCTGCCTTCTATTCAATGAAAATACTGAAAAGAAAAAATCGCCTTTTTCAATTTAGAAGAAAACTCAATAAGAAAAATTTCCACCCTGCCAACTGTATAAAATTTTTTTAATTTTCGTCCTTCTAATTCAGAAAAAAATTATTACTTAAACTTAATCAATAATAATAAATTATAATAATATAAAAATGATACAAACTAAAAAAGGGCATCTTCCAATTACGAAAAAACTGAAAACATAA
Organism: Belonocnema kinseyi; assembly: GCF_010883055.1. Classification (NCBI taxonomy): domain Eukaryota; kingdom Metazoa; phylum Arthropoda; class Insecta; order Hymenoptera; family Cynipidae; genus Belonocnema; species Belonocnema kinseyi. Next base: position 113,254,770 of record NC_046659.1, read on the forward strand.
ATTTCCAACTCAATAGCAATGCTCAAAATAAAAAATTAGCCCTCTTTCATTTTATAAAATAATATTAAAAATCAAAGTTTCCTCCTTTGAAATTCCATAAAAATCTTGAAAATATAAAATATCTCTCTGCTAGTTCCAAAAAACTTAATTTTTGAGTTTCAAACTAAAAAAATGTTTAAAAAAATCTCCCTCTTCCAGTTCTAAACGAATATTTATAATCAAATCTCTCCCATCCAGGTCAATAAAAATTCTAAAAACAAAAAGTGGCCACTTCCAATTGAGGAAAAATTTTTATTTAAATTTTCCCTTTCCAACTCTATAAAAGTGTTAAGAATAAAAAATTTCCCTCTTCTAATTCAAACGGAAATTGGAAATAAAATATTATTTTTTAAAACGCAATAAAAATGCTAAAAAAAATAAGACCTATTCCAATATTGAAAAAAAATGTCATTCACGGCAACACAATAAAACTCATAAGAAAAAAAAAATTATCCTTCTTCCACTTCCTAAAAAATTAAAAACCAAAGCTTATTTCTTCTCAACGCAATAAAAATATTAAAATCGAAAAATGGTCTGGTTCTTGTTTTATTTCAATTAATTCAAAATTGATGAATTTTTTGCGCCTGGGAAGTAGCAAACCGCTACCATGAGTGTAGTCATGGTAAACAGAGTACTGGGGCCTGTGTCTCGTTATGGAACTGCAGGTGGCCTAGAGTGTTATTTTTCGACGATACTTTAAACATCGTAAAAGTTCGGATCGAGCCCAGGATTGAGATTGAATGCCTGTAATGCCTCACTCAACTTTCCTATTGTTAGAGTTCACAGCTGGTTGAGAGAAATTAAAAATGATAAAAATATTTTAAAAATTAATTTAAATATTGTAATTTTACATAAGATTACATTAATTATTCAATTAAAATTAATTATTAAGTATTATTAAAAATTATTCATTAATTAATATAATTAAAAAAATTATATAATTAATTAATTTTCATATTAACCGTTTTTCCTAATCTTTTTTTTTAATTCTTTCGTAAATTATAGCAGGAAATTTATTCAGGTAATTAAAATGAATTTGAGCCATACTTTGACTAATTTTAGTGATTGTAAGAGGTGATCATTATTGACGGAAAAGTTAGAAATATGGCCCGTACAAATGATGGATATACGTTTCTTCTCTCTTCTCAGATTCCACGACAAAAATCCTGAAAAAGATTATACGCCAAGAATTGGAAATTGTTAAATCGGAATAGTATGAAATTTTCCATGATTTTAATAACAATTTTCAATGGTTTAAGCAAATCAAAATTAATTAAACAATTATTTAACCCCAAAAAATTTAAAAAAGGATCGTATTTTCTGATTGAAATGTAATTGTTTGTCATTGTTTGCACTACAACATTTTTCTAAAAACATTATGTAATTATTTAAACAATTGTTTATTCTTTATTTTCAAAAATGTCGAAAAAGTTAGGCAGAGATGTCTACTTTTTCTAAATTGTTATTCTAAGCAACTTTTTGTTGATGTTGTTGTTTTCTGTTTGTTGTTGACGTTGTTGTTTTCTTGATGTAAACCATCCATACATAATTTGACGGAAATTTAAAGAAAACAAAAACAATAATTAATTGTATAATCAATAAAATTAAGATTTGAGCAGAATTTACTAGTCCTAGAAATCATTGAATATAGTGTTTAACTCAGAAAATACGATTTCAAAAGTATTTTTCAAAAAGTAATTATTTAAACAAGTTATATTTGCTTAAAAAATTAAAAGGTGTTTCATCTATTCTTTGCATACACTATAAAGTCATCTAATACACTATTTAGTTATTGTAAACAAACTGATTGAGCAAATGAAGATTGTTTAAACAAATAGATATTTATTAAACATTAAAAGAAATGTATCAAAATTATGTAATTATTCAACAAAACGTAGCACAGGATACGAATTTAGAAGAAGTGGACATCTCTAACTCAACGTTAAAAAATTTGGAAAAAAGACAATAAACGTAAATGTAAACAATCGAAAATTGTTTCAAGAGTAATCGGAAATATTCAAATTGTCCACTAGTAATTATTTGTATGAAAAAGACGACTTTTTTAAAAATTCAAAAATTCTCCATACGGTTATTCATAGAATTAAAAAAATTTAACAATTTATCGTAATGACTTTTTTTGAAAAATCAAAAATTACTAGAGTTATAGCATTTTCAAAATCCAGAAAAACAAACTAAAATGAACGATTTAAGCCAAACAACGCTTGATACGAAAAAAAGTCTGGAAATGAAAACGTTGCTTTTTGAAAGCCCTATAAAGTTATGATAACAACTTTTTCAATTTGCTCAAAAAGTTGAAAATTCAAAATTTGATCGTACACAAATTTTTGAAACCACATTTTTTCAAGATTTAAAAATTCTATGTACGGTTGTTCATAGTACTCAGAAACTCAAACAATTTATCCCCATGACTTTTTTCTATAAAAAGAAAATTATCAGAGTTAGAGCATTTTCAAAATCCAAAAAAATAAACTAAAATGAAAATTTTAAGCCAAAAAATGCATAATATGCAAAAAAATCAAGAGAAGAAAAGCTTTGGTTTTTGAAAGTTCTACAGGACTATGATAACAACTTTTTTAATATGGTCAAGAAGTTGAACACTCCAAATTTGATCGTACCAAAAATAATGAAAAATCCATAAATTCCATTTTTTGGTCAAACTATGCAAGATATGAAAAAAATGAAAAAGCTCAAATTGCGCGCCCTGGAAAGAACTACAAATTAAAAATGAATCACTTTTCGACATAAGCTACGAGAAAAAATGAGACAAAACTTTTTCATCCATAATTTCATCCATAAATAAAAATATTAAATTCGTTTGAAAAAACGACACAAGGTATGAACTTAAATTACCAGATAAAAGTTGTTCGCCTAAAAAGATCTATAAATTTATTATTAATTATTTTTCGATAGCACGAGTTGATTTTCTTTTAATCGTAAAACATAAGATTAAAAATTAAAAAATTAACTTTTTGGAAAAAGCACA
>NC_046659.1:113257912-113271426 GCF_010883055.1 Belonocnema kinseyi
AATGTATTATAATTGATATAAAAGTGTTGTGTATAATGTAGAAAAGTTGACAGGTTGGACAAAATCGAGTGCGAAGCACGTGATACGTGATGAGAATGTGTTCGTCAAAGTCAAAAGAGCTTTAACAAAAGAGAGTTCAAAATCACAAAATTACAGTTGTCGGTCCGTTCACCTTAGATTTTAAAAGGTCGGTGCACGAATGCGGAAGAAATGCAAAGACTAAGCACAGAGTGCGATTGCCCTCAGTCTCGTGCCGCAGGTGCGCTCAAACTCTCGAGCTAAGCTTTTTTAACGAAAGAGAATTCACAATCACAAAATTACGATTTTGACCCTCAAAGAAATTATATCAAATGATAATGATTTAACATTTTTAATACAGATTCGGCATGTTTTCATTATTTTTAGATTTTTAGCAATTTAGCTCTTCTATTGCTGCCTTCAAGCGGAAATTTTTTTAAAATTAATATTTCACAAATTTTGGGGAATTTTAGTTACATAAATTTATGTACTTTTAAGCGTGGGATATGTTCCCCATTAAATCATGGGTAAATTTGAGCACTTTTAAATATTTTAAAAAAGTTTATGGAGATTTTCGTGAATAATAAGTATTTTGACAAACTTTTAGGGGATCTTCCACAAATTTTTGAGAGTTTGGTTAATATTTCACGCGGATGTATTATCATATGACTCCTAATAGTACCCGATCCGGCCCCGACTAGGATAAGTCGGGTCACCTGACTAGCGCCCCACTAATCTACCGTGACGCTACTGGTCGGAGCCTAGTCAGATGTCCCGACTAGCCCTCGACTTTAAGTGGGGTCGAACGATCGGAAATCAGACTAGTACTACTATACTACGAGAATCCCTAATTAATAAAAATAACTACCTTCTCTAATCGAACTGTTCAAGAACTATTATACTTAATTCTTTCCTAATAATCATCCCCGAAATAACAGCTATCATGAATTTTAATGTAATTAAAGATTTTCTATTGAAGTCTACGAAACCTTACGGATTTTCGCTAATAGTCTACATTGCACGCTTTTTTAATACTGAAAAGAAAAAAAAAAGAAAACTAATTTCACGGTCTTTCCAGGAGGGGTGAATTAAGATTTGCATAATGCTTGAAACTAAGTGTCGAGAAATGCAAATCTAGTCTAAAATCTATACAGGTCGAGTCTTCAACTCCATCGAATTAGAAAATAGTGGTACCACCTTCTCAGACTCCTTTAAAGGAGATTACTCCCTTTTCCAACTTATTTTCTATTTTTAACGTTTCGAAACTCGCTCAGTATTTTATTTTTTTATTTTCAAAATTCTCAGATTTTTAAATAATGCTCATAGCAATTTGTTTAATGTTTGATAGACATTTATAATCATTGTATTTAAAAAAAGGTTAGCTGCCTTCTTTTATTAAAAAAAAAATGTTCTGTCAGAAGAGATTAAGTTTGAACAAGAAAGTTCATTTTCACCAACTAAATTCATCTTCGATAAAATAGTCAAGATTTTCAACTTAAACTATCGTACATCATCAAAATAAATAAGTTAATTAACAAATAAAGTTCATTTTCAACAAAAAAATATGACCTTTCTAACAAAAAATATTTTCATTTTTAACCAAATAGGTTAAAAAATTAAATTTAAAAAACAGGAATTTTTAACAGAATACGCTCCAAAACAGTTAAGTCCTCAAAGAAAAATATAACCTTTAAATCTTCGACCGAAAATATTAACTTTCCACCTAAAATACAATATAACTTGACTTTGAAGCTAGAGAAGAATTTCCAATAAATGAGTTGTATTTTCCCCCAATAGTTGAATTTTTAATTTCAAAAAATGAATTTTCAATTAAAAACAGCATTTTCTATCCCAAACAAGATTACTTCTTTACAAAATATTTACATTTTTTACAAAGTAATTAAATTTCAAACAAATAGTAGATTTTTAGCTAAAATAAAATAGTTTTGAACAAAATAGTTTGACTTTCAACCCCAAAGGTCAAATATTCTATCCAGAAAAGATGACTTTACATAATAATTAAATTTTCAACGAATTAGTATTTTCAACATAAAAGTTTACTTTTAACCAAAAAATTAATTTTCAACCAAGAAAGATGACATTTTCAGTAAAAAGATCAATTTCCAATATACTGTACTCCAATGTACTGTTTCTCTACAAGAAAGATGACTTCTTAACAAAATAATTACATTTTTTACAAAATAATTAAATTCCAACCAACTTGAACATTTGTAACCAAAATGAAATAGTTTCAACCGAAATTGTTTAATTTTCTATCCAAAAAATGTCTTTTTACAAAATAATTGAATTTTCAAGAACATAATTAAATTTTCAACCAAATGGTAGAATTTCCAACGAAAAAGTATCATTTCCAACGAAAAAGTATCTTTTTGATCAACAAATTAATTTTCAGCTAAAAAAATGGTTTTCTTGCTAAAAAGGATGAATTTATAATCGAAAAGAACGTATTTTCTGTCCAAAAAAGATAATTTCTTACCAAAATAATTAAATTTTTAACCGAATAATTAAATTTCATGGAAATAGTAGATTTTTAACCAAAATAAAATAGCTTCAACCAAAATAGTTTGTTTTTAAGGCAAAAAGAGGAATTCTCTGCCCAGAAAATATGACTTTTGACATAATAATTGAATTCTTGACATAATAATACATTGTTTAATGAAATAGTAAAATTTTCAAGGAAAAAGTTCATTTTCTAGTATAAATTAAATTTTTTACCCAAAAAGACGAATTTTTAACAAAAGCGTTGAATTATCAACTAAACCGGCGAATTTTCGAGCAAAAAAGATTAAAAACGAATTTTAATTTTAATAATTAATAATAATAATAATAATTTCAATCCAAAAGGAAGCACTTTTTATTCAAAACGAAAGACAAATTTTTAATCCAGAAAGAAAAATTTTCTATAAAAACAGATAAATACAATAACCTATAAATAATTTGAACCTTCAACTTATAAATGTGCATTTTTAACCCAAAAAGATGAATTCTCTATGAAGAAAATATTGCCTCTTAAAAAATAATTGAATTTTTACCAACATAATTAAATTTTCAACCAAATAGTGGAATTTTTAACAAAAAACTTAATTTTTAATACAAAAAATTATATATAAACCGAGAAAGATGACTTTTTTGCCAAAAAATGTGAATTTTCTATCCAAAGAAGACTAATTCTAAACAAAATAATCACATTTTTCACAAAATAATTAAATTTTGTACCAAATAGTAGATTTTCAACAGGAATAGTTTGATTTTAAACTCAAAAGGAGGAATATTCTGAAAAATTTTGTAAAAGAGAGTTGAATTTTCAACTTAAAAAGTTAAATTTTCAAAAAAGTTCACTTTTAAATAAAAAATTAATTTTCAACAAAGCAAGTTGACATTTTTTATCCGAAAAAGAACAATTTTTAATACAAAAGGACGTATTTATTATCCAGAATAAAATACAAAATGTGAAACACGACCAAAGTAGATGACTTTTTCGGAGAATATTTGAATTTTAAACTTATAATCAATTTTTTAACCAAGAAAGATGAATTTTCAACCAAAAATTATGAATTTTTAATCCAAAAAGCCATATTCTTAATCTAGAAAGACGAATTTTCTATAAAAAAGGCGATTGTGAAACAAATCATTTGAACCTTCAACTTACAAATTTGAATTTTTAACCAAAAAAGACAAATTTTCAACAAAATAATTAAGTTTCAACCAAATAGTAGATTTTCAACCAAAATAAGATACTTTTAACCAAAATAGTTTGGCCTGCAACCTCAAAAAAAACGAATTTTCCACCCATAAAAAATGACTTTTTAGAAGATAATTGAGCTTGCAACAAAATTTTTAACTGCACAGTAGAATTTTCAAGTGAAAAGTTCATCTTAAAAAAAATTATAATTTTTAACAACAGAAAAACTATTCTTCAGCATAATGAATGGAATTTCAACAAAGTAGTCAAATTTTTAAATAAAAAGATTAATTTTTTAGACAAAAGTTAAATTTTGAACAAAAAAGTTAATTTTTAAACAAAATATTTATTTACGACGGAGAAATAAATTATTGTTAAGAAAATACTAGAATTTTAAGCACAATAATTAATTTTTCTACCAAGATTTATACAAAAAATGGTGAATTTCATTCTTAAATAACGAATTTTGTATCCTGAAAGAAAAATGTTCGACAAATCAGTTATACTTTTAACTTAAAACTATGAAATTTTATCAAAAATTTTAATTTTAATTTCAACCCAAAAAGAAGACTATTTTCAACTTCAAAAGATAAATTTTCATTTCTGAACCAAAAAGAACATAGTACACTTCTGAACTAAAAAAGAAACCCATAAAGTTGAATTTTCAAAAATATATTTATTTTCCAATGAAGAAAGATGACTCTTCTGCCAACAGTGATGAATTTAACAAAGAAACAAAATGTAGAATTTAAAAAAAGTTAATTTTTAACCGAAAAAGATGAATTTTTAGCAAATTAAATGCATTTTTAACAAAATGTTCAAATTTTCATACAAAAAATATTAAACTTGAATGAAAACTTAATTACATAGTCGAATTTTGAAGCCAAAAAGATCCACTTTTTTAATACAGTTGAATTTTTTCCTGAAAAGTTGAATTTACAACAAAAAGTTGATTCCAAACAAGAAATATTACTATTCCGCCAAAGATGATGAATTTTCAATTTAAAAGCACGTATTTGTTTATCCGAAACAGTTAACTTTTGAACCAAAATTGAAGATTTTTGAAAAAATGCTTGCATTTTAAAATCTAAATAATAAAATTAAATTGTAATCAAATAGTACAATTTTTAACTAAAAGTCACGAGTTCTGAACCAAAAATGAAAAAGTAGGCTCTTGAACTAAAAGAAAACCCAAGAAGTTGAATTTTCAACCAAGAAAGATGAATTTTCTTCCAAAAATGATGAATTTAACATATAAAGTGATGAATTTGACAAAAAGGTTCATTTTCAACCTAAACAGAGTAATTTTTAAAAAATTGTTGAATTTTCTACTAAATTTTTGAATTTTCATAAAAAAAAGATTGAGCTTGAACAAAAATCCAATGAATTGAATATTGTAGCCAAAAATAACAGTTTTTTAGAAGACAGTTGAATTAATTTTAAACCAAAGAGTGGAATTTTCTAACCAAAAATAATGATAAAGTTTTAATCCCAGTATGTATTTTTAACAAAAAAGTTAATTTTTAACTTAAGTTGTTTGCTTTTCGACCAAAAAGACGAATTTTCTATTTTAAAAAATTACTTGTATGAAAATATTTGGATTTTCAACAAAAAATTGAATTAATAATTTTTTAGGTAAAAAATGAATTTTTAACCAAAAAAGAACTAATTTATAACAAAATTAAAAAAAAATTGTATTAAAGAGTACAATTTTGAACTGAAATTATGAAAATGAAACTTCAATTTTCCATCAAGAATTGAATAATTAAATTTTCTGCTCAAAAATTAATTTTTAAATGAAATATAGAGATTTAAAAAAAAATATTTCAATTTTCAACCAAAAGAGGTAAATTATCAAGGGAAAATGTAATAGTTGATATTTCAAGCAAAACATGAATTTTGAACCAAGAAGATTAAATGTTGACTAAATAGCCGTATTTTCAACAAAATTAATGGTCTATTCAACTAAAAAGATCAATCATCAACAAAAAAAAGGAATACTTAGATATATTTTCAATTTAAAATATTATTTTCTTTTACCCGAAAGAAACTAATTTTCAAAGCAATAATTAAATTTTCAAAGAGATGAATTTTCAAAGTATTTCTACTTTCAATTCTTTACTGAAAAAGACGATTTTTTATCAAAATACAGCAACTTTCATCGAAGTAGTTGAATTTTCAATTAAGGAAGATTTATTTGCAACCAAATAGTTGTTTTTCAACCAAAAAGGATAAATTTTCCACCAAAAATTGGACAGTCAATTTTTCAGTTTAAAAATTAATATTCAACCCAAAAAAATTAACTTTAAACGAAATCCTTAAATTTTCAACGACGGAGATAATTTTAAAACTAAAATGATGAAACTGCAACCGGGTAATCAAAGTAAATTAAATTTTGAAATTAGACTGAAAATATTGTAGGCTGTATGAAAATATAAAAACCGGATTTTTATTTTGAATCAAATTATTCTGCAAATAAAATAGTTAAATTTTCAGTTAAAAAATAAATTTTCAATCGAAAAAGCTAAAATTTCAACAAAATAGTTATGTAAGTATTTTGTTAACATTGCGACTTTTTGAATTGAAAATGTATTTTTTAACTATTTCAGTCCTCAAACAATTGGTCGAATGTGAAAACGATATTAAACCTTAAAAAAAACAAAGTTTCATTTTAAAGCCAAAAAGAAAAGCAAAAATAGGTGAATGTCAAGTGTCCCTCTTTCAGATTATGCGAGAGATTTTTAAATAACGTTTATGAAAATTGCTTTCATATTTGATTAAAACTTTGAAACTAAACAACTTAAACAAGATTTCAATTATTCATTTTCTGTCTGCTCAGCTCAGACATTTGAAAATGACATAAATGAAAATTGCTTTCACGCTGTAGTACGCAATCTGCGAAAGGGTAAATGAATCACAACTGAAAATGAAAAATAGTTTTAATAGCAGAGTAGAGTTGTTAGTTCTGTGCGGTTCTATTTCAATCCTGTGAATCCACAAAATTTGTACCATTCATTTCTGACTCAGGTGTTCTTGATTACGTTAATATCGGATTGCCAGATGTATTTAGCAAAGCTAGGGTAATAGCGAATGTGAAACTGAGTTACTGGTTTTATATTATGCAAAGTTTCAGACGAGAATGCGTTATCTCCTCACGGCTATTTATTATATTCATGGACAACTGTCTAAGAATGGACCTCTTCCAGGAGCAGGTGCGGATCTCGGAAAAGCTAACCCACATACCTTCACTAGTGAGGGTACGTGGGTTAGATTTCCCATATGGTAAGGTTGTTATGGCAGTCATCGGAACTTGCAAAAATGTGGATCATACTGACTACAAGTATGACTGGTTCCCTAGCGCGGATCTCGGAAAATCTAATACACGTACCTTCCATAGTGAGGGTACGTGAGTTAGATTTCGCAGATGACAAGGCTGCTATGGCAGTCAATCAAAACTTGCAAAAAATGTGGAGCATACTGACTACAAGCATGACTGGTTCCCTGGCGCGGATCTTGGAAAAGCTAACCCACGTACCTTCCATAGTGAGGGTACGTGAGTTAGATTTCGCAGATGATAAGGTTGTTGTGGCAGTCAATCGGAACGTGCAAAAAACGTGGAGCATACTGACTACAAGCATGACTGGTTCCCTGGAGCGGATCTCGGAAAATCTAACCCACGTGCCTTCCCTAGTGAAGGTACGTGGGTTAGATTTTGCAGATGAGATACTGTAGAAAAATAGCTTTAAAATAAGCCCAAGAGAATTAATAAACGTTTTTTTATTTCGTGTATTAACTATTATCTAAGAAAACATTGAAATTTACACTACTTTTGCAATATTTACTTGACAAATAGACCAAAAATAAATTGCAAATAGTCCAAAAATTCATTGGAGTTTTTTTTTATTTGTATGCACATATTCCGGAAATTTGTTCGAATTCACAATAAAATAATTCCGTTTTTTTGTTTTGAGAAAAAATGATATTTAGAGGTGGAGCAAGTCCTATGAAGTTCAACACGTATTTCAAATAAGAAAAAAAAGAAGCTTTTCTAAATTTTATTCAGAATCTTCAATATTTACATAAATCAAGTTTTTCCTAAAATTCTTAAAGATTTTAAAAGTTAAAAAAAATTACAAAGATTCCACAAAGATTACAAAGTTTGTACAAAGATTTTAAAACTTTTATGAATAAGAATTCACAAAGATTTCACACCAAAAATTTAAGAAATGTTTAAAAATTCACCAAAATATCAAAATTTTTCCAAATTTGTACAAAGATATAATAAATATTATAAAATTTGAAAGTTTTTGAAAATATTACAAATATGTAATTTCATATTATTTAAAATATTTCGCAAAGATTTTCACAGATTGAAGAGATTCAAAGATGACAAAGATAATAAGGATTTCAGAATATATAAAAAGATTACAAAATTTCACAAAGATGATTAAAAATTCCAAAAAATTTCAGAACTTTTCAAAGTTTTTTTACAAAGAGTTTACCAAGCCTGAAAGGATTACAAAGAAACATTTTCAAGGATTTCAAAGCATTTACAAAGAATTCACAAAGATTTCACAAAACTTGCGTAAGATTTAAAAGATTTCAAAAGAATTCAAAAGATTTTAATAGACTAAAAAAAAATGTCAACATTAAAAAAAATAAGGTGGTGCTTGGTAGTAGATGAACTGCTGAATCTGCTCGCGAGCCAGGGGAAGGACACATGATCCTGTAAATTTCTACCTTCTGTCAAATTTGCAATCACAATTTTTGTGTCGGCCCCGAGAGACAACTTTTTCGGTAAAAAAATTACAAAAAATAGAGCATTTACAAAATTAAAAAAACAAAAGAAAATAAGAACGTTTTCCCCCCAATGGGTAAAAAAATGATAATTTTGGTATTGCGAAAGACAGACCATTGAGATTACTCTTTCTCTCCCCTGCTTGATAAACTCTGGCAAATACCCTGGCCAAGTGGCTGATGGTCTCGTTTCTAATCATGTGTAAAGAAGGTCGGAAAATGAAATTGACAATGATTTCTTTACGAAAGCAATTAAATATCTTTTTAGAACACTGATGATCAAGTCTGAAGCCCCAAAACTGATTCATATTTTGTTTAAGGGGGGTTCCTACTTTGTTGAGCCGAAATCCGGCTGTTTTTTGGGAATATTTTTTGAGGAAAGTATAAAAGATAGGAGGCTGAAATTTTCCTCATTTATATATCAAAATATCATATATGCAGTGCTAAAAAATTTGTTGGGTCGTTACATAAAGGAGGGGGGGGGGGGGGGGGGGGGGGGGGGGGGGGGGGGGGGGGGTAGCCATCAATGGCGGGTGGTCGGCGTCGACTTTTCCCGTTGGTGGAAGATCTGTCCGTCGTAGAAAGACTCTGAAACAAAAAATCAAAATATTTTCTCTATCTATACACTATAGCGCATAAAGTAGACTATATTAAAGAAAAAAAATGAGGAAGTTATGAGATTCTGGAAAAAATGAATTTTTTCACTTTTTTTTATACTAATTATTTTTTTAAACAAACAATTTTCAATATTTTTTGATGATTGTAGTCTAATTTGTGCGGAAAACGTGGTTTTGAGAAAAACGCATTCAAAGTTTTCCATAAAAAACGCAAAAAATTATTTTGAACTTTTGCGATATAATTACACTTATTCATCATTTCGTATGTTTTCGGGGTCGATGATTTCAAATCTGCCATCAAATTTGCAAAATTCATTTGTGTAAACAATTTTTATAAACAATTTTTCAAAACAAATTACAATTTTTGAATTATGCATATGCTTTCCATAGCTTTCGATATCACTGATTTCAAATCTGATACTATTTTTGCAATTAAAAATTATTTAAAAAATTTATTGAATAAAAACTATTGCAAAATTACCTTTTTTCAAGATTCATATAATTTTCACAGTTAAAGTGGTCAGAAATCACGAATTTGACATCAGATTTACAACAATCATTTGTTTAAATAAAGTTCAGAAAATGAGAGTACTTGCGCCTAGTCAGCTATTTCAGGTCCATAAAAGCCACCTAACTTTCGAAATTTTTTATATTTTGACTTGAAATTTTCCAGGTATATTTTTGAAACATATATCTATCCGAAAAAGCAAAAAGAAAAAAAAATTATTTTTTTGACCCAACAAAGTAGGAACCCCCCTTAAGTGTCTCAATTCTCCTTAAGATTCTCTTCGATCCTACCAGTATAAAATTTTTTGAATATTTTCTTCTACCAGTACCTGATGATCTAGGAGTATTTCGGGACTTCTGTGAGGCGCCATGCCCACGTCGACTCGCTTTTATTTTATCTGAGCTGAAAGCTGCTTTCTGATAGAAACCTACTCGATTTGAACAGAGAACCATGTTATTTTGAATAAGGCACTCAATTTATTTATTCATCGAAAAGATATTTTTCTGAGGCATGTAGTTTTTTTGGTGCAAATGCTTTTCTTCACAGAAAAAACTTAAGGAGAAGTATGAGTGAATCCGAGCTATAAATCGGGACACCAGATTTAAAATAACTAAGGAAAAAGAAAAGTCAGAATTTGTTGCAGCTGAAACTCGGAAACGTTTAAAAATTAAACACATTCCGGCGAAAGTTTCACAGAGGTTAGGAAAATAATTCTGATCTCGCCTACAGCGTCACGATGAAGTCAGCAAATTTTTGTAACGCTGACAGATGGGAATTCCCAGTTCTTTCCAATTTAATTAAGTTAAACGACGACAGATAGCGCTGGGATCGCAATCCTTATTACATCGCGAATAAGAATGGGGCGATTATAAGGCGAAAGAATATCCAGACACGGTTAAAAATTGGAAATTATCTTCGATTCATGTAAAGTTTATCCGGCAAGGTTAATTTTTGTTGCGGTGAATCTTTCCCTCGAAATTGATGTAAATTTTATCTTTCGTTTTTGCTGTGTTCTCATGTCAATTACGTTCGCTCGTCTGCCGCATGTGTACTAAAGGAGATAATCTGAGATACTCGAAATGGAGATTTATTTTTTAAGAGAATCTTCCTCACATCCTCATTTATAGTTGAATGCTTCTGTGCTAAGGATATAATGGCGGATTGAAATCCTTTCCTTTGAAGAAGCAAACTATGAGTGAGCGCAACGAGAGCAAGATCGGATTTACCCAACAGTTCCGGATGATGGGTGTGTAACGTTGAGCCGTTTACTTGCGAACTAACTAGCAAAGCTGAAAAATTGGGGCAGCCTGAAATTTATTTTTCGCTTCTAAAGAGCGAATTTTGTTCTACGAGTCACTTCCAAGGCGTTGACATCAGATGCCCTGATTTTCCAGCTCTTCCGGTGGTTTTGGCACTGTTGGCTCTAGTTCCTTGGTTACAGGCGAGAAAGCTATAATCTCTTCGTCAGATTGAGATAAAAAAAATCTAGTATTAAAAAACTAGGAGCTTTCCGTCAAGTAGTCTCTTTATGGGGGGAAGAGGAAACTTCTTCATAAGAGTAAGATTAAAAATACTCCACGTCGGAGTATTCAGAGAATGATCTGTCTTCATAGCCTGAAACATTGGGAACGATTCTTTCTAGTACTTGTGTCAGTTCATTTTCCAAATGATTCGATCTCTTCTCCATCTGGAATAATCGCGAAATTTTGCCTGAAGGTTTCCGTTTCGAAATAGAATTTAAAGATTTCCATTTTCTTAAATTATTAGAATTTCTTCCTATGACAGGAGAGTCTGTTTGGAAATTTTAATTCTTAAAATTGCGAGTTAATTCATTTGACGCTGCTGATCTTGAAATGATAAGAGATCGTATATTTTCAATTAAATTCGTAATTGATTCGCCTTGGATTGTAAAGAAACTCAACTTTTGCACGAAAGTAGAAGGATTGATAATTCAATGTTCTGCGAAAACTCCAGTCTAGCATGACCGATTTTATTTTCCTTAAATCATGACTGCTTACTTCTGTTTCATGAAGAAAAAAGGCCTTCATGAAGCCCGCAGTAGGAAGCGTGTTGTAAATTTCTCATAGCAAGCGAGAATCTGGATTTTTTCCCACCAACTCTTCTTTTGATAGCTAGCGAACTTTTCACATTTCCCAGTCTGCAGGTAATTTTTACGCTGCGAGGGATTCGATTTTTTCCATGGGTAAAGTGTGGGCTTCTTTAACTGTCCGACGCAGCTATAAATTCCCAAAGTTAGTGCTAGGATGACCTATCTGGTAAATAAAAAATGAAAAGCGGTTGATGCGGGAAAATCTCATCAAGGACTGTTGTGCGTGCAAAGTAAATAAAAAAGTTTCTAAATTTCTACAAGTTTGTATGCACTTTATTGAATTATTCTCATGCAGTAATGAATGCGGATGGTACGTTTTAATTAGACTTATTAAACCAATAAGAAATATTATTCAGAATTACATTAAATTAAGTGTGGAGCTTTTACATAAACGTTGTCTCTCTGAAGGGTAACCCAGTTCTGCTTACTGACCTACGGTCGAAAGCGGCCGTCCTGAGCTGTCTGGCCAAATTACAGTGTTGCCATACAGCAAATTCCCGACTCGCACTATGCCCTGCTAAGGTTACCCCCACCATTGAATCCATCGCGATACCCCTCGCTTGCTTTTTCTCGCCTGGAATTATATCTTTAGGTGGTATCCATTTCATCGCGGTGTACCTGCTCGTCTTACCCTCTCCACTCGACTTCTCCTAAAGTCCCTGACTGAGCAAGATTGCTATGCCGGGCTTTGCCAGCGGGGGGCCCCCTTTGTCCTAATGAGGCATACAATGCCATGCATAAAAATGTTATAGTTTTGCAATCAGTAAATTCAAAATATCATATTCGGAATCTGTGTTTTTTTGCGATCCCGACGATATGTAACTTGCATTTAAAATATTGAAATTAGACTAAGTTATGGGAGATATTAGTTTGTTTCGACCCTGACTAGATAGCATTATGGAATTTTTCGTAGAATAGTTGAAAATGCATCAGTTTATTTGGTTGAAAATTCGCCTGTTGATAATTTAATAAAATATACGGATTTTCACCCAGCTACCTAGAATATTATTCTTGAAACCAAGTACTTGAATTTTTAAAACAGAAAGACGAATCCTTAACAAAACAGTACACAATATAAGTTATTCAGTATACACATACAGATTTAGACATACACATTAATTTTATAATATTAAAAATGATGGTCGATTCTTGGACAATCGAACAGAACTAGGGGGTGAAAAAAAGGATTTTGAAAATATTCTTCTAGGCAGTTGGGTGAAAATCCCTATATTCTATTAAATTGTCGACAGGCGAATTTTCAACCAAATAAACTGATGCATTTTCAACTATTCTACGGAAAATACCATAATGCTATCTAGTCAGGGTCAAAACAAACTAATATCTGACATAACTTAGTCTAATTTCAATATTTTAATTGCAAGTTACATGTCGTTGGAATCGCAAAAAAACACAGGTTCCGAATATGATATTTTGAATTTGCTGATTGCAAAAATATAACATTTTTATGCATGGTATTTTATGCCTCATTACGACAAAGGAGCCCCCCGCTCGCAAAGCCCGGCAGAGCAATCTCGCTTAGTCAGGGACGTGAGGAGAAGTCGAGTGGGGAGGGTAAGACAAGCAGGTACATCGCGATGAAATGGAAATCGCCCATATCTTCGAAGGCTGGCGTACTTGAGATATTTAAGGGTTCCCCACAATAAAATTGTGGGTCCGGATGCAATAAGGGCACATAAAATTTTTTCGTGCGAAAACGAAGTCCCCTGGAGGCTTTAGAAAAAATTTTCGAATTTTAATTTT
>NC_046659.1:113271526-113306085 GCF_010883055.1 Belonocnema kinseyi
AAAATTAAAATTCGAAAATTTTTTCTAAAGCCTCCAGGGGACTTCGTTTTCGCACGAAAAAATTTTATGTGCCCTTATTGCATCCGGACCCACAATTAAGCTGTTGTCCCTTTTGGTTCCATTTTAGAAATTTCCCATGGAGTTTATAACTCTAAAATTCGAAGATTACAAAAATCTTTTATAAAATTGAAATTGTTTCAACTTTATTTGTATAATATTCATCTTTTTAGTTAGAAAATTATATATATATAATGCATAGAAAAATACTATATTTTAGTATATTTCTTGATTAAAAACTAATTTAGTTAGCTCAAAATTCATTTCTTCCGAGAAAAACGTAAGTAGTTTGTAGAAAATTGGTTGTGTTTTGGTTGAAACTTAATCTTCTTGACTAAAAATTCAATTTTGCAGTTAAAAATTAATTTGATTGAACATTTAAATATTTTCCGTTTGAAAAGTCGTTTTTTCAAAAATTTATTTTTAAACTTATAGTTAAACTATTTTATTTATGTTTGAACTTTTTTCAGTTGAAAATTCTATTATTTGGTTATAAAT
Source organism: Belonocnema kinseyi (assembly GCF_010883055.1). NCBI lineage: Eukaryota > Metazoa > Arthropoda > Insecta > Hymenoptera > Cynipidae > Belonocnema > Belonocnema kinseyi. The sequence continues at coordinate 113,272,082 of NC_046659.1, forward strand.
TCTTGTATTGAAGTCTTGTTTCTTGGTAGAAGATTATTTTTCTTGGTGGAAACTTAACATAAATATTTATATTAAACTATTTCATTATAAATTAAACTATTTTCTTGAATAAAAAATTTACATTTTCAATGAAAATTCATATTTAAAAAGATTTCAAAAGATTACCAAAATTTTATCGAAAAATCAGAAACTTTTAAGATATTCTTTTAAATTGCAGGATTGATTAAAAGTTTATGGGAAAATTTTCAATGATCTTTTTCTTTTATAAATTATTTTTTACAGAATTCCTAAAAAGAGTTTAAAACCAAAAACAAATTTGGAAGGATAAACAAAAATTGAACAATTATCACTTTACAAAAAAATCAATTAAGTTAAAAGATAAGTAGAGGTTTTTAAGAGATTCAAAACTAATTTAAATAGTTTAACAATAAATATATTTTTGAAGATCTTGAAATAAGATTTTGACGTTTTAAATTATTTTTAAACTTTTCAGATAGTAACAAAATATACTTAAGATTCCTGTACATTTTTGAAATGATTTTTCATTTAAAAAAATAATTTTTAATGAATATTTAACAAGACTTCAAAACAAATTTTGATGTATAGATAACAATTGAACAATGATTGATATGTGGCAACTCAAAATAGAAAGGATTTAACTTCTAATTTAAAAAGTGTTCATGAAAAAAATGTTATCTTTTAAGTTTTAATGCTTTTCAATGAAAATCGCTTGAAATTATATAATTTAAAAAATTCCAGATTGGTTGTTTCATTGTTCAATTTAGAGCATTGAAACTTATAGCGTGAATTTTTTTTTTGAACATTCGATCTGTACAATTTATGAAACTTAGAATTGACTTACTTTTCAATTTACCGATATTTATTTTAAAATTGGAAAGTGAAAAACGATTATTTTTAAAAATTAATTTTAAGAATATATTCAATAAGATTTAAAAAGATTTCCAAAATTGTCATTTATGAAACTTAGAATTTTTTATTTTGCAATTTAGCGATATTTATTTTAAAATTGGAAAGTTAAAAACGATTATTTTTAAAAATTAATTTTAAGAATATATTTAATTAGATTTAAAAAGATTTACAAAATTGTCATTGATCAAACTTTCATTTTATTTATTTTGCAATTTACCGATATTTATTTTAAAATTGGAAAGTTAAAAACGATTATTTTTAAAAATTAATTTTAAGAATACATTTAATATGATTTAGAAAGATTTCCAAAATTGTCATTCATGAAACTTAGACTTTTTTATTTTTCAATTTACCGATATTTATTTTAAAATTGGAAAGTTAAAAACGATTATTTTTAAAAATTAATTTTAAGAATATATTCAATAAGATTTAAAAAGATTTCCAAAATTGTCATTTATGAAACTTACAACTTATTTATTTTGCAATTTACCGATATTTATTTTAAAATTGGAAAGTTAAAAATTATCATTTTTAAAAATTAATTTTAAGAATATATTTAAAAAGATTTGCAAAATTGTCCGAAAATTATATGGAAGATTTTAACAGCTTATTTTAATTTTGCAGGATTTATTAGAAGTTTTATGGAAGACTCGAATGATATAAAAAGGAGTTGTTAAGAAGTTTTGAATTGGCTTCCCTGCTTAAAATATCCGATAGAACCCGGTTAGAACCCGGTTAGAAGTGGGTCGTAATTGGCCATAACCGGTCTCTAACCGGATTTTGTCCCCGGGTTGTAACCGGTATCAATCCGGTATACTGGAATATTTGTACCCGATTCTTAACTTGTTCTTCACAAGCGCCTATCCGAACTTCATCCCCAGGATCTAACCCTCACCTAACCGATTCTTAACTGGGTCCTCATAATATTCATAGCCGGGTTTAACCAGTCTCCAACCGGATTGTGTCCCCGGGTTATAACCGGCACCTAACCGCTTTCTATCCGGCATACTGTAATATTTGTACCCGATTCCGAACCGGATCTTCACCGGCCCCTACTCGAATTTAATGCCCGGGTTGTAATTGTCACTTAACCGTTTTGCAAGTGGGTCTACATAATATTTCTATTCGGTTATTAACCGACCCTAACCGGTCTCTATTTGTACCCGATTCTTAACTGGGCCTTATACGAATTTCATTCCCGGGTTGTAACCGTCACCTAACTGATTTGTAACTGCGTCCTCATAATATTTCTACCCGGTTCTTAACCGGTCCTAACCGATCGTTCACCTTATTCCGTCAACGGGTTGTAACTGGCACCTAACTGGTTTCTATCCGGCATTATGTAATATTTATACCCGATTCCTTACCGACGCTTTACTGGCCCAGTACCGAATTTCGTCCCCGGGTCGTAACGGTCATCTAACTGTTTTGTATCAGGGTCCTCAAAATATTCATTCCCGGTTCTTAACCGGTTTCTTATTGGTTTTTGTCCCTGGTTTGTAAACGGCACCTAACCTTCTGTTAACCGGACCCTATTCGAATTTCGTCCCCGGGTTTAAAGCGTCACCTAATCGTTGTCTACCGGATTTTGTCCATGGATTGTAAATGGCTCCTAACATTCTGTTAACCGGCCCCTATCCGAATTTCGTCCCCGCGTTGTTACCGTCACCTAATTGGCCTCTATCCGGCATTATATGATATTTGTACCCGGTTCATTAATGTTTTGTGACTGGGGACTGGTACCCGATTTGTAACTGGGCCCATAAAATACTTTTGCCCAGATCTTATTGGATTCCTACCCGACATTTATCCGTTTTTTCTTTCCGCTGTATACCCGGCACTTAAACGGGTTCTATGTAAAAACGAATGTTTGTATGAGGTTCCTACACGGGTCTTACCCGAAACTTAAAAGGATTTGGTTCTTATTCTTATCTTCATATATTTCCTACCCGATTATACTTAAAACGCACGTCTCTTATATCTAGATATGTACGAAAATATAATCGCAATAAATTAATCTTTTTTTTGCTCTATAAAATAAATTATTTGATTGGTTATAGGAAAAGGTTAAATCAGTTCTTATATTTTGCGTATTTTGAAGCGCTGCATCCGAAGTTGAGGTCGAAATAGTACCTTATCCGATTAGTTTAACACCTAACCTCAAACAACTTTATTTTCGAGTATAAAATCAACGTTTTCTGGGTGGTATGTCCTATATTTACTAGACAAAGTGCTATTTTGACCTCAAATTTGGATTCACAGCCTCAAAATACATCGAACTTACATCGAACTTAGATTTTTTTCTCGGCTAGCTGATCAGCGCCAGGCCTGGACTAGACCAGACTCTCAAGATGATAAGAAAGAAAGTCGTGTTTTCATAGTTGTCATTTCTTATTTTCCATTATTTTAGACATCCTGTAACTTTTTGAAAGTACGTCAAAAAAAAATTTAGTGATGAAACTTAAGATTTTTTTTCTATTGGCTCGCTGATCAGCGCCAGACCTGGACCAGGCTAGACTGTCAAGGTGATAGAAAAAAATGCTTGTTTATATACTTTGAATTTTTAATTTTCCATCATTTTAGACACCCTGTAATATTTGTGAAGTATGTCCAAAAAATGTGCTGATGGAACTTGTGATTTTTTTCGTTCTTGGCTAGCTGACCAGTGACAAACCTAAGCCAGAACAGACCTACCAGGCTAGACGGTCTAGATAAAGTCAAGCCTGAGCCAGACTGGCGTTAGACCTGAGCCAGATCAGTTCTTCCAGACTAGACAGTCTAGATAAATCCAGACCTGGGCCAGACCTATAACCAGACTGCCCGGACATTTTTCTACACGGGACGTTATATGTAAGTTTCAACGCATAATAAGTCCACCTAAACTTTTATTAATATGTAAGTGAAAAAATTAGATCCAGATTAAATAGAATAATTTCATTGTCAATAAGATTATAATAAAGCATACCTAAATAACTAAATTTGGTCTTCAACAATATTTAATTTATGTTCCCAAATACCGGATAGAACCCGTTTAGGACCGGTTAGAACGCACATCTGTGTAATGTGCCTTTTAGGAATCGGTTAGAGACCAATAAGAACCTAAATTTGGTCTTTGACGATAGTAAATTTCTCTTTTCAATCGCTGGATAGAACAAGGCAAGGAACAAGGAAAGTGATGTCAAATGCAATTGAGTTAAAATATGAACGAACTTCAAAAGTGCCTTTGTCTACAGCATTCTTTTCGCTGAAAACAAATTGACCATCAGGCACTCCATTAATTTTATCATAGTTGGTTTGCGTACGAGGTCTGTTCAAAAAATACGCAGACTTTTTGAATTTCGCGGCTCGAGTTGGTTTCAGGAGAATCCGTTTGGTGTCGCTAAGTTCGTACAGATCAGCTGTTTAAAACTCGGTATTCTAGTCGCAGATATCTTCATTTGTTGATAAGCTACACGGTTTTAAGTAAAGAGTGTTTTTTTTTTGTTTATCGGATTGTGAAATGGACCTCCTGAAAGAGCAACGAATTACTGTGAAATTTAGTGTGAAACTCGGAAAATCTGCAACTGAAACATTTACCATTCTCAACACGGCCTACGGTGATTTTTCCATGAAGCGCGCTGCATGTTTCAAGTGGCATGAACGTTTCAAGGGTGGCCGACAGTCAATTGACGATGATGAGCGTCCTAGGCGTCCTTCAACGTCATCTGACGACCCACACGTTGACAAAATCAACACCCTGGTGCGCGAAAATTGACGTCTGACCATTAAGGAGCTTGCCGAAGAATGTGGGATATTTGTTGGATCTTGTTACGAGATTTTGACCGAAAAATTGAAGATGCATCGCCTCACTGCGAAATTTGTGCCACGCCTGATGACCGACTCCAGCTCACTTAGCACTCAGAACTCGTGAGTTTTTGGCCAAACATTCGATTACTGTTCTTCCCCACTCCCCATACTCACCTGACCTTGCTCCTTGTGACTTTTTCTTGTTCCCAAAACTAAAAAAACCCCTCAAAGGAAGAAGATTTGAGACGATTTCGGAGATTAAGGCAAATGCGACGAAGGAGCTGAAAGCCATCACAAAAGAAGCGTACCAGGACTGTTTCAACAAGTGGAAACACCTTTGGGATAAGTGTGTGAGTTGGGGAGGAGAGTATTTTGAAGGAGACCCAGACGTGTAACTTTCAAATAAACCACATATTTTTAATGACCTCAATCCGCGTATTCTTTGAACAGACCTCGTGAATAAGCTAAATGAACCAGGACCTGTCGATAACAGAGGATCGGTGTGCGTTTCTAAATATTTTTACAAATCTGCTTGCTTCGGTTTGAACGATTTGTCTGTGTCGGTTATGCTGTTCAACTGAATGGACACTCCATTGAAGGACACATGATCGTGCAGAGTTTTAACGACTGGAAAATTTGCAATCACTTTTATACCGAGCGTCTTAAGATCATCAACGGAGGTTATGCCAGAAAGCATAAAAAATTTTGAAGAGTTAATACTTCCTGCCTTTCGATTTACATTTAGGTTATGGTAACTTAATTCCTGTAAGGCTTTTAGGACAGTTTTGTATTTTTGTCTTTGTATGGAAGTGTTTGTACTGATTGGTTTCACCCTTTTCCATGATATTCTGTACTACTTTCTAAATTCTGTATCAATTTTAAATGAGTTTAATATAATATATGCTCGACGATTGTGAGTTTTCTAACAGTTACTTGCATTCTTTTTGTGTAATTTTATCATTTAAAATACTTAAGGATCCAAAAGCTTTCAATCTAAATTCAGCCTTTTGTGAAATGTAAGTTGTTAAGTGCAATAACTTTTAACTGGTTCAAAAAAGGAGCTTCATTGATTAGCCATTTTTATATTTGTCAGCTTTAACATAGACGTTTTAGACTGAATATCTTATTTAAAGAAAAATTAAGATTCTAATACTCGCTAATATTGGAAAGGATATTAGTTTAGGTTTGAGAAATGAAGTGTTGCGAGATTTTTCATTGAAAAACTATTATTGCGCTAGGACTTCACATAAAATTCCTCTAAAGTTAAACATATTTTTAAGTTCAAAACAATGGTTAAAAATGTTTTCTTTTTAAATGAAATCATTTTTACTAACTTGAAGGATAAATTTGAACCTTTTTATTTCTTTTGTCCTCAGATTTGATGGAATATGGTAGTACATTTTTTTAGTACCAACCCCAACTATGCGATTCAGCCGTATTCAGGGTTGCCATGCGAGAGCAACGGCATCATTTTTGTTTAATACTTCATACTTATCTTCGATTTACAATATCTGCAATTTCCTTACACCTACTTCCTCTCCTATTTTCAATCTTTCTTTGCCATTCCTTATCGTCCTTCCTTCTCTTCTACTCCATCTTACTCCATCTTACCCTTATATGACCATCCACTTCCCCATTTTTTGAAACGGGAAGCCCAGGTACATAAAAAATTCTTTCACCTTCTGTAACACCTCTCCCTTTCACTTCTACTACACTCCCTTATCCCTCCCACATCCATTCCTGAACACCATAAACTTGGACTTCTCCACATTTAACTTTTCATCATCTCCTTTAAAGCTTCTACGCTCTTTGCTAGCAGCACTATGTCATCTGCATATGCGAGTGACCATATCCTGACCCCTCCTTCCCTAAGTCCTCCTACCACTCTGGTCTCTAGCTTACACTCCATATTTGCGATTAAGATTGCAAAATGCGTTGGGCTTAGCAGACACCCCTGCCTCAACCTCCTATCTATCGAGAAACCTTTAGAGATTCCCTCCCTTCTCTTACCCTATCTTTCTTCCCTTCATATATGTTCCTTACCCTTTCGGTCAGGTCTCTCTCCACTTCCCTCTCTTTCATCGCCTTCCACAACGACCACCTATCCATCGAAAGAACACTCCTTTTAGATCTACAAAAAATGCGTATACTTTCACACCCTTCTTAGCTAATTGTCTATCCACCACGTCCTGCAAGACGGAAATATTGTTGATAGTGATCTTTCCTTTAGAAAGGCTACCTACCTCCCCAGAAACATTCGTCTCCCCTCGACACCCTTCCGCAGCCTATCCCCTTTTTTGGTCATTGCTCAACTCGCATTGATACCTGCTTAAGTGTATCCCCACCATTGCTACCCCTTACTTGCTTTTACCCTGGTATATCTCGCGTCATGGGAACATCTTCTATAAATTTAAAATTATTGTACTATCAATGCTTTTAATTTAAAATATCTTACATATTATTCATTTTTTTAAAGTTCTCATTTTTAAATATATGTATTAATTTTTATGAATTTGAATTAAAAAATATTGTACAATTAGGCTGATTTAATGCACATATTAATATAAGAATGACGTTTAATCACAAAAATAATTTAAAAGTTAAGAATAACCATTATTGTAAACAGTGTTTGTAACCAAATATTGCAAATCTTGCTAAAAATAAATGGCTTTGATAATAATCGATAAAATATAATTATATAGATGTTTTTTTGTATGAATTTTAGTCAAATTTATTTCTTCTGTTTCAGCCTTTCAAGTTGCTTAAAAAGTTTCAAAATTTGATTTAAAAATCTTCAACAACCTAAATTTTGTGTAAAATTTTATGGAATATTTTTTAATTTTTTATCATTTTTAAAATTTTTTTGAAACTTCTAAACAGTTTTTTATATCATGCGAGTTTTCTCTCAAAATTTTAATAAATAATACAAAATTAAAATAATGCGTTAAAATCTTCCGGACTTTTTTCTGACAATTTTGGAAATCTTTTTAAATATACCCTTAAAATTAATTGACAAAAAACAAAGAATAATTTTTTATTTTCTAATTTAAAAATAAATATCGGTAAACTACAAAATAAAAAATTTTAACTTTCATCAATTGTACAGATTGAACGTTTAAAAAAATCCACGCTATAATTTTCAATGAAATAATTGTGAAATTGTTATTTATACATAAAAATTTATTTTAAAATCTTGTTAAATATTTTTTTAAATTATTTTTTCAAAAGAAACATCGTTAATATTTTTTACAGGAATCTGAAGTATATTTTCTTATTATGTGAAGATCTTAAAAAATCATTTTAAATCGTCAAAATCTTATTTAAAGATTTTAAAAAACATATATTTTCATAAAAAAATTTTTTGATCATTCCAAATTTTAAATTATTTTTTATCTCTTCAAAACTCCTAAATATCTTTTAACCTAATCGAATTTTTTCTAAAATAATCATTATTCTTTTTTATACTTCCAAATTTTTTAAATTTTAAACTCTTTAAAAAAATAAAGTATAAAATAAAGCAAATAAAGTAAAGTAAAATAAGTTTTAAAACAAAAATATAATTGAAAATTTGCCCAGAAATCTTAAGAAAATTTTTTGATTATCTTCAAACTTTAAAAAGCTTTAATATTTGATCAATCCTGCAAAATAAAAAAAGATCCTATAAAAGTTTCTAATTTTTGTTTAGAATTTTGTAAATCTTCTGAAATCTTCTGAAATATTCTCTTAAAATTAATTTTCTAAGATAAAAAACCATTTTCAATTTTCATAGGAATATTAATGAATTTTTCGTATATAATTTTCTTTTTAATTATTTGGAATCTTTTCAACTTTTAAATTATTTTTAAAATTATTTAAAAAATTCTGAATATCGTTTAAAACGATTCGACTTTTTACTGCCATCTTTAATCAAACCTGCCAAATTTTTTAAATTGCCCGAAAATGTTTCAGATTATTCTTTCTTTACAATTTTGGAAATATTTAAAAAAAAAGTTTTAGAACTAATGACGGGGTTTATACTAAATATTTCAACTTTTTACTCGGAAATAAGAATTTTCAATAAAAATGTAACTTTTCAGTTCAAGAAAATAGTTTAATTTTTCACCAGTTAGTGGAATATAAATATTTATGTGAAGTTTTCAGCAAGAAGAATAATCTTCTACCAAGTGCAAACATAAATAATATAGTTAAGTTTTAAGTTTAAAAATAAATGAAACAAAAACGATTTTTCAACTAAAAATGTTTAAATTTGCAACCGAATCAATTTTTAATTACAAAATTGAATTTTTATCTAAGAAGATTAAGTTTCAATCAAAACGCAACGAATTTTCTACAAAATAGTTACATTTTTCTCGGAACAAATTAATTTTGAACTAAGAAAATTAATCTCAAAGATTATACGACAGTTTCACAAAAATTGCACAAAAGTTGCAAAGGATTTCAAAAGATCTCCAAACATTTTTACAAAGATTTAAACTATTTGAAATCTTAAAAAGATTCCAAAGACTTTAACGGTTTGACGTAGATTAAATATATATATAAAACTTTACAGATTTCAATTTGAACAACTTCAAAAGATTTGAATGATTTCAAACGATTTTTAAAGACTTTAAAAGATTGAAAATAATTCTGATTTGGAACAGAGAATTTTGGAAAAGAATAACAATTTTTGTTCGAAAGTATTACAATTTTGATTTGGAACACGAAATTGTATTAATTCTATATAATCTAGGGCTGTAAAACCCTCCTCTAAGTTATATTCAAAATTCAAAATTAATAAAATTTCGCTATTTAAACAAAATAAAAACTCAAATGAATTAGACAGACTCATTTTTAAGAATATTTAAATTTTTCAAATTATAAAGCCGTTGAATATAAACCACGTAATTGGTCACGTGACATTCTGGCACATGCCCTTAAGGTTCTTAAAACGACTCGGATTTTCGCCAAATCCATAATACATTTACAAGAATGCTTTGTTTAATGACATATTTTAACCACACTATTTAAAGGTAATTATATCGTCCAGAACAGAGAGATTTTTTCGAAAAGTATTCTTATTGTTTTTTTTTGCAATTGAAAGTTGAGTATTTTTGCGCCTGTATAATGCAAAATTTTAGGCTATTGTGTATGGCGGGCTGCTGTCGCTCGGTCTAGTTTCAAGTCTCATAATTTCTGCTTGATTGGAGTAATGTATAATATAATAATAAAATGTAAATAATAATAATATAATGATAATTTTTCAAAAATATATTAATATTTAATATCCTCCTTCGTTATGGTAATGACTTTTTCGTGACTTTTTCGTAACTTTTTCGTACTTACTAGAAACATTTAATAAAAATCCACATAAATAATTTATTATTATTTAGTAACGTACTACTTTACATACTTCACTACATTTTTCATTGTAAGTTACGAAAAAGATAACTTCCTTACCAACACAATATTTAATATTAATATTATATATTTAATAGAATATCATTATATATTATTGTATTGTATGATATTATTATATTTTACATTATTATTATTTGAGCGACGAAGATACGCTACTTGCAAATTTTGTGAGACTCGAAACGCAACAGGGTGTCTACAGCCCGGCATACACAACAGCTAGTGTGTTGCATTTTACAGGCGAAAAAAATACTCTTAATCACAAAAATAAAACAAGAACATTTGTCAAAAAAATTTCTCTGTTCCGAAAGGCTATGCAGTTTAATTATTACATTAAACAATACATTCTTGTAGAACTATTAATTAAATTACCTAACGGATTATAGGCTAATTTAAATTAAGCTTCAATCAAATAAATTCTTTGACTAATTTTCCATTTTCCTTGATGATTAATAATCAAATACCAGCATTTTAATATTGTAATACTTTTAAAATAGAATCTTTTATAAACAGAATAAACCAGTAGTCCAACTATTTTAAAAGAATCTGTATTATCATCAGAGGTAGTTACTATCGATCAGTGTAGATGTCATTCCAAAATCTGTGAAAATAGAAATCAAAACTATCGATCAAATTAAGTTTTGGAATAACAGAAAATACTTAACATCGTTGCTGACCAGATGGAAAATAATTTTTTTATATCCTAAAATTAAATTTTTCTGAAAGAAGTTCCTCTCACTTCGCTCTACTAGGAATCGAATGGTATCTACACTGATCGATAATGGTAACTACCTCTGATGATAATACATAATCCTTTAAATTTTTAAATATAATAGTTGAATTTTCAACCTAAAAAGATATATTTCCAACAAAAAAGAGTCATAGTTTATATTTCAATCTAAAAAGATGAACTTTATTCCACAAAAAAAGAAGGAATGTTAAAATCAAAAAGACGAATTTTTAACAAGTAAAGATTTGTCAGTCGAGAAAGCAATAAAAGTTTGTCAAAATTGTTCCACCTTAAAGCCAAAGGACGAATTTTCTCTACAAAAATTAAATTTTCAAACAAAAAATAGGACTTCCGCAAAAAATTATTTATCCACGAAGTTGGTGTATTTTTACCCAACAAGAATGAAATTTCAAAACAAAGAAATTATTTTCTTTACCAAAAAGGAGAATTTTTTTCTTAAAAAGTGATTCAACCAAATGTTTCAAACAAAATAGTTGAATTCTCAAGCAAAGGAAAATAATTTTTAACAAAAAAATTGCATTTTCGTACAAAAAGGATGATTTTTTTAAATAAAAGTAATGAATTCTCCACTAAATAGTTGCATTTTCATAAAACAGATGTAATTTTTACTCAAACAGATACATTTTTATTAAAAACGACATCTTTTTTTGAAGGTAAACTTCCATCCAAAAAAGATTTCAGTTGACCTTTTAACATCAAAATATGAATGCTTCAACAAAAAATAAGTTTCTACCCAAAAAATAGAATTTTCAATCCAAAAAGACACATTTTTTCAACCAAAAAGAATGGATTTTTAACAAAATAGTTGATTTCTCTACCAAATAATTGCATTTTTATCCAAGAAAGATTAAATTTGTTTTAAAACAGATACATTCTTAATAAAAACATCTATTTTTTTTAACTTGAACTTTTAACCAAAAAAGATTTCTGTTTATTTTTTAATACTAAAACACAAATTTTAAAGGAAAAGTAAATTTTATACAAAATAGTTAGATTTTCAACAAAACATCAGAATTTTCGTCCAAAAAGTATGAATTTTCAACAAAATTGTCAAATCTAGAACCAAACAGTTACATTTTTATCCAAGAAAGATATCATTTCTGCGAAAGCAGGAAAATGTAAAAGACCAGCTTTAAAAAAAACTTTATTTTTTAACCGAAAAATTGCACTTTTATTCAAGAAAGTTACAATTTGAAATAAAACAGAATTATTTTAAATAAAAAACAACAAATTTTTTAAAAAGTTGAACATTGATCCAAAAAATATTTCAGTTCATTTATTAACACCAAAGTACACATTTTAAACAAAAAATAAATATTCTACGAAATAGTTAAATTTTCAACAAAACAGCAAAATTTTCGACAAAGAATTATGATTTTTCAACAAAATTGTTGAATCTTGAACCGATCAGTTACAATTTTATTCAAGAAAGATTTAATTTCTGTTAAAGCATGAGAATTTTAAAACAAAAAAGACAAGATTTCAAAAAAAGTTGAATTTTCAACTGAACAATTGCATTTTTATTTGAGAATGATGAAATTTCTTTTAAAACACATTTATTTAAAAAAATAGTTAAATTTTCATCGAAAGAAGATTCTAATTCACTTTCTAACACAAAAATAAGAGTTATGAACAATAAATAATTTTTGTCCTAAATAGTCCATTTTTAACCAAAAAGTATTATTTTTTAACAATACTGTTAAATTTTCAAACGAAAAGTTGCGTTTTTGAACTAACAAAGACCAATCTAAAAAATAAATAAAGTTGAATGTTCAGTTAAAAAATTTAATTTAAACCAAAAAAGGACTTTTCCAGTAAAATTTTTAATTTTTACCCAGACATAAACCTTGAATAAAAAAAAAATTTTCACAATGAAGTTTAAGTTTTATCCAAGTACTTGAATTTTTAATGAGAAATCATTAATTTGTAACTAAAAAGTATTATTATCTAACAAGATTGTTAAATTCTCAACCAAACAGTTGCATTTTTGCCCAAGAGAAATTGAAATTCTACTAAAACAGGTAAATTTTTAAATCAAAAAGATAAATTTTCAAAAAAAGAGTCGAATTTTGATCCAAAACGATTTCAATTGATATTTTAACACAAAAATAGGAATAAGGATAATAAATTGTTGCCAAATTTTGTCATTTGTATTGCCTTCCAAACAATAAATTTTTCCTCCATCCCCTGGTTCTGAATGAGACCAATTTTCTTCAAGCTGAAATACGTTTGTTTAGTGGAGCAATTAACGAGATAAAGAGCCTTGATGTGCTCTAGCTTTAATTCTCACATCAGGTTGAATGATTACCACCACAAGGTAGTGCAAATGAGAAATAATCTTTCCGTACAAGTCAGTCTTCTGGGCAAATTATAGCGAACAGGTGCGATATGATACAGTGAACAAAAGGGGAAATGTGGAACTAATAACCTTATCTCGAAACTTTACGACTGCTGTTAATAACAGTTGCCAGATTAAACGAAACTACTACTGCTGTTGCCCATGCCGTTGACCTAAGCCCATGCTTCAATTCCTTTTCACAATTTAACTCAAAATTGCAATTTTAATTAGATCGTCCACTCTGGCGAGAAACGCGGCTAGTTTCAACCCAGAAAGACGAACTTCCGACAACAGAAAATTAATTTTTAACGAAACAGTTCCATTAACAACCAAACTGTTCAACTTTCGAGTTAAACAAAATAGTTGAAATTAGATTTTTCTGAAAAAAGATCTCCTCACTTCGCTCCACTGGGAATCGAACCACAAACCTTCCAATTCCCAGTGAAGCAAAGTGAAAAAATCTTTTTTCAGAAAAATATAATTTAAAAATTTTTTAAAGTTTATTTTCCATCTAGTCTAAAATGACGTCAAGCATTTATCATCTACACTGATCGATAGTAACTAGCTCTGACGATAACAGAGATTCCTTTAAATTAGTGGAACTCTCTTTACCAAATATTTAAATTTTCAAGGGAAAAAGACCCGGTTTATTGAAGACAGTTAAATTTTCAACCAACAAAAAATAACTTTTAAACAAACAGCTAAATTTAAAACCAAACAGTTAAGCTTTAAAGCAAAAGCGACGATTTCTCAACAAAATAGTTAAACTTTTAACCAAATGGTTAAATTTTCAAGCGAAAAAGACGAATTTTTTGAAGACCGTAAATTTTCAACAAAAAACATCATTTTCAAACAGGAAATATGAATTTGCTACGATAATAGTTTAACTTTCCATCCAAAGAACGTTTTTTAAACAAATCAGTTTAATGTTCGACCAAAAAAAGATTACTTTATCAAATTAGTTGAATTTTCATCCTACACAGATTGATTTTTACTCAAATGGTCATATTAAAAAAAATAAAATAAAAATTCAACTGTCAAACGAAACCTTCAAGTTAAACAAAATTGTTGAAATTATATTTTTCTGAAAAAAGCTCTTCTCACTTCGCTCCACTGGGAATCGAGCCACAAACCTCCCGATTCCCAGTGGTGTAAAGTGAGAAGATCTTTTTTCAGAAAAATATAATTTTTTAATTTTAGAAATTTATTTCCTATCTAGTCAAAAATGATGTTACGTATTTTCTGTTACTTGAAGAGTTAACTTGATCGATATTTTTCATTTATATTTTCACAGATTGTGGAATGACATTTGCACCGATCGACAGTAACTATCTCTGATGATAATACAGATTCCTTCAAAACAGTTCAACTCTTAACCATAAAATTAAATTTTCAAGGAAAAAAGAACATTTTCTCTGGAGACAGTTAAGTCTTCAACAAAAAAGTTAACTTTGCTAACATCAGAGATATATTTTTAACAAACAAAAAATTATTAATAAGTAAACAGTGTAATTTACAACCAAGCAGTTTAACTTTAAAGCAAAAGCAACATATTTTTGACAAAATAGTTAAACAAAATAGTTGAAATTATATTTTTATGAAAAAAATATCTCACTTCGCTGCACTGGGAGAAAAGTAAAAAATTTTTTTCAGAAAAATGTAATTTTTTAATTTTAGAAATTTATTGTCCATCTAGTCAAAAATGACGTCAAGTATTTTCTATTATTTGAAGAGTTAACTTGTTCGATAGTTTTGATTTTGTATTTTCACAGATCGTGGAATTACATCTACACTGATCGACGGTAACTAGCTCTGATGAAAATACAGATTCCTTCAAAATAGTTGAACTTTTTTAATCAAATAGTTAAATTTTCAAGCGAAAAAGACGAATTTTTTTGAAGACGGTAAATTTTCAACAAAAAGTTCACATTGCGAACATCAGAGATGAATTTTAAGCCACCAAAAAATCGAGTTTAGTCAAACAGTTCAAATTAGAACGAAACATTTGAACTTTAGAGCAAAAGCGACCCTACAACGATTCATCATTTTTAGTCAATTGGTCAAATTTAAAAATAAAAAAATAAAAAATTCAACTAAAAAAATTTAAATTGTTAATCAAAAACAGTTGAGTTGAATAAAAAAAGAAGAATTTTCTACGAAGATTTATTTTCTACCAAGAAAGAGGAATCTTCAACAAGATGCATGAAATTTCAAACAAATAGATAAATTTTCAACTAAAGAAGATCAACTTTTAGAAAATTGGAAGTTACAATTTCTGGTTAAAAATTAATTTTTAACCGAAAAAACAAAGAATTTTCAAATAAAAAGTTAAAATTTTAAATCACAGAGATTCATTTTTTAACTAAAATGATTTAACTTTAAGGAAAAAATTAATTTTTAAAAAAGAACTTTAAATTTAAACTAATCAGTGATGATCGATTTTTAACCAAATAGTTCAATCTTCAACTAAAATGATTAATTTGCCATCATGTAGGTAAATTTTCAAGCGAAAAAGACGAATTTTTAAAAGAAAGTTAAGTTTTCAACAAAATAGTTCATTTTCTATCAAGAAAAATCAACCAAAAAATATGACTTTGCAACCAACAGAAATGAATTTTCAATACAAAAGGACGATTTTTCACACAATAAAGGTTATAATTGAACCAAAAGATTTTTAACCGAAAACAGTTCAATTCAACTAAAAAAAAACACAACGAAATTTTCACCAACATTTATTTTTTAACAATAACGATGAATTTTTGACCAAATACATAAAATTTCGGCCAAACAGTTAAAATTTGAACTAAAAAATATAAATTTTTAATTAAACATATTATGAATTAAAATTTCGTGTTCAAAGTTAATTTTAAACCATACAGAAAAAACAACAAATTTTTTAATAAAATAGTTGAATTTTGTGCAACAAAAAAAGAAGTAGTTGAATTTTCATCTGAAATTATCAATCTTTAACTGGAACTCTTAAAATTTAAACCAAAATGATTAATTTTTCACAAAGAAGATTAATTTTGTACCAAAGGCGACGAATTTTTTAACAACATACATCAATTCTCAAAAATGACAAATAGATAAATTTGTACAAAAATATTTTAATTTTTAACCAAATACTTGAATTTTAAATTAAATAGTTTAAGTTTATACCCAACTGTTAAATTCCAATTTCAAAAAGACGAATTTTCTGCAAAACGGTTTAATTTTCTAAAGTAGACCTAATTTCTTAAAGGTTCTTTTTTTGTCGAAAATTCGTGACTTTAATTAAGAATTCTTTTTTTTGTTTGTTTGTAAGAAATTAATTACTTTAACTGCAGTTTTGAAACAACAAACAGTTGCATTAACCTTCAAGCGAAAAACAGGGACGGATGAAAAATCCCGAAAAATAAAATTTCTAACACTGTAAAATGCCCGAATTAGAAAATTCTCGAATAATAAAATTGCAGAAAAATAAAAATGCCGAATTGGAAATTTCCACAATAATAAAATTTCCGAATTCGAAAATAATAATATAATAAAATATAACAATATCTAATAATTTATATAAAATATATAAATAAATAACATTCACGACAGTTTATAATATTACCGAATTCAGATATTTTATAAGTCAGCAATTTTCTGGCAGGAATTTTATTATTCGGGAATTTTATAATTCGGTATTTTTATTTTTCGGCTATTTTATTATTTGCGAATTTTAATATTTGGGAATTTTCCAATTTGGTACTTTTATTTTTCGGCAATTTTATTATTCGCGAATTTTATTACTCGGGAATTTTATTTTTCGGGACTTTTCAGTCGTCGCGAGAAACACTTATAACAAGAATAACAATAAATTGTTCAGAATTATACATTTTTGTCGAAAGCTAAGAATTCTATTTAAAATAACAGATTTCCTGTGAAATGCATTAATGAAATTGTTCATGACACATGCATGATTTCAGCCCTATTCGTGGCCTATGAAGCGGGGCTAACGCTCTACATTTTACTCCCTAGGGAGTGAAAACTGACGTCAGATGTGATTGATAAAAATTATACATTTATGAGCTCGCATTTTGCGATAGTCAGCCCACTCACCGTAAAAATGGTATAGAAATTTTGGTGGCAGTTAATAGAATTGTGCGGTAATTTATGGAAAGTTACCATATATAATTAATAAAGTTACCACAAACAACCAAAAATTACCAAAATTTTTATAACATTCCGGAAATTTATAAAAATGTTAAAAATTGAATTTTGGGCAATTTATGGTAAGTTACAATAAATTGCCTGAAATATTACCATAAATTTTCAGACATTTATAAAAACGTTTGAAATTGAATTTTATGTAGTTTGTGTTAATTTACCATATTTACTTCTAAAACTGCCATAAATGACCGAAAATTTCCATAAATTTCCGGAAATTCATAGACATTTTAAAATGGATTTTTGGTAAGTTGATGGTAAGTTACCATATATAAGTAATAAAGTTACCGTAAATTTCTAAAAATTTTATAAATTACCGAAAATTTATCAAAATGGTTTACATTTGAATTTTGGGTAATTTATGGTAAGTTACAATAAATTACCCGCAATATTACCATAAATTACCAATTTTTTATAAATTACCGGAAGTTTATAAAAATGTTTAACATTGAATTTCGAGCAGTTTATTGTAATTTACCATACTTACGTGTAAAATCACCATAAATGACCGAAAATGTCTATAAATATCCGGAAATTTATATTGAATTTTAGGCAATTTATTGTAAGTTACCATAAATTACCTGTAATATTATCATAAATTACCAACAAACTCATAAATTCACAGCAATTTATAAAAATGTTCAAAATTGACATTTTCACAATTTATAGTAAGTTACCATAAAGTAACTGTAATATTACCATGAATTACTAAAAATTTCATAAATTATCGGAAATATATTTAAAAATTAAAAATTTAAATTTGGGTACTTTATTGTAATTTACCATACTTACCTGTAAAATCACCATAAATGACCGAAAATTTCCATAAATTTCTGGAAATGCATAGACACTTTTTACTGAATTTTAGGCAATTTATGGTAAGTTAGCATAAATTACCTGTAATATTATCATAAATTACCAAAAAATGCATAAATTCACAGAAATTGATAAAAATAATTAAAATTGACTTTTGGGCAATTTATAGTAAGTTACCATAAATTAAATGTAATATTATCATAAATTACCGAAAAATTAATCAATTCACCGAAATATATAAATATGTTTTAAATTGAATTTTGGGTAGTTCATGGTAATTTACCATATTTAGATGTAAAATCACCATAAATGACCGAAAATGTCCTTACATATCAGGAAACTTATAGACACTTTAAATTGAATTTTACGCAATTTATGGTAAGTTGCCATAAATTTCCTGTAATATTATTATGAATTACCAAAAAATTCATACATTTCTGGAAATTTATAAAAATGTTTAAAATTGAATTTTGGGCAATTTATGGTAAGTTACCAAAAATTACCCGCAATATTATCATAAATTACCAAAAAATTAATAAATTCACGGAAATGTATAAAAATGTTTTAAATTGAATTTTGGGTAGTTTATGACAATTTACCATATTTGCCTGTACAATCACCATAAATGACCGGAAATGTCCATAATTTCCGGAAGTGTATAAGCACTTTAAATTGAATTTTAGGCAATTCATGGTAAGTTATCATAAATTACTTCTAATATTATCATAAATTACCAAAAAATTCTTAAATTTCCGGAAATTTATAAAAATGTTTAAAAGATACTTTTGGGAAATTTATGGTAAGTTACCACAAATTGCCCGTAACAGTACCATAAATTACCAAAAAATTAATAAATTCCCGGAAAGTTATAAAAATGTTTTAAATTGAATTTTGGGTAGTTTATGGTAATTTACCATATTTACCTGTGACTTTACCATTAATTACTAACAATTTTATAAATTTCCGGAATTGATGAAAATGTTTAAAATTGAATTTTGGGCAATTTATGGTAAGTTAATATAAACTACCTGCAGTCTTACCATAAATTACCAAAAATTGCATATATTTCCGAACATTTATAAAAACGCTTAAAATTGAAATGTCCAATAAAAATACAAAAAAATGACAACTTTTACAATTTTGCTTGGGGTGATTTGCACCCCAGTGTGTAAGCAAGGGTAAAAATTACTGTAAATCATGCTTCCTTTATTCGAAATCTAATATGGGTTGAATTCATAGCTGTATTCAGTATTCGTATTCGCATTCGTCGAAATGATTTCTCTTCTCCTCCAACGTGCCTAATATACTACGCACGGAATGAGATATCGTGTTAAAAATTTGGCACGCTAAATAGAAGGCATGCAGGAATGTGTGTCTGGTCTTAAATAATTAGAATTGTGAAAAAGTATCTTTTTAAATTACTAGTTTGGAGAAAATATCGACCGTGCTGTAAAACCCTGCAAACAATTTTCAATATTGTCAATGGGCTAGTTATGAGGCTTATATTTATCAAAGTGGGGCAAAACAACAAAAATCGCTCACGAACATTATGCACAAATAATGCAAAAACTAATGTTTGCACTTGAAATGCAAATAAACAAATTTGGTTTTGGTCTGACATACGTATCAGCTGTGTTAAAGCAGCACTAGCGCAGCGAGTAGACAACTTCGAACTTCAAAAGGACTGTGGGTAATACAGATTGTACGATTACTGACAGAGAAAGCTAGAAATCAAACTTCTGCTGTAAAGCCTAAATGCGTCCGTCGATAATCATTATTTTCATAAATAATCTTTTTTCTTCCTCCAACTCTTTTCAAGGCCACAAACGATCTTTTAATATTTATTAAAATTTCCCGACAAAAATTTCCGCGTTATTTAAACTTTTATTTTTCAATATAGTTGAAAAAATATTGATCTTAGGGTTGACTTAATCAGCTGTTATACTCGTTACATTGCCTCAAGTTACTGATTAAAAATGAAATTAAACATAAATTTTTCGGTTTTTAAATACAATTCTCATGCAAAACATTTCCCGAATTCCCGAGCGTTTCCTAGTTGACTTTTCCTGTTTTCTCCGATCAACTGTTGTCGTTGTATATTCCCCAAAGGAATAATTCCCTCTTTAAAACACCAAATACTGTGCTGTCCAGGATACCAGAGCACAAGCCAGAGCAGGGACGAAGAGAAAAAAATGATTCGCGGCCTACGTGTGTTGGTCGTTTCGCGAGCGTTTGATGTGTGGTCGCCGGTCGGGCCAGCCTTTGGTTCGGGTTAAATTCCCGGCACGGATTCGACTCGCCAGGGTTTATTTTCTCTTTCTACGTGAAATCACGAAAATCCCTGGTATGGGAAACTCGGTATGTCACGTGAGGCGGCAAATACAACGCCTATTTCTCGGGCATCGGTTTCGTTTTCCACTTTAAGTTCCATGCTCGACATATACGACCGCTCTATCTATGGAATTCCAATGAGAATATTCCCTTTTGTCCACCCTCCTTTTCATCCACCCACCCACCCCCGAAAACACCCAACACGTACATTGCTTGCTTGCAAGTGCGATATCGTATGGCTGATAAATTTAAATTTTATTGAATTATACAATTCGTGGGACGATTTACTAAAGCGCGCGCAAATACCCTTTAGCTCAGCTCAAATGTATCGTAGAAGATGGTTGGTTAATACAAATCTTCAAATAAGACTCGTTTCCTTCTTTTCTCCTTTCTGAGAGATTTGATTAAAAGTCTTCATCTTCTTCTTTGTTTTTGGCTTTTTCTGGGTGGCCATTTTAATCAAAGAAAAAAATTCCCGCTCATTTCCCGGCACGCTAACATTTTTCACGATTGATGAAATTTAAAAAGTCGAACATTAAATCTAAAAATTTTTCCATTCGAAGTGATAAAAAATCAATTGCAAATGAAAGCATTGAAAGTTGGCCAAGCATCTCGTACGAAAAAAGTTTTTTTTACAGTAATAAGTGTTTAGTGCGCGTTTTTTTTTGCTAAAATAGTTTATTCAGGGGTCCTGACTAAAATTTCAAGTTTTCTAGAAATGAAATCCATGCGTCCCGGAGATTTTTTTCAAAAAAGTTCCAAAAATCGTGTTTGCGTAGACTGATCCATTTGATTGCATTTTAGAGCAAAATGTTAAACACCAAAATTAAACTAGAGGAAATTCTGAAAAATTTGAAGGCAAAAAAAACCTTTTATCTTCAATAGGTCCCGTGTTATGGTCCTTCAAAGTTCTGGGATTTTTTGGAAAAAAGTAGCGAAACCCCCAATTCTGAAGTTTGTATCTGTACTTTGGAACCTGTTAATTTTACGAAAAAAAATTTCACTTATTTTTCAGGGCATATTTCTCGTGTTCTTTGAAGGACCATAACTCGGTACATATTGAAGATAGAAGGATTTTTGCCTTCAAATTTTTCATAATTTCCCCTAGTTTATTTTTGGTGTTGAACATTTTGCTGTAAAATGCAATAATACGGGTCAGTCTACGCAAACACGATTTTTCTAACTTTTTTCAAAAATATCTCCAGGATGAACATTTGTATAAATTTCCGGAAATTTTTGAACATTTATGGTAATTTTACAGATAAATATGGTAAATTACCATAAACTACCCAAAATTCCATTTAAAACGTTTTTATAAATTTCCCGAATTTTAAGAATTTTAATTCTTTTCGAAAAATCTCCGTTTCAACTAAGAATTAGCATTTTTTGTCAAATTCCCCGTTCCAATACATAATTTAAATTTTGTTCGAAAGTACCATATAAACTACCTAAAATTTAATTTTAAACGTTTTTATAAATTTCCGCAAATTTATGAAATTTTTGTTCATTTATCGTAATTTTAAAGATAAATATGGTAAATTACCATAAACTACACAAAATTCCATTTTAAACGTTTCTATAAATTTCCCGAAATTAAGGAATTTTTGGTAATGTATGGTAATATTACAGGTAATTTATGGTAACATTTTTCGTTTCAATTAAGAAATAAAATTCTTTTGAAACAATCCCTGTTTTAAGAATTTTAATTCTTTTCGAAAAATCTCGATTTCAACTAAAAATTAGAATCTTTTTGTAAAATTCCCCGTTCCAAAACATAATTTAAATTTTGTTCAAAAGTACCTCGTTTCATTTTAGAATTATAATTTTGTTTAAAAATTCAATATTCTATTCAGAATTATTATTCTCCTGAATAAATTCCAGTTCCAACTCAAAATTGGTTACTCCTTGTTTAAATCCGGAATTTTAATACTTTTCGAAAATTCTCCTTTTCAACTAAGAATTAGAACTTTTCTGTCAAATTCCCTTTTCAAATTCATAATTTTTATTTATTTCGAAAATATCATGTTTCAAATTCGAATTAGAATTCATTCTTTTGAAGGATTTTTTTAATTCCATCTACCCAGGCAAATTATAATTCATTTGGATAAATACCAGCTTCAACTCACAATTAGTTAAAATTTGAAAATTATCTGCTTCAACTCAGAATTAGAATTCTTTAGAAAAAATTCCTGTCCCAATTCAGAATTTTGTTCCTTTTCGAAAATTTCCAGTACCAGCTCGGAATTTCTTAAAATTTGAAAATTCTCGTTTCCAAGTAAAAATTATTATTATTCTGGATACACTCCAGTTCCAACTATAAATTTGTAAAAAATTAAAAATTCCCTTTTTGAATTGAAAGTTGAATTATTTTTATTTTAGATAGTTTAAAAATCCTGAAAACGTTTCCAAATTTTATTTCAAAATCTTGAAACATCTACATGTTGTTTTACATTTGTTGAATTTTTTTTTTAATTCTGCCAATTACAAAACGCATGAATTATGAAATGCGTGAAACGTCGAGTGCAAGATTCGCCCGTGTGGATTCATCTATTTGGTTTTTAATGTAACGGTTTGTGAAAATTAATTTTTTCCTTTTCGTTTTTTTTGGCGTTGAAAATTCATCCCTTTGGGCAGAACGAAATAAAAAAATCTAATTTTTACTTTTGAATAACTTTCTAAATTAATTGCAGTAGAAGAAATAAACATTATCGACCCTAACGCTAATTAAAAAATCTTCAAAATTTCGACACGAGAAAAGAATAATCAGACAATTCAGGTTGCTTAAAAAATTTACTCTTAAAAAAAGACAACGAAAGTTCTTTATATCCTTTTATTCCCTGACTAATTTTCCAATTTCCTTGATTACTAACATTCAAATACTGTTCTTTTAATATTGTAATTGACAGGGAATCTTTTATAAACGGATTAAACAGTTATTTCAAATACAATTTTTTAATTTATTCATTTATTTTGAAACAAAAAAAGCCTTTTCTACTATAAAGATGGCTTTTCAAAAAAAAACTTGAAGTTTCAAACTAAAATGATAAATGCCCAACACAAAAGTATTATAGTTTATATTTCAATCAAAAAGATCAAATTCATTTAAAAAAAAAAAAGAATTTTAAAACCAAAAAGACGAATTTTGAACAAATAAAGATTTTTCATTAAAGAAAGAAATAAAAGTTCAACAAAATTGTTGAACGTTTAAGCCACAAAACGAATTTTATCTACAAAAATTGAACTTTCAAACAAAAACTATGACTTTTCAGCAAAAACTTAATTTCTGACGAAACTGATGCATTTTCACCCAACTGAAATGAAATTTCAGACCCAGAAAATGATTTATTTACCAAAAAAGGAGAATCTTCAACTCAAAATGATCAATCTTAAAAATTGGCTTTTTTACTAAACTGTTAAAATTTCAATTAGGGAGATGAATTATCAACTAAAAATATAAATATCTAACAACAAAATAATTTCTTAAAAAACTGATTCAAACAAAAAGATTCAATTTTAACTAAAAAGTGGCATTTTCATTAAAAAAATACATTTCTGCGAGAACAGAGGATTTTTTAAATCAAAAAGATACATTTTGAACAAACTAATTGTGTTTTCTGTTTAAGAAGATTTCGATTGACTTTTCACTATCAAAATATATATTTTGAATCCCGAAATAAATTTCTACGTAACAACTTGAATTTTTAATCCAAAAAGACGAATTTTTAATTAAAAAGGATGAATTTTTAACAAAACTTTTGAATTCTCTTACAAACAGTTGCATTTTTTCCAAAACAGATAAATTGTTCCTTAAAACAGATGAATTTTGATTTTAAATAAAAAATTTTAATTAGTTGAATTTTCATTCAAAAAAGATTCCAGTTGATATTTCAAGGTTAAAATATGCAGTTTGTTTTGCACAAAAAAGAAGTTTTTAAGAAAAAAATTTAATTTTTAATCCAAAAGACGAATTTTTTCAATCAAAATGGATGGTTTGTAAAAAATTAGTCCAATTCTCTAACAAATAGTTGAACTTTTACCCAGGACAGATGACATCTCTGCTAAAAGAGGAATTTTTAATAAAAAACGAAAAAATTTCCTTTTTAAATTTGAATTTTCAATCAAATAATTTCATTTTTATCAATAAAAGATTAAATTTCTCTTTAAATAGATGAATTTTTAATTAAAAAGAATTTTTTTTCTTAAGTAGTGGAAAGTTCATTCAGACAGGGTTTTAATTCTCTTTTTAACCCCAAATTATTAAATTTAAATAAAAAGTAAGTTTTCTTCGAAATAGTTTAATTTTCAACAAAGTAGCAGTTTTGTCAAACAAAAAGTATGACTTTTCAACAAAACTGTTAAATTTTCAACCAAAAAGTTGCATTTTTATCTAAGAAAGATGTAATTTCTGCTAAATCGGGTGAATTTTAAAATCAAAAAGACAAATTTTCAAAAAAGATTTTAATTTTCATCCAAAAAGATTTCAATTGACTTTTCGATACAAAAATACAAATTTTAAACGGAAAGTAAATTTTCTAGGATAGTTGAATGTTCAACAAAATAATTAAATTTGTATCCAAGAAAAATGCAATATATCTACTAAAAAAGATAAACACTTAAATCAAAAAGACTCAGAAAAAATATTTCAGTCGACTTATACAGCAGCACAATATAAATTTTAAACAAAAGTTTCATGTTCTACGAAAAGAGTTACATTTTAAATCCAAAAAGACGAAATTTTACAAAACAGTTGAATTTGTAACCCAAAAGGATGACTTCAAGAAAATTCTTAAATTTTCGAACAAATAATAAAATTTATAACTAAAAAGATAATCTTCGGGTGAAAGTTTTTGCCGACCTGCAAAAATTACGTACATGAGAAAAGGACTCCCCCCCCCCCCTATTTCGCTGTTAAAAAATTTTAATAACGGTCCCTAATATTGAACTTATGTGAACTGATACTTTATCAATTTCACCGAATCCTTCCTTCTTTGATACTTTTATCTTTACCTCTTTTTATGCTAGACAGCACTTTGTACAGTTCCTTTCCATAAGTGTGCCAGAGTTTCTCACCCTAGAGACAAATGGCACGCTTTATCACTTTGACCCTTCAATCCCATCGCACTTACTACTACATACTACCTTTACACTCAACATTTACGGCTCATCTATATGATGTATCACCACTTCCGATATTATACAAAAGGTAGCACATTTTCTTTCAATTTTTTCGAAGGGGAAACGCGTACAAATAGGGATTATCTCTACATACAGAATTATTCTGGATTACCTAAAATTACCTCGAATTGCATCGGATTATTATGGATTATTTGTATTGTATTCATTAGATTTAATGAAATATTTCGTTTCTTCGAACCGAATATTTCTTTGAATTGAAGAAATGTTTGATTGCTTCAAATGAAAAATTTCTTTAAATCAAAGAAATATAATTTTTTATTTGACCTTTACATTTCTTTAAGGCCATGTGATGAGACGGTCACGTGACCAAACATGGTTCTCAATTTTTCTGTCCCAACTTACGTCTAAACGAAATGAGGGATCACTCTGAAAGTTTAGGAACTGAAAGAGGAGGTAATAAAGTCCATGTCTTTGCTTTGTTCCGGAGGAAATTAAAAAAAAAAAAATTCTAAGAAAATGGAAGTAGAAGTTAGATCGGTACTTTTCTGTCCTAACTTACATCCACACGGAAGGAGATATCGTGTTGAAAATGTTGCACACTGAATAGAGGGCACGAAGGAATATGTCTCTGGTCCTAACTAATTAGTATCATGAAAAAAGTTTTTTTGTAAGAGAAATACCGAACGTGCTGTGGAACACTGCAAAGAATTTTAAATTTTGTCAACGGGCTGACTATAAGGTTTATATTGAGCAAAGTGGGACAAAACAACTAAAATTGGTCACAAGCATTATACACAAATAATCGAACAACTAATGTTTGTACCTTTAATGCAAAAAAAAATTTATATCATTAAATAGCACGTGTCTGACATACGTATCAGCTGTTTCAAAGCAGCACTAGCGCAGCGAGTAGACAATTTCGAACTTCTACGGGTCTGTGGGTAAAACAGATTGCATGATTATCTACAGAGAAAGTTAGCAGTCAAACTTCTGCTGTAAAGACTAAATGTGTCCGTCGATAATCCATATTTTCATAAATAAACTTTTTTCTTCCCCCAACTCTTTGCAAGGCCACAAACGATCCTTTAATATTTACTAACATTTCCCGCAAAAAATTTCCGCGTGATTCAAACTTTTATTTTTCGATATGGATGAAAAAATATTGATCTTAGGACTGACTTGATCAGTTGTTATACTCATCACATGACTTTAAATGAAATAACTGTTTTGGTTGAAAAAAGGGAACAGATTAGTTTAAAATGCACATAGACTTTATTTGAATCCAATAATACTTGAATCCGCAATAATAATAACCTGAGGAAAATTTAACGTAAAAAGATAGATTGTGACGAAATTTTGCACAGAAGTAACAAAAATTTATATAAAACGAGGTTAGGTCGTGCTGCATACAAGTATCTATTTACACGGTAGAAAGCTGCTATGTTTTCTGCAAATCCCTACGATATGATGCAAAGATGTTGCGCACTTCTTAAACACACTATGTAACGAGTGGGTCACGTGACCAGATTCCTACCTTACCCTCGCTTTTTTTATTTCCCAGCTTACTTTCACACGAGGCGCCATATCG
Source organism: Belonocnema kinseyi (assembly GCF_010883055.1). Lineage (NCBI taxonomy): Eukaryota > Metazoa > Arthropoda > Insecta > Hymenoptera > Cynipidae > Belonocnema > Belonocnema kinseyi. The sequence goes on from NC_046659.1 coordinate 113,299,346, forward strand.
AGTTGAAAATTTGGGATAATAAATAAGAAGCACTAAGGAAGGTGGGTCTGGTCCTACATTTTAATAATTATGAAAAAAGCCAGAAAGTTATCTACAACAAAAAACTCTTTTCATAATTATACAAATTTAGGAACAGACCAACCATTGTTACTGTTTCTTGTTTAGTATCCCAAATTTTCAACTCGATGTGGCGTTTCGTGTGATAATAAGTTGGGAAATAAAAAAGTGGCAGGTAAGGTAGGAATCTGGTCACGTGACCCCCTCATCACATGGCCTTAATGTAAAATAATCAAAGTGATTTGTTCTGCGCAATATCATGGCGCATTGGCAATGTGGATTAAGAAAACCTTCCTTTATTCAGAGAAATAATTTGCTTATTTCCAATTACAGACTCTAAAGAAATTATTTCTTTCATTTTTCTTAGTAACTTTTTTGGATTAAAAGAATTTTGTTTTAAATAAAACAAATCGTTTAAACAAATAATTTTTTTAAATTAAAGAAATTACGTGACGTCATTTATTAAAATCAAATAAATTTTCTTTTATTATAAAAATATTTTTATGTTAAATGCATTTTTGAACCCAGCAATCGTTTCTTTGGTAACTCGGTGTGAAACATACAACATTTCTTTATTATTCGTGAGTATCAACCCTCAATCCTTAGAAATCTAGAAAATAAACTCTCTTGGTTCTAAAGGTAGCTCGGTGCTAATAGAAAAAGTATTCTTAATAAACAATATAAAATCATATGATCTCTCTCAAAATTACTGGCTTTTATTTTTATTTAATTTTCCTAACTTTTATTCAATAGATTTTAAATAATTTCTAAATGCAGTTCTCACTCTAAGCAAATAGCTCCTTTGTATGGATTTTATTAACTAAATTTCGATGCTCATTGCATTTAAACAATTATAAAATCTACGAACGCTTATTAAAGTCAGATAAGGTATTCGGCCCTTATGCTAAATTGAGGAACTAGTCTTGATTTTTATTTACGAATTTATCTAAGAACGACAATGGCACAAAGGGCTAATTAGGTTCTAATATGACTACCTACTAAAGAAGAGTAACTAAGGCTACCGTTTATTTATTAAGTAATCCTCCTCCGTGAGGGGTATTACGCACGTGCAGTCAAATAAGTTGAGGCTTGGGTCGAGAGGCGCTCGGTACGCAGGTATTCTGCCAAGAATTTTGTAAAATTTAGGGGCTATGCGGCGGCGATGCCCAACTCACATTTTGATCTGTTTCGGTTACCCCCACCATTGCATCAAGCGGGTTACCCCTCACTTGCTTGTTCTTGCCTGAGATTATATCTTAGAAGACTAAACATTTAAATGATTATATTTTAATAATTATTATCAACGATATATTATTTATAGTCAGATTTGCAATAATTGAGAAAAATTCAGGAAAATACAACATTGAAAATACGTAAAATTAAAATATTTTGTTACAAATACTATTTACAATAACGGTTATTCTTAACTTTTCAGTTTTTGTTGTGATTAAAATTAATTCTTATAATAATAGGTATATTAAATTAGGCTAATTGTACAATATTTTGAAATTTAAATTCGTAAGGTTAATGTATTTTAAGACATTACAAATTAAAAGCATTGATAGTTTAATCATTTTCAATTTACAGGCAATGTTCTCAGACAAATTATTGCAGATTGATACATAAAAAATTGTAGTCAAATCTTACTTTTAAAACTTTACAAATTAGAGTAATATATAGACATTCTGTGAATGAGCATTGCAAATACAAGGGGATTAGAAGTACAATGGATACTAATTTTATGATGTCAAGTATGCCCACCTCTAATCCGACGCGAGATATTCACAGGGTAAAAGCAAGTAAGGCGTAGCAATGGTGGGGGTACTCACAAGCAGGTCATAATGCGAGTTGGGCGATGGGGCGATAACCAAAGGAGCGCGAGCTACCTGGGACAGTGATCCCAGATCTGAAACGAGATGCGGTCCAATACTATGACAGGGCTATGTCCGTGTGAATACAGTGATCCCAGATCTGAAACAAGATGCGGTCCAATACTATGACAGGGGCTATGTCCGTGTGAATGTCCTGGGATTCTTCCCCTTCCAGTGGGACCCTTACCCCTTACAACTGTCTTAGCGCGCTTAGTCGCCGGGATTGCCGGGGCGCAGGGTCTATTGTCGCTAATGACCCTAAATCACACTCGATTACCGTTCTAAGTTATTCACTTAAAATTTAAAAGTAACTGATTCTAACTATTTGGAAGTCATTTTTTAGGAATCTGTGGGCTTTCACGAGTCCAGGGGTATGTCATTTCTCATAGACAGACAAAAATTAAATATCAACATTCCCTCATTCAATCGTAAAAATGTGTAGATTCGGAGAATTTCTATTTTTAGTCAGAAATTTGGATTTAACATTATGAATAACGTAGTCATAAATAAATACCTTCAGATCTAAAGAAATCATTAAAAAGATCAAGGATTCTAGAATATTCTATTGTTTAATACTGTCTGCATATCAACAATAGCCTTATCCAAATTTCTGCCTGATAATAGAAATACTCGGAATCTACATATTTTCACGATTGAATGATGGAATTTTGATATTTAATTTTTGTATGTTAATGACAAATGACATACCCCTGGACTCGTAAAAGCCCACAGATTCCCAAAAAATGTCTTACAACTAGTTTGAATCAGTTAATTATAAATTTTAAGTAAATAAGTTAGAACGGTAATCGCAGGTGATTTAGGGTCATTAGAGACAATAGACCCTGCGCCACGGCAATCCCGGCGACTAAGCGCGCCAAGACAGGTGTGAGGGGGTAAGGGTCCCACTGGAAGGGGATGGATCCCAGATAGCTCGCGCTACTTTGGTCATCGCCTCACGGGAAGGAGAAGGATTGCAGGTAGCTCGCGCTCCTTTGGGGTGCACCCCGATGGGGCGATGACCCTCAAGCAGGTCATAATGCGATGACCCCGCTTTGAGCATGGGTCTACTTTTGTTAACCTAGCATGTTCTGAGATTGGGACCTGTTACAATAACTGAAGTTATAAAGGTAGGACACAATGAAATTTAAATGAGCTGAATCAATTTCGTGATATATATTTAGAAATATGGAAAAAAAGTTCATAAAAAGCGGTTAATATTTTCACTAAATTTTCCCAAGAAAATACATTACTGGACCACTTTGCAGCGTAACAAAAGTTCAATAACTTTTGAAGTTATTAACCGATTTCTTTTGATCTTTTTCTAATGTTCTCATAATCCACAGAATCTAACGCTGCCTATTAAAATTTGCTAATGAATATTTTACTAAATTTTTTTACTTTTCTTAATCAGCTCTAATTTTCTTAAATTGGGCAGGTCGAGCGCGACAAACCAGCACATGCCCATATCACAGGCTGTGAAGTGTCCCCCCTTGGGTTTAAGTATTATGAAAAAAATTTGAGGGTAGCGGCCCTACCGCTCCCCACAAAGAGCGAAAAAAGTTTGCGAATCGCTGTTTTAGAGCAAGGATTCCCAAACTTTTTTTGTACTTTCTGGGGAGCGGCAGGACCACCCTCAAATTTTTTCACAATACTGGAACCCAAGATAGACACTGGACGCCAGTCGTTCGTGCTCGGTTGCTTGCTATTTACTGATTTTCAAGAACTTTGTTTTCATTTTCTTGATATTATATCACGAAATTCATTTAGCTAATAGAAATTTAATTTAGCTAAGTTTTTATAATTTCAGTTATTGTAATTTCATAAACATGAAAGGGTCATTCGTGGTAGGTATACGAAAGTCGAGGAAAGTAGCTCTCTGCTCGCAGCGGGGAGCCTGCCTAGCTGCCCAGCCCGGGGTGGCTTCCCCCTGCCGGCGGCATTAGTTTGGGAAACGCTGTTTTAAACTTTAAAGGACTTGCACAGGATTCACTTGAACAAAATCTATAATTAATTTGAAAAATATATATTCAATGTAAACTTCAAAGTAAATTTTTCTCAGTGCATTGGTAGTGAGAACATAAATAAAAAAGTAAATTCTGAAGTTTATCGATCACCGATAGTTATTTCGGTTATTGTATTTTCATTATTATTTTTAATAACAGCTCCAACTATACTAGATCTTTTAAAAAATATATTTACTATTTCATACGTAAGATACCAAACAATTAAATTAGTGGAATAATATTCTTGACTGAATTATCATTCTGCTTAATACGTAAAGTGTATTAAATTAATTTGTATACATTCATTTAATTTAGGTAAATTAGGTTTGAATTTATCCATATACGACGTAAAATATATTTAATTAATTTTTGCTTCCTCATAAAGGAAGCTTTGTGACGTTAACATTTTTGAAATTAATTTAATCAAACGTTCCATAATTTAAAAGCGTCTAATACAATGTTCTAAGCAAGTGTGTGTGCGTGTGTGAAGATATCACACTTTTTTGTGAACACGATAGTTTGAAAACGATTGCAGATAAATTGATAACATTTGGAAGACATATTTTCACCACCATTACCTGGAAACGAACCAAACGATTTCTTAAAATATTTATTGCTTTTTTGTAGCTCTTTATAATACTGTGAAACTCTTCTATAGCGCAAATTTTGGGGCTGACGGTGGGTGGGAACTAACTCATTTTAACCCGCTCCGCTTTTGTTTGTTCACGTCGGAGTGATAACCACAGATCCCGCACAGCTCCTGGAACACCTACCTGCGGCGCAGCGTCGATTCTCGGAAGGGCTATAGAAGGGAGGGCTATTGAAAGGTTTTTGCTGTATTTCAAAAATCAGTCTTTTATAGTACAACTTTTGTTGGGAAAGGGATAGTGTGCGACTTTTTAAAAAATTGTTTGCATTGTTTTGTAATTTTGTGAATTTTTATTTTTAAATCGATCAAAATAAAATATTTAGTTAGTCTTATATATAAAAATCACTAACAGTAGAAACACTTGAGATTGAATTCACAGATAGTTTTACATTTATTTATATTTAGGTAAATTATAATTAACTTTCTAAATGTACGACGTAAACTATATTTCATTAATTTTTATAAATTTATTTAATTTAGATAAATTATGACTAAATTGCTTAATATGTTACGTAACATGTATTTTTTTTTAAATTTTTAGACATTTGTTTAATGTAATAAATTATGATTGACTTTCGAAATATTCGACGTAAAATATATTTTATAAATTTGTATACGTTTATTTTATTTAAGTCAATTATGATTCACTTCATAAATATACGACGTGAAATGTATTTCATTAATTTTTATACATTTATTTAATTTAGGAACATTTGTAATATATAGTACAATTCAGCCCCTGTTACGTGAAAAAAAGAACTTATCTGAATATTTTGTATTTACTTAGAAATCTTTCGATTATTACGAAAATTGTTGTATAACCGACCATATTTATAGAGAATTAATCAGTTTTTAAAGATCAAATAAATTGAACCAAAATTTATTTTTGAGTTCAAAGATAAAATTAGAGAACCGGAAACTAAAGGGTTGGCTAGCTCAGTCATTAAGGTTCATAAAATAAATATCAAATTACAAATAAATAAATAATCCCTAAAAATTATAAATATTTTATTTTAATACAGCTATTTCCAATTACAAATTTATTGTGTGGAAATAATAAACGGACAGAAAAACAATTTACCTAAGGCGACAACAAAGTTATTGACAGAATTGCGGAATTAACTAATTTTCTGAAATTAAAATGTGATCTTTCGTCTAGTTTTCCAAGCCTAAAAATTGAGTACTGCGAAATTTATTAACAGAATTATACCTTATTTTTGGAGGTTATAATATAAAATTCTAAGCTAAACTCAATGGGGCATATAACAGTTTAATAATAAAAACTAATCTTTAACACAGTCGGAAATAAATTATGAAAAGACAAGAAATAATTTATGTATGATCATTCAGAAACAAAATAATGGGAACATGTTAAATGATAATGGGAAACGACAGGACAAAATAGATATCGGGAAACTATAAAATCACTAGGAAATCACATAAAATTAAATAAATCACAGCAAATATAAATTCACAAAATTAGATTATATATATATATAAAATAATGATGGATTACAAACAGAGCGGCCCTTTTAATCCCATTTATAGTAATAAAAACTGAGCTGCAAATCATTTTAAGCAATTTAAACCTAGAAATATTAAAAATTTTACGACTAAATTTATGTTATAACCTGAACACTTCTTAATTTAAAAGTTAAATTATGTTCATTTTAAATAGTTTAAAAATCCTTAGAAAGCTTCAAAATTTTATTTCAAACCTTGAAAAATCTATATGATTACGATTTTTTGAAATTTCAAATTATTTTTGACATTTTTTCAGAACTTCTAAATATCTTTGGTAATGATTCGAATTCCCCCCCCCCCCCAATTGAATCCTGTGAAATGAAAAATATTTTTGACAATTTTGGAAATCCTTTTAAATCCCCAGATGGCAATATGCAGTCATATCGCACACGAAATGCGCGCATCTCATGAGGATTTATCGTCATTGAGTGACTGCATTATGCGACGCATTTGAGGCCACAAATCTGCCGTCCTGATGAAGAAACACTCATCTGCATTTTTATCAAAAATGAGTTTTTTATATGGTTGGATTCCTAATGAAAAGACGAATTTAACTATGCTAATCATTATTAAAAATTGTAATTAAATCTCGAGATAATTAGGTCTCAATTAGCCTATCTACAGAGATTTTCGAGA
>NC_046659.1:113306185-113328029 GCF_010883055.1 Belonocnema kinseyi
AGAGCTCCAAGGAGATTATGTTGAAAAATAAAAAAAAATTTACCCAAAAAAAATTGTTTTTATACTTCATTCTAAGGACTTATTGAACTACCCTCGTACACTAAATCAGTTAAGATTAAAATTACCTTTGTTGTGCTCTTGCGGAAAAATGCGAAATCGAGAAGATGTTCAAAATTCTCTGATTTATCCTTGACTAATTTTTCATTTCAAATCATTAATATTCAAATATTAGCAATTCAATCTTGTAATACTTTTAACCTAGCATATTTTATAAACGGAATAAAACAGTATTCCATATAAAAATTTAGAATTTTAAAATTTATTACAAAAAAAATGTCTTCTACTAGAAAAGATGGCTTTTTAACCAAATACTGGAATTTTTAACAAAATAATTAAATTTTAAACAGAATAGTTAAATATTCAACCTAGAACCATATAAATTACCAACTAAAAAGTATCATAGTTTATGTTTTAATAAAAAAGAATGCAATTTATACAACAAAAGAAAAGAATTTTATAACCAAAAAGACGAATTTCCAACAAATTAATCAAGATTTTTCACTCGAAAAATAAATAGCAATTTATTTAAATTATTGAACCGTCAAGCCAGAAGACAAATTTCCTTGGCAAAAATTGGATTTTCAAACAAAAAATATGACTTTTCAGGAAAAAAAAATTTCAACGAAACTAATGCATTTTTACCCACCAAAAAAGGAAATTTCAAACTAAAAAATTATTTCTTTACCAAAAAAGAATTCTTAATTTGAAAATATCCATCTTAAAAAAATGGAAAAGTGACATTTTCTTTTAAGAAATGAATTTTAAATAAACCAAATAAAATATTTTGCAATAAACAGTTAAATTTCTATAACAACGTAGTTTAACTTTTACCTAAGCAGTTGAATTTTCAAATAAAAAAGATTAATTTTCAAAAAAATAATTTAAATTTCAAGCAAAGAGATGAATTTCCAACTTAAAATATAAATCTTTATCAAAAAAAAAAAAAATTATTCAACCAAATCTTTCAAAAAATGAGTTGAATATTTAAGTAAAGAATAATGATTTTTAGCAAAAAAGTTACGTTTTCAACAAAAAAAGATTAAATTTCTTCCATAACAGATGAAGTTTTAAATTAAAAAGATAAATTTTCAAAAAAAAAAAGAGTTGAATTTTCGGTTGAAAAAGATTTTAGTCGAGATTTCACGATCAAAATATGAATTTTTAAACAAGAAATATTTTTATACGAAAAAAATTGAATTGCATTTCTTTGCATTTCTCCCGCATTCGTGCACAGACCTTTTAAAATCAAAGTTCGACGGATCGACAACTCTAATTTTGTTATTGTGAACTCTCTTTTGTTAAAGCTCTTTCGCCTTTAACTCTAATAATGTTCTTTTTATAGAAAAAAGTCATAAGGATAAATTTTGATTGATAAATTTAATTGATAAATTGTATATACAAAATGTGAAAAATTACATTTTTTTTTATAACTGGAACTTTCATATATAAAAAAGAGGTAAATTCATTTTTAATGAATAAAACAATAATAAAATAATAAAATAAAAACAAATTTAAAAAGTAGTTGAATCTTTTTTGGTACAAAATTTTATTGACTGGTAAAAAAGTTAAATATTTCAAAAAAAATTCAACAATTACGTTCAAAACTTAACTAATTGGAGAAAAATTGTACTATTTGTGTTAGAAATAAATTTTCTGTTGAAAATTACTTTTTTCATTGAGATTTCAACTGTTTTGTAGAAAATTCGTATTTTTGGATTCAAAATTTAACAATTTGTTTGGAAAGTCGTCTTTTTTTAGGAATTCAACTGTTTTTTATTCAAAATTAAGATCTTTATTTTAAATTCAGTAATTCTGGTTTAAAGCTGACCTATTTTCTTAAGAAAACAGAATGAAAAGAATTAAAGTACCTAAAACAACAACGATAAAAACTATTTTTTTTACAAAAATTTGAATTTTATACAAAACTTATATTTTTTAACAAAATAATTTAATCCTCAACCAAAAGAGATAAATCTTCAACTAAGAAGTTGCATTTTTAACCAAAAAGAGATGACATTTCTACCAAAAAGTGAATTTTCTAAGAAAAAATTTGAAGTCAAGAATGAAAAATAATGTGAAGCAAATTGTTCAATTTTCAACAAAAAAGATTAATGTTTATCAAGAAATTCTATAGTTGATATTTTGACAAAAAAATTGATTTTCTACCAAAGAAAGACGAATTTTTAACAAAAATCATAATTTTTTAACCAACAAAAAGTTGATTTTTTAACAAAAAATGGAGTAGATAAATATTCATTGAGAATGAATTTTCCATTTAAAAAAATAATAAAAACGAATTTTCTACAAACCAGTTTTATTTTATACCAAATTGATGAATTTTTTAGCCAAAAAGCCTAATTCTCTATAAAGTAATTTAATTTTAAAAACAGGAACATAAAATAACAAGGAAAAAGTTAATTTACAATTAATCAGCTGACTTTTTTTAACAAAATATTTGAATTTGCAGTTTTAAAAAACTTGTTTACCACAAAACTAATTTTTTATTTAATTTTTTAACCAAAAAAATGACCTTTCAACTAAAATTATGAATCTTCAACGAAAAAAAATGAAATAAAAAAAAAATTCGTTCAACTTTCAACTAAGGAGTGGAATTTGAAATGAATAATTTTTTTGGTTCAAAATTCTACTTTTTGGTTTCAAATTCTACTATTTAGTTGAAGATTTAACTAATTTATTAAAAATTAAAGTCTTTTGTTAAAAAGTAATCGTGTTTGGACGAAAAATGATATTTTTTGGCAGAAAATTAATTCTTTTTATTTGAAAACTCTGTTATTGTATTTTTGTTTAATAAATAATCTCTTTTATTTAAAAACCATACTTTTTGTGAAAATTCAAACGATTTTTTTTTGAAAAAGTCATCGTTTTTGGTCGAAAATTTATACTTTTGTACAAAATTCATATTTTTTTGTTGAAAATTGATCTTTTAGTACAAAATTTTTTTTAGTTGTTGAAAATTCACCTTTTATATTTGAAAGTTACTAATTTTTATGAAGAAGTCTAAATATTATATTTTTTGTGTTTAGTTCAAAATTCAACAAATTGTTTAAAATTTTATTTAGTTTATTGAAAATTGAACTAGGTTCTTAAAAAATCAGCTTAGTTTATTTAAAATTAACCTCTTAGTTCAAAAAATTTATTTCGATTGAAAGTTAGTTCTTTTTATCAAAAAACAAACCAACAACAAAAAGTATTATATATCTTTTTCAGAATTAATCTGAATTTAATCATATTTTTTTGTCGAATATTGATACTCTTTGAAATGAAAATTCTATTTTAATTAAAAAATCATCTTTTTGGGTGGTTCAAAATTAAAAATTTAAGAAGAAATTTAAGATTTAAAATTAGGAAAGTGTAATAAAAACTGTGTTTGGTGCGCAAGTTCTAATTTTGAATAAAATTGTACTTTTTCAACTTAACAAAGGTGACAAAAGATGAGGAACCCCAAAATTGGAGAAAAAGGTGACTGGGATTCATTAACCCTTTCCGGCATACATTTTTCAGGGAAATGAGTTTTCATGAAAATTGGTACACAGGGGTTTTTAGGGTCGCTGATTACGAATCTGAACTCAGATTATGAAAATTCAAAATGGTGGGCCCAATATGGCGGCTAACATTTGGCATATTTTTTTATTTTTTCTGATAATTGGTATACGGGGGTTTTTGGGATCACTGATCACGAATCTGAACTCAGATTTAGAAAATTCAAAATGGTGGATCAAATATGGCGACTTAAATTTGGAATATTTCTTGATTTTTTTTAGAATTGGTATACAGGGGATTTTTGGAGTCGCTATTCACGAAGCCAAACTCAGATTTTTAAAATTCAAAATGGCGGATCCAATATGGCAGCAAAAATTTGGATTTTTTTTTTTTGAAAATTGGTGTACAGGGGTTTTTGGAATCTCTGATCACGAATCTGAACTTAAATTTTGAACATTCAAAACGGCAGGCCAAAATTCAAAATATTAAAAATTTTTTTTTTGAAAGTTGGCACAGGCAGGGGGTCGCTGATCTTGAATCTGTATTAAAAATGACACATATTTAGAATATTGCGGTTTGAAAAAATATAGACATTATAGACCTACTCACCTAAAACATGGATTAGTACCAATTTTCTGAATTTTCAAAATCTAAATTCAGATTCGTGATCAGTGACCCCGAAAACCTCTGTATACCAATATCAGAAAAAAATATTCCCAATTTCGGCAGCCATATTGGATCCGCCATTTTGAATTTTCAAAATCTAAGTCCAGATTCGTATTTAGCGACCCCAAAAACCCTGAAGAACCCATTTTCATAAGGATATAATTGGAAAGTTTTTTCAATAATGAATTTTTTCAACAAAAAAGGATTTTTTCATCTTTGTTTATAAGTATTAACAAATTATTTAAAAAATTTAGACCCTTCGCACAAAAATTTCAATTTTCTATCATCCTGCGAGCATGAAATTAAAAAAAAATGAAATATGAAAAAAGGTGGGAATATGGTATTCCCACCATGCCAAAAAGGGTTTAAAAAATGAATCAAAATTTTCTAAATAAACGATTTAAGATATTTTAAGGGAATTTTCAAATTTAAGTCGGATAAAAGAATATTAGAAAAAAAACGGTACGGACTCTGCCCCTTTCTCTTATTTTTAAAAACTCCTAAAAATAAAGTAATCTACAAAAAAGTAATTGAAAAAAAGAAAATAAATTAAATTCGAATAAATAAAATTGTTTTCTAGAAAAGACTTTTATTCAAACTATTCACAGCAGTAGAAAAGTAACAATATTATCAAGTTTCGAGTATCCTAAAGTCTTATAACTACCCGGAAAAGTCCCTCTTTCAACGTAAATATAATTTATCTGAATTACGGCGAATGATGCAGATTAAACATAAATGATTCGAAGGACACAAAAACGATTTAAAGTCTACTTTTACGGAACTAGGAACGAAATATAGAAAGTTTAAATTTGAACCTTCACACTACGTCTCAATCACATTGACGTAGAACAAAATAATCTTAAATCTGTCTCACAATATCTAGTTATTATAAAATTAGATATATTTTTTAAACGAAACATCATATTAGAAACTAATAATACCATTCTGTGCTTAAAATTTAAGCAAAAGTTTAATAATAAAGAAAGATTATTAATTATTAATTATATTTAATAATAATTAATCGAATATTAAAATTAATACACTGTTTATTTAGGGTGGAATGGCTTTTGCCACTCTTCTTGCGTGTTCCTGAAAGGAAGGAATTTGTTAAAAAAATTTTTTTCAAACAATTCGAATAATTAAGAGTGTCTCTACCAGACGGGCGATTTTGAATTACCGGCCATTTCCCGGTTTTTTCTCGATTTTTTTTTTTCATTTTTCCGGTCTAGTAACTATAATTTTGTTCAAAAATTCCTTTTTTCAAGTCAGAATTATTAAATGATTTATTTTTTTTTATAATTCTTTTTGATTCTAGTACAGAATAATAATTTTTTTGGAAAATTTTCTCTTTTAAGTCAGAATTGTACATTTTTTATTAGAAAATTTCTCTGTTCGAAGTAAAAAAAAAAGATTTTCCAACCAAATAGTTGAACTTTCAACTAAAAAAAAAAATAATAAATTTGCAATGAAAAATGGAGTAGTTTTATTCTTAGTTGAAAAATTAATTTTTAATAAATAGTTTTCAAGAAAATAGTTGAATCCTCAACCAAAGACAAATTCTGAACAAAAAATTGACTTTTCAACCAAAAAGGATAGCTTTTTACCAAAATTGTTTAATTTTTAACAAAGTACATTTTTTTTAAATCACACAGTGGAATTTTCAAGCAAGGTGATTAATTTTCTACTACATCACAAGAATTTTGAATAAATTAAATTAATTTTCAATGCAATAGTCAAATTATTAAACCAAAAAATATAAATTTTCAATTGGCAAAAAAATAATCTTATTTTCAACTAAAATTAAGAACCTCTTAACAGAAAAATAAATTTTTAATAAAACAGTTTAGCTTTCAACCAAACAGTTGAATTTTCAAGTAAAAAATATAAATTAAATATAATTTAATTCTCAGTTAAAACATTAATTTTCAATAATAAAAAAATCATTTTTAATGAAAAAGATGGATTTTCAAAATAAAAAAGATAAGTTTACAATCATAGATGGGATAATTTAACTAAAAAAGAGAAATTTGCAGTAAAAAATGGAATAATTTAATTCACAGTTAAAAAATTAATTTTCAATAACAAAAAAAAAACAAAATTCTGAATGGAAAAAATGAATTTTCAACTAAAAAAACGGATTTTTAACCAATCAGTTGAATCCTCAACCAAAAAGAACAATTCGGAACCAAAAATTGGACTTTTCAACCAAAAAGGATAACTTTTTACCAAAATAGTTTCATTTTTAACAAAGTAAATTAAATTGTATTCACATAGTGAAATTTTTAAGCAAGAAGATTAATTTTCTAGTCAAAATGTCGAATTTTCAACAAAAAAAAAAATAAATTTTCAACTAAGAAAAACAAACTTTCGCCAAAAATGAAATAGTTACATTTCCAATTAAAAACAGTAATTTTTTTTTAGCAAAAAACCCTAATTTTCAACTAAATATTTGTATTTTCAACTAAATTGATAAATTTTCATTTAAAAATGTAATAATTTAATTCTCAGTTAAAAAATTAATTTTCAAAAAAACAAAATACGAATTTTCAACAAAATAGTTGAATCCTCAAACAAGAAGACAAACTTTGAACAAAAAATTTCACTTTTCAATCAAAAAGGATACCTTTTCAACCAAACTGTTCAATTTTCAACAAAGTACATTCATTTTTTATCACATAGTGGAAATTTTAATAAAAAAGATTAATATTTAACTCAAAAATCCAATTTTCAACTAAGAAAGATAAACTTTCACCAACCACGAAATAAAATCAAAATTATCATTTTTTTCTAAAAATTCAATAGTCAAAACCGAAAAAATAAATGTTTTTAAAAATTCCCCGTTTCAAGTTAAAATTGTAATTATTTTGGAAAATTCACTGTTCCAGATCTAAATAATATACTTTTTTTTTCTTCAAAATTCTCTAATTCAATTTAGAAATATATGTAATTGCTTCAGAAAATTTCAGAAAATTATCAAATGAAAAAAAAAACCTTTCCCAAATGAAAATTATAAATCTTAGAAAATTCCCCGTTCCAAGTCGAAATGTTAATTTTCTTACAAAATATGATCCTCAAGTCGGAATTATAATTGTTTTGGAAAATTCCCTTGACCCAACTCAAAAAATTAATTTAAAAATCCGTTTTCAAATCAGAATTATAAATCATTTCCAAAATTTCCCGTTCACACTAAAAATTGTAATTTTTTCGGAAAATCAACTATTTCAAGTCATAATTATACTTCACTATATACATTTTTTTCCGAACTTCCGGTGAAAAAAATTCCTGGCCAGGTAGACACTCTGATTATGATTAAATTAAAAAAATACTCACCGGAATTTGATTAGAATTCGGGACTTGTTCGTGGGGTCCAGACGTCTTTGGCGGTAAAATTGGCAGCAATTGGTTAAGATCCAAATTCAGATCCGGAATTTTCTTTTCCAATTCCCGTTTTGTTATTTTCGCCACTTCTATCACTGCCTCGGCTTCCTGGCGAGCATCATCGACGTACAAGGGACACCTGGATTTTTTCAATAACAAATTCAATAAATTTTATTCTCTCATTTAATTTACGTAATTTTTAGTTTCCAGAATTTTTTTCCCTAGTTATTGCTATTTCAGATACAAATTTAAAATTTTAAAATTTATTTATTTTGAAACAAAAAACAGGGTTTCAATAAAAGCAAAAAATTCCAGGCCCGCAAACATTTTTCACGGTCAAAAGAATGAAAAAATCCGAACTTTAAAACTAAATAGTTGATCATTTGGTATCGTAAAAAATAAACTGCAAACTAAAACAATCAAAATAAAACTGCTGAATTTTTAAAAATAAAATGCAGATAAAGTGCAAAATTTAGAATTTTTTTTTACTTTTATAAATTATTTGTAATTCAATTTTAAAACTATTTTAAGCAATTTCAAGCTGGAAAAATTAAAGATTGAAAAATCAATTTTTCTAAACTGAACAGTTTTTAAATTAGGAGTTAAATTATTTTTTATCTTAAATAGTTTAAATATCCTTGAAAAGCTTTAAAATTTTATTTTAAATTCTTGAGAAACCTAGAAGTAAAAAATTTTTTTTGAAATTTAAAATTAATTTTGAAAATTTTTCCGAAATTCTAAATATCTTTTAAAATAAATCGAAGAGCCGAATTCTGGTGCATATATACAATCCATTTAAATTATTTGAAATAATGTTTAATGTTTTAAAGCAATTTTGAATCTTTTCAGAATTTCTAAATATTTCTTAAATATACTCAAATTTTTTCGACAAATAACAAGTTATTAATTGTTATTTATACATCAAAATTCAACCCTTTTACTTCAAAATATATTTTTTAAACCCAATTAAAATTGTAACATTCAGAGTTTAAGAGCTCTTAAAAATTTTAACGATTCAAAGAATTGTTTGTTAAATAATTATCCGATGTCTTAATTAAAAAACTAAATGGGTTAAAAATATAATATTTTGGCCTGAAAAAATATTTTTTATTTAATTAAAGGCTTAAATAACGAAATGAATTATTGTTCACTTTTTGCTTTTATAAAAAATATACAACTGCAAATGCTTTTACTTTTTATCAGTTTAATTCTTCAGGACTTGCATTTTAAAATTTCTTGAATTAAAAACGTGCACTTAAAAATGAAAATCTTAACCGGAAAATTTGCAAAGAAAAAGATTTTCGAGTTACATATTTTGAGCTGAATAATATTAGAATTGAAAAATATAATTAAACTACTTCATTAAAAAGAACTTTTAAAATCATATTTGGAAAAAATTTTATTCTGAAGATTTATAAAATTTCAGCGGCCATCCTTAAAAAATGACTTTTCTACTATAAAAGATGAATTTTTACCAAATTTACTTGAATTTTCAACAAATCAATTAATTTTAGAACATCGTAGTTGAATTTTTAAATAAAAAGGCTAAATTCCAAGTAAAAAAAAAGTGTTATATTTTATATTTTAATTCAAAAAAATAAAAATAAATTTAAACAAAATATAAATTTTAACCAAAGACAAATTTTCTCTACAAAACTGATGCATTTTTACAAAAAAAAAAAAGAATTAAATTTCAAAAGCAAGAAAATTATATTTTTTGTACTAAAAAAAGAGAATTTTTAACTAAAAAAAAATCAAATAAAAAATGGAAAATTTACATTCTCAGTTAAAAAATTAATTGTAAGCCAAAAAGAGACTTTTCGACTAAAGATTTAAATTTTCAATCAAAAACATAAGCCTTCAATCAAAAAAATTAATTTTTGAACAATGCAGTTAAATTTTCACCCAAGTGGTTAAATTATCAATTAAAAAATATTTATTAAGAAATGAATTTTCAAAGAGGAAATAATTTTCTAGGGAAAAATTTAAATTTTTTATCCAGGAAGACGAATTTTTGGGGAAAAAGTTGCATTTTCATAAAAAAGTTATTTTTATACTGTCAATATTCAATAAAAGCAAAGTATATTTTCAACAAAATATCATCATTTTCAACAGTATTTTAAAATTCTTTTTAAAAATCTAAGCTTAAAACAGGGTGACCGTTTTAATCAAAAAAAAAAAAAAAAAATTCCCGGCTATTTCCCGGTTTTTCCCCGGTTCACAAACATTTTCCCGGGTCAATAAAATTTTTTAATTCTAACTCTATTCTAAACATTTTTCCATTTGAAGTAATAAAAAATAAACAAATTAAAGCATTCAGAGTGAAACTCTAGAATTTTAAGCTTTTAAAATTATAAAATTATATTATTATGTTATTATTAATATAATTCATATTGATGATATAATAATATTAATCATATAATATTAATTAAATTATATTATTACGTTAATTTAGACTAGAAACATTAAAAATTTAATTTTTTTTTAGCTGAAAAGTTCTTAAATTAGAAATTAAATTATTTTTATTTTAAATAGTTTAAGCATCCTTGATAAGCTTAAAAATTTTATTTCAAGATCGTGAGAAATCTAGAAGTTATTTTAACATTTTTCAAATTTAAAATAATTTTTTTAAGTTTTTCGGAACTTCTACATAACTTTTAAAATTAATTGAATTTGTCCGACAACTTCTAGAAAATCATGCGAATTTTAAGAGATATTTAGAAGTTTGAAAAAGATGCAAAATTAATTTATAACTTGAAATTATATCAAGTAATTTAAAAGAAAAGTGTGTACCGATAAAATTCGAGTATTCGTACCGAAATTTCGATGCAAAAACAAAAATATTTTCTTAATAATTCTAGAAAAATTGAAAATGATTTTTAATTTTGAAAAATTATTTTAACAGAATATTTAAAAAGATTTTAAGAGATTTCCAGAATTATCAAAAAAAAAGCCTGATAAATTTTAAGGAATAAGAAAAGTTTTTTTTTAATTTTCAGGATGTTCTAAAAATTGTAGGATACATTATAAGCCTTTTAAAATTTGTTTAGAAATTCTGACAAAAAATTTCACACACTTTGTTTAAATTACTTGACATTACATCAAGTTGTAAATTAATTTTGAATTTTTTCAAAACTTCTAAATATTTCTTAAAATTACACAAATTTTTTCTACAAATAATAAGTGTTAAATTATTATTTCTTTGTAAAAATTACAAAAAATCCCTTACAAATTAAACATTTTTTAATAGAACAATGAAAAGGTTAATGTTTAAAGTTTAATAACTTTTCGAAATTTTAACAATTCAAAGCTTTCTATGGCAAACAATTTAGTTTCAAATTGTTTACTTTTAAATATTTGGCTTTAATTTACTCGTATGAAATTAACAGTCAAATATTTCAAAATATTAAATTTAATAATTATTAAATAATTATAATCTTATTTTAAATAATTTGAAAATCCTTAAAATGCTTCAAAATTTTACTTCAAAATTTTAAAACATTTACAAGTTGTTTGACATTTTTTCAAATATTTAATTATTTAAAATTTTTTTCAGAACTTCGAAACATCTTTTAAAATTATTCAAATTTTTCATACAAATTTGTTTAAAATCCTGCGAAATCGAAAAAATTTACTTACAATACTCCAACTTAATTTTTATTAATTTTGTAAATCTTTTTAAATACTCTCTTCAAATTAATTTTTCGAAATAAAAAATTATAAAAAAATTTTGAATAAAAGTTCAATTTTTAACCAAAAAAATTAATTTTCAATTAAAATAACAACAATAAAAACGAATTTTCTAGAAAAAAGTTGAATTTCTGTACCAAGTAGTTGAATTTTATACCAAATTTGTTAATTTTCAACAAAATAGTTTAATCCTAAACCAAAATAGATAAATCTTCAATTAAGAAGTTGCATTTTTAACTAAAAAGAGATGAAGTTTCTACCATTTTTCAACAACAAAATTTTAATTATAAATAAAAAAAAAAGATCGATTTGACCAAAAAATATATATTTAAAAGATGACTTGATTTTTTCAACAAAAATTGATTTTCTACCAAAAAAATACGAATTTTCAACAAAAAACATAATTTTTTAACCAAAAAAGTAGAATTTTAAACAAAAAATGGAGAAGATAAATTTTCAATTAAAAAAACATAACAAAAAATAATTTTCTACAAACCAGTTTCATTTTATACCAATTTGTTGAATTTTCTAGCCAAAAAGCCTAATTTTCTATAAAGCAATTAAATTTTAAAAACAATAACATGAAATAATAAAAAAGTTTATTTACAATTAATCAGTTGACTTTTTTTTAACGAAATATTTAAATTTGTAGCTAAAAAAAAAACTTTTTTACAACAAAAAGAATTTCTAATTTTATTTTTCAACCAAAAAAAAAAAAGACTTTTCAACTAAAATTATGAATCTTCAACGAAAAAAAAAGAAATTCAAAAAAATTCGTTTAACTTTCAACCAAGGAGTGGAATTTTTAATGAATCATTTTTTTGTACAAAATTCTAATTTTGGTTACAAAATCTACTATTTAGTTAAAGATTATATTACTTTGTTGAAAATTAAAGTCTTTTGTTAAAAAGTAATCGTTTTTGGTCGAAAATATATATTTTTTGGTGGAAAATTCATTTTTTGAAATTGAAAATTCATTTTTTTTTGTTGAAAATTCATCTTTTTTGGTTCAAAAATGATTCTTTTTTATTGAAAGCTAATTATTTTTATTTGAAGGAAAAAAAATTTATTTTTATTTTAGAATTAATATAAATTTAACTGTTTTCTTAAAAAGTAATATTTTTTATCAAAATTTCAACTCATTTTTGGAACACCTGTATTTTTGGATAAAAAATATTCATCTTTTAAAATTTTAAATGTAAGATTATGTTTGAAAATTGGCAAAAGGTGACAAAATTGAAAATAGGCTACAAACTTGATGACTGTTTTTTCGAAAACATTTCAAATTTTCAATTAATTTTGAATTTTTTCAAAACTTCTAAATATTTTTTTAACTTACTCCCTTTTTTCTGAGAATAATAAGTGTTCAATTCTTATTGATCAAAATTTAATAATTTAAATGACAAATTAAATTATTTTTTAGTAGAACAATTAAAATTGTAACATTTTGAATATTTAAATATTTATTTAAATATTCAATTTTTAATTACTTTAAAAATTATTATTTTAAGTGAAATCAGATATTTCTAAATATTAAGTAATTGTTCTTTTTCATCGTTCACAAATTTCAGTTTAAACGGTTTAAAAATGGAATATTTCAGACTGAAAAAATATTTTTAATTTAATAAAAGCCTTTGATTATAAATAGATTACTTTGAGGTTATTTTAAAGTTTAATTTTTAACGTTAAAATCTAGAAATTCTCAAATTTTGAACTGATTCCGAATCGTCTTTTAAAATCAATAATTATTTTCTTTTTAAATGTTAAAGTACAATTAAATTTTAAGAATCATTAATTCATATTCAATCAAATAATTTTTTTTTTAAATCAAAAATCTTCGAATTTAAACTCTTCTAAATTTTAATTCTTATTAATTGTTAAAACAGAATTTTTGAAATTTTTAAAAACTAAAATGTACGCTTGAAAATTAAAATTCTAAGATGGATAATTTTAAAAGCGAAAGATTTTAAAATTACCCTGTTACATCAGGGTGTCTAGCGTTTCTGCAAAAAGAAATTCCAGGATTTTTCTAGGTTTTCGGGGACAAAAAATTAATATTTCAATATACCTTTTTTCACAGTAAAAAGATACTTTTCCCGAAATATATTTCAACCAAAAAATATATATTTTCAAGCAGAGAGATTTCCCTAATAATGGAAAATAATAAACATTGAATAATAAATTATGATTTAATTAGAGTAAATTGGAAACCAACTTGTAAATAATGAAAACTTTAATTTTTCTGCAGTCAGAAATAAATTCCCGGGTTTTTAATTAAATCCCCGGTTTCCCGGCCAAGTCGACACCCTCTAAATTTGAAAAAATAAAGTTTATAACTTACAGATCGAAGCGGCTTGAACCTTGTCCATTAAAATGCGTGTAATCGTTTGCTGGCACTGCTTTATCACAAAGATAACACATGACTGCTCCGCAAAAACAGCTCATACGATTGCACCCTGTTTCTTTGACAAACTCTTTCTTGCAACTGTAGCAAGTTCTCACAAGTGCTTTTGTCATTTTTTCTTCGAGATATAATCTCGCATTTTTTGCTTCGAAAACATCCGCACATTCGTAGGGAAGATGATTTGCTTTTTTGCATCGTCTAAAACAATAATTTATGCCTTTTTAACCCTTTGAGACGCGATTTTTTTTCATTCATTATATTGTTATTTTTAGCTTTATATAGGCTTTCGGGGTCGCTGATCCAATTCTGACGTGAGAATTGTAAAATTCAAAATGGCAGCTCCAATATAGCGACTGTATTGAGCTAAATTTCATTTTTTAATACTGTTCTTAAACGTATTCAGGGGGGGGGGGGGTCGCTGATTCTGATTCTGACATTAGAATTGTGACATTTAAAATGGCGAATGTATTTGGCTAAATTTCATGTTTTTTTATATTGGCCTAAAACCTCTTCTGGGGAGATTTGGGGTCGCTGATTCCGATTCTGACGTCAGAATGGTGAAATTCACAATGACCGATAAAATATAGCGACTTTATTGGCCCAAAACCTCTTTTCGGGGTCGCTGATTCTGATATCATAATTGTGACATTCAAAATGGCAGCTCCAATATAGCGATTGTATTGAGCTAAATTTCATTTTTTTATACTGTTCTTAAACGTATTCTAAGAGGGGAGGGGTCGCTGATTCCAATTCTGACATTAGAATTGTGAAATTCAAAATGGCGAATGTATTTGAATGAATTTCATGTTTCTTTTATATTGGCCTAAAACCTCCTATTGGGGGGTTTTTGGGGTTGCTGATTCTGACGTCAGAATGGTAAAATTCAAAGTGGAGGATACAATATGGCGACTGTATTTAGCTAAATGAAATTTTTTATACGGTTCTTAAACGTCTTCTGGGGGGGGGGGCACTGATTCCGATTCTGACCTTAAAATTGTGAAATTCAAAATAGCAGATCCAATATGGCGAATGTATTTGGCTAAATTTCATGTTTTTTTTATATTGGCCTAAAATGTTTCTAGGGGGGTTTTTAGGGTTCCTGATTTCGATTCTGACGTCAGAATGGTAAAATTCAAAAAGTCGGAAACAATATAACGACTGTATTAGGCTAAATTTCATGTTTTTTTTTAAATTGGCATAAAATGTCTTCTAAGGGGGTTTTTGGGGTCGCCATTTTTAATTTTTTAATTTTGACATCAGAATCGTAATCAGCGACCCCAAAAATCACATAATCACATTATGCTCATTGAAAAGTTGTAGTTTAGACACAGCCGGATTTAGTGTTAAAAAAACGAGATTTTCGAGTTTTATTTGTTTATAACTAATGAGTAATTAACAAATTCACATACTTTTTTGTGCTAGTTGTACTCCTTACATCCCCAAGAGTTTATTTCAGCGAAAGATTAATTTTCGTTGGAAAATTCATCATTTTTATTTTTAAATTCAACCATTTGAGTTTAAGTTTTTTGTCAAAAATATTAAAATTAAAAACAAAAATTAATTTTAACCATGTTTTTTTTTGCAATTGTTTTTCTGGCCGTCGGTTTTTACCAATTTTTCCAAAATGATTGCATTTTAATGAATGATGGCTTATTCTTTTCCGGGAAAACATTATCTGCAACTCTGCTGTTTACAATCATATATTTTCAAGTAAAAAATAAGAATTTTCAAGAGAAAAAAAAGCAACTAATTTTCACGAAGAAATAGTTACATTTTCAAAGTAAGCGGTGAATCTTCAACTAATCTAATGAATTTTTATCTCGAATAGTTAAATTTTAAACAAAGAGGATGAACTATTTGAATCTTTAATTAGAAACAATAAGTTTTCAACCAACAAATTAATTTTCAGTTGAAATAATTAATGTTCCACAAAAGAGCTGAATTTTCAACTATATATTGTAAGTTAAAAAAAACTAATTTAAAAAATGTTTCCTTTTTAAAACAACGTTAAGAATCTTGGAACTAAAATGATAAATCTTCAACTGGAATAGTTTAATTTTTAACAAAAAATGATGAATTTTTGGTTTAAAAAATTAATGCTTAACCGAAGAGATGATTTTTCAACTATATATTTTCAGTAAAAAAAAAACATTTTCAGAAAAAACTAATTCAGAAAAATTTATTTTCTTTTTCAATTCACTTAATAAACTTTTAAATAAAGTGTATAATCTGTACCTGGAATAGTTTAATTTTCAACCAAAAAGGATGAATTTTCAGTTAAAAAATAACGATTTTCAACACACGAAAAAAGTTGCATTTTTAAACACCTTGATGAATCTTCATCTGGAATAGTTTAATTTTAAACAAAAAAGATGATTCTTTAACTTGAATAGTTAAATTTTCAACTCGGAGGTTGAATTTCATCTAAATATTGACAGTTAAAAAAATATAAATTTTCAACAACAGCAACAAACTAATTTAAGGTAGTTGTGCCAAAGTCAGATAACTGAAAAAAATAATGTTTCTACGATTTTAAGAATAAAAATATTGCAACTGATGTCATTCCAAATAAAAAACATTTTTTTATCAAAAATATTAAAATTCACAAAAAAAAACCATTAATATCAACAAATTTGTTTTACAATTTTGAAAGTAAATTTTTCGTTGACTTCTTCTATGGCTCTAAATCGTTAGAACAATTTTTTGTTGAGAACATTGATTTTAAAAACAAATAATTATATTTTAAGATTATTTAGTTATTTAAAATAATGGCAAATGTAGGGTTATCGAGAATGTTTTCCCGGTAAAAATAAACCGTCATTTATTAAAATGCAATTATTTTCCAAAAATTGATAAAAAGCGACAGTTAAAAAAACTTCAATTGCAACAAAAAAAGTGATTAAAATTAATGTTTTTTTTTCTTTTTTGTTGTGAATTTGATTATTTTTTAAAACAAATAATGTTTTTTATTTTTAAAAACATTAGTTATAATATTTTGAATCTTAAAATCATAGAAAAACCTTTTTTTCCAGATATCTGAATTTTAACACTAAAACTAACTTAAAAAAAATAGTTACATTTTCAAAAAACGTGAAGAATCTACAAATAAATTGATTTAAAAAAAATGAATTTTCAGAATAAAAAATTAATGTTTAACCAAAGAGATGAATTTTAAACTATATATTTCTAGTTAAAAAATAAAAGATTAAGAAAAAACTAATAAATATTTATTTTAAGGTATTTTTAGTGCCAAAAGTCAGATATCTGAAAAAAATAGTTTTTCTATGATTTTAAGAATGAAAACATTATAACTGATGTTTTTAAAAATAAAAAACATTAGTTTTTATAAAAAATATTAAAATTCACAAAAAAACAACATTAATTTTAACCATGTTTTTTTTAAATTGAAGTTTTTCTAACCGTCGCTTTTTACTAATTTTTGGAAAATTATTGCATTTTAATCAATGGCGGCTTATTCAGGGTAACCGTTTTAATCGAAAAAAAATTCCCGGTCATTTCAAGGTGTTTTCTCGGTTCGCAAACATTTTTTACGGCCAATGAAATTTAAAAAATCGAAATAATATTTTATAGAGTTCAAAGATTCAGATTAAATTCCAAAAATATAAAGCCACGTTAACATTTTCAATACTCTAAATTAGAGAATCAAGCAATGAACTTCAAAAATTTTCAAAATTATATTTTCAAGTAATTTTAAGCTAAAGTAAGAAATTAAACAATTTTTTAAATTAGAAGTTAAATTATTTTAATTTTAAATAGTCTAAGGATCCTTCAAAAACTTCAAAAATTTATTTCATAATATTGAGAAATCTAGAAGTGGTTTTAATTTTTCCAAATTCAAAATCATTTTTGAATTTTTTGTCAGAACTTTTAAATATACTTCAAAAATTAATTGAATTTATTCTATAACTTTTAGAAAATCCTGCAAATTAAAAAAAATTTAAATTTATATGTAACAATAGAAAACTTATTATTTGTAAAAATATTAGAGTAATATTGAGAGATATTTAGAAGTTTTAAAAAATTCGAATTAAATTTAGAACTTGAAATAATTTGAATTACTTACAGCCGAATTTAAAATAAAATTTAGATTTTTTCAGATTTCAAACAAAGAATTTAGAACTTTTTTAAGAATTGTGAAAGACTCGAAAGGAATAAAAATTTTCTTATTTTTTTCAAGTTTTTAATTAATTTTGAATCTTTTCAAAACTTTTACATATCTCTTAAAATTATTCAAATTTTTTCTACAAATAATAAGTGTTCAATTGTTATTTATGCGTCGAAATTTAACAATTTCACTTATAAATTAAACACTTTTTAAATAGAAGAATTAAAATTGTAAAGCTAAAAGATTCAAAGTTCTTCGAAAATATTGTGAAATATTGTTAAATATTAAATACTCATTCTTTTTCTACAGTAAGAAATCTCAAATTAAATGGGATAAAAATTAAATAATTTAGACTCATAATATTTTACATTTAATAAAAAACCTTTAATTATGACTATATTATTATGGATTTATTTTTAAGTTAAAAATAGTAAAACGCACGTTTACATTTTTTAATAGCTAAAAAAATTAATAGAAATAATATATTAATACATTTATTTATCAAATTTAACATAAAAAATAATATAAAGGAATATCTGAAACTCTGAATTAAAAATATACTATTGATAATACATGAAAATTGTTATTTAAAAATAAAATTATCGGAATAAATGATATATTAATTTTAATTCTTATCAAGACTTTCAGATTAAAAAAGTTACAATCTGGAAATTCTCAAATTTTGAACGGATCTCGAATTATTTGGTCATATCAAATATTGTTCAGTTTTTTAATACTTTAATTATTTACAAAACTGTTGAAATTAAACTTGAGCGAATTTTTCTTCTGAAAATTATTTGTTTAAGAAAATTTTTTCTCATAAAAGAAATTTTTCCCAGAAAAATAAGCTGTCATTTATTAAAATGCAATATTTTTTTAAAAATTGGTAATAAGCGATGGTCAGAAAAACTTCAATTGCAAAAAAACATAGTTAAAATTAATGTTTTTTTATTTTTTGTTGTGAATTTTAATATATTTTTACAAAACAAATGTTTTTTATTTTTAAAAACATTAGATATAATATTTTAATTCTTTAAATGTTTTCCTGAAAAATAAGCCATCATTTATTAAAAAGTCAATCTTTTTTCAAAAATTGGTAAGAAGCGAAGGTCGAAAAAATTAAGTAAAAAAAATAAAATTGTTAAAATTAGTGTTTTTTTTTTGTGAATTTTAATATTTTTCAAAAAAAAATGTTTTTTGTTGTTAAAAATTAAACTTTTCCAGTTTGAAAGGTATCATTTTAGTTGAAGATTTTTCACGTTGTTTGAAAATGTAACTATTTTTTAAGGTATTTTTAGTGCCAAAAGTAAAATATCTGGAAAAAAAATTTTATGATTTTAAGAATGAAAATATTATAACTGATTTTTTTTTTTTAATAACCAAATCATTTTAAAATATAATTATTTGTTTTAAAAAATTGTTCTAACGATTCTACTTGAAGATTCATCACATTGTTTGAAAATGTACTTTTTTGGAAAATTAGTTTTTTTTTAAATATTTTTTTAACTGATAATATATAGTTGAAAATTGATTTTTTTTTAAACTTCAATTATTCCAGTTAAAAAATCATCAGTTGTTTTTTTCTCTTGACAATTTTTTTTTTTAACTGAAATTATATTATTGAAAAATCATCTCGTTGGTTGAACATTAAGTTTTTTAATTCAAAATTAATTAATTCAAAATTCTTGGGAATTTATATTTTTTAAAGAGATAATGTATAGTTGAAAATCTAAATTAAAAAATCAATTAATGAACTTTAAAATTTTCAAAATTACATAATTTTAAGGAATTTTAAGCTAGAAACATCAAATATTAAAAAATTGAAAAAATTTTAATTGAACACTTCTTAAATTAGAAATTTAATTATTTTATTTTTAAATAGTTTAGAAGTTGTTATAAATTTAAAATTATTTTCGAAATTTTTTCAGAACTTCTAAATATCTGTCAAAATGAAATGAATTTTTTCTACAATTTTCAGAAAATCCTGCAAATTTTAGACAATTTCTTTACAATTTGGATGTATAAATAACAATTGGACATTTATTATTTGTAGGCGAAATTTGAGTAATTTTAAGTTCAAATTGAAAATTAAAAACAATTTTTCATTTTTTAAATTATTTTAAGGGAATATTTAAAAGTGTTTAAAGGATCTTAACAAAATTTTCAAAAAAGATTCTAGAAGATTTTAAGAAAACTTTCTAAAATTTGCATATTTTTTTTATCTTTTTAAAACTCTTAAATATCTTTTAAAATTACTCAATTTTTTTTTACAAATATTCGTTTGTAAACTATGTATGAAAATTAAAAAATTTCACTTACAAATTAAGCATTTTTCAAATACTATGTCAAACAATTCTGTTAAAGATTCTTTACTTTTAAATATTTGGTTTCAATTTACTTGTCTTAAATAAAAATTCAAATAATGCTGAATATTCAATAATTAATCTTTTTTTTAATAAAAAATTTCAAATTGTATGGGTTAAAATGGAATATTTTAGACTGAAACATTTTAAATTTGAAAAAATCCTTTAATTACGAATATATTATTATAAAGTTATTTTTAAGTTAAAAATAGTTTATACACTTTCAGTCACACCTTCATATTTGATTTTTATTTGTTCAAGTCTTTAAGAAAGCATTTAAAAATTATTTAAATTAAAAATGTAAGCTTAGAAATAAAAATTTTAAATGGAATTTTTTTTAAGTAAATAATTTTGAATTTTGCTTAAAAAAGTAAATATTTTTTAAGAATAAGTTCTTTGATGAAAATTTTATTTCTTGTAACTGACAGTATATAGTTAAAAATTCATTATTTTTGTTAAAAATGTCACCATTATAATTGAAGATTCATCACGTTGTTTGAAAATGTACATTTTGTTTGTTGAAAATTATAATTTTTTTGTTGAAAATTGTTATTTTTTTAAACTGACAATATAATAATTATATATATGTTTTTTGTTTCAAATTCAACTATTCTAGTTTTTTAAAATTTCGAAGATTTTTCACGTCTTTTGAAAATGTAAAGATTTTTTTTTTAATTAGTTGTTTTTGTTGTTATTGATTTATATATTTCTAACTAATTATTCCATTTTGGATTAAAATTAAACTATTCCAGTTGAAGATTAATAATTTTAGTTGCAGATTTTTAATTTTATTTTAAATTACATAGTTTTTTGTTGAAAATTCATTTATTATAGTTGAAGATTCATAATTTTAGTAAATAATTCAACTTTCTTGTGTAAAATGTAAGTTTTCCAATATTGCTATTTTTTTTTAAACTATTCTTTTTTCTTGAAAATTCTTATTTTTTTAATTGAAAATATATGGTTGAAAATCAATTGCTTTTGTTGATTCTTCACCTCGTTTGAAAATGTAACTATTTTTTTTAAATAAGATTTTTCTTTGTTGCAAATTGCTATTTTTAAACTGAAAATTATCTTTTTGGTTGAAAATTTACCTATTCCAGCTAAAGATTCATCACGTTGCTTGAAAAAGGAAAAATTTTGTTTACATTCGTTTTTTTTTAAACTTATTTTTTCAACTGATTGAAAATTCATCATTTTTGTTTAAAATTAAACTATTCCAGTTCTACAAAAGAGTTCAATTTTCAACAAAAAAGTATATTTTAAACCATATATTTAATTTAAAAAAACAGCGAATTTTTAAACAAAAAGTTAATTTTTCAACCTATGAAGAAGTTTTACCGAAATGGTCGAATTTTCGAAAAAAAATTAATTTCAAACATAAATTCTACAAACAAAACCCGAATTTTCAATCGAAAAAACGTAAATTTTTGCAAAAAATATTAAATTTTTGGATTTTCTAACTAAAAACTATCAATTTTCAATAAAAAATGGAATTGTTTAATCATCAACTAACGAGATGAATAATATAATAATTTATAATAATAATTTTTGGTTGAGAATTCAACAATTGAACTATTTCTGTAAAAATTAAAATTATTTGACAAAATTAACTGGTAGAAAATGAATTTTTCGTTGAAAATTCGTTTTTTTTTT
>NC_046659.1:113328056-113360529 GCF_010883055.1 Belonocnema kinseyi
AAAAAATTAATCTTATTTTTTTTTAATTAATATTTTTGGTAGGAGATTCAAAAATTTTGTTGAAAATTTACATTTTTTGGTTTAATTTAACTGGCAGAAAAAAAATTTGTTCTTAGAAATTAAATTTTTAACTGAAAACGTAATTATTCCAGTTTTGGTTAATAGCTTATATTTTTTAGTTGAAAATTGAATAATTAGACGGAAAATTAATCTCTCATGAATAAAAATTATATCCTTGTTGAAAATTCATCTTTGTAGGTTTAAAATTCAACAATTTTGTTAATTCATCTTTTTTAGTCGAAAACTTAACTAACATTTTAATTTTATTTGAAATCATGTAATTAGTCAAAAGTTATTTTAATTTACTTAAATATTTTTTTCTTTTAGACTGAAAATTCAACCTATGCAGGAGAAAATTCATATTTTTGGTTGGACAATTCATCTTTCTTTATGATTAAAAATTTAAATCTTCGTTCGTTACGATAAAAAATATTAAATATTTTGAATAAATGATTATTTAAATTTTCTTAACATTTCAAAAAATTGTTATTAAAATTTGAATTTTCCATGTGTGATATAACATTCTGCTCTTGTCTGAAATGAAAATTTGTTAAAATATGAAAAAAAAATTGTATTTTACCTGCATGATTCTTTCTTGCAATCTTCATGCATGCAAGTAAAAATCTTGTCTCCTTCGTTCACCACTAATTTGTAATCACAGAAGGGACAACTTTCCAAATTCCCAATATTGGCATTTGCCAATTCTTCCTCCTGTTGCTTTCTTACTAAGGTGCTATAAAGATCCGGGGTTAAAATTTTTTCAAGGGTATTCAAATTAAAAAAAGAAACACAATCTTTGAAGCATTTGATGGAGTATTTCGCATCAGCAATGCTGCATTCTGTTCCGTATAATATGCAATCGTTACAAAAAATGTGTCCACTCCCACAGGTAGAGCATTTTTCTGGGATACAATCATTAAAGCAGGTTTCGCAGCGTAAGACCTGAAAAAATATTTCCGAAAATTAATATTTGCGAAAACAGGGTGGCCTTTTTGCAGGGGAAAAATTCCTAGCCATTAAAATAATATTTAAAAAAATGATAAAAATTTATTTAAATTTAATTTAATTTTTATTTTCATTATATTTTTATTTTCTTTTTTACTTTATTTTTATATTATTTTTATTTTTACTTTATTTTTATATTATTTTTATTTTTAATTTTATTTTACTTTTATTTTCATTTTATCATTATTTTTTTAAATTTAAATTTAATTTTAATTTAATTATGTTTTATTTTTGTTTTGATTTTATTATTATTTTTTAAAAATTTAATTTAATTTTAATTTAATTATGTTTTATTTGTATTTTTATTTTCATTTTATTTTATTTCATTTTAATTAAAGTATGTTTTTTTCCTTCATTTTATTTATATTTTATTTTATTTTCATTTTATTTTTATTCTATTTTCATTTTATTTTCATTTTATTTTAATTTAATTTTACTTTTATCATTTTTTTATTAGTACTTTTTTATTTTTATTTCATTTTATTTTATTCTCATGTTATTTTTGTTTTATTTTTATTTTCCTTTTATTTTATTTTTATTTGTATTTTTATTTTCATTTAATTTTATTTTATTTTTACATTCTCATCCTAATGAGAAGGTATTGGTTTTATGTAAAATTTCACTTTCTCGGTTTTCATCAAGTCTCCACGTTTTGAGACCCACTGAGTCAGAAAAAACGATTTTTACGAAGGTGTTTGTCTGTCTGTCTGTAGTCTGTATGCTGTAGGCACGATAACTTTCGTAAAATTCATCAGATTGGATTCTGCTTTGGCACACTTTTTCAAAACCTAAAAAGGAAGAACAAGTTCGTAAACCAGCTATTTTGGATCAAAATTCAAAATTTTTGAAACCACATTTTTTTCAATATTTAAAAACTCTATGAACGGTTATTCATAGTACTCAGAAACCTAAACAATTTATTTTTATGACTTTTTTCTATAAAAAGAAAAGTATCAGAGTTAAAGCATTTTGAAAATCAAAAAAAAAAAAACTAAAATGAACATTTCAAGCCCAACAACGCATGATACGAAAAAAAAAAATCAAGAGAAGAAAAATGTTAATTTTGGAAAGCCCTACAAGATGATAATAAGAACTTTTTTTAATTTGGTCGAAAAATTGAAAAAACAAAATTTGATGGTACCAAAAATTTTTGAAACTACATTTTTCAAGATTACAAAATTCTATGTACGTTTGTTCATAGTACTCAGAAACTCAAACAATTTATCCCCATGACTTTTTTTTGTAAAAATAAAATTATCAGAGTTAGAGCATTTTCAAAATCCAAAAAAATAAACTAAAATTAACATTTTATGCCAAACAAAGTATGCTATGAAAAAAATGCAAGAGAAGAAAAACGTTGATTTTTGAAAGACCTACAAGATTATCATAACAACTTTTTTAATTTGGTCGAAAATTTGACATTTCGAATTTGATCTTACTCGAAATAATGAAAAATCCAAAAATTTCATTTTTTTGTCAAACTATGCAAGGTACGCAAAAAATGAATAAGCTAAAATTGCGCGCCCTGCAAAGACCTACAAATTTGTAATGAATCACTTTCCGATAGGACGCGTAGTTTTTGATTATAGCCGTAAAAACAACATTAAGAATTAAACAATTTAAAAATTTTGGACTAACGACATAAGCTACGAAAAAAAATGAGACAAAACTTGTTTATCCAAAAAAGAACTATAATTTTTGATAGGACACGTAGTTTTTGTTTTAGTCGTAAAAAATAAAATTCAAAATAAAAATATAAATTTTTTTGGAAAAACGACATAAGTACGAACTAAAATTAAGAGACAAAAGTTGTTCGAATAAAAAGATCTATAAATTTATTATTAATCATTTTTTGAAAGGAATTTCAATCGTAAAAAATAAGATTGAAAATTAAAAAAAATTAAATTTTTGGAAAAAGGACAGAAAAAACGAAAGAGGACATAGGAACCTATATAGGTTCCTGCATTATAACCTATGCAGATGCGCAGTCGTTTTTATTTAATCGTAAAAAACAAGATAAAAAATAAAAAAATGATAAAAACAAGGAAATAAGAATTAGTATGATTGAATTTTTATGCATATTATGAATTGTAATGATATACATTTCTTGAATTGATACATGTTTCAGAGCAGCTTAGAAAAAAATTTAAAGCAAAATGAGAGACAAATATAAAAATAATCATAATAAATACAATTCGCTCTTTATTTTGTAATTTTTTAATAAGCAATCCCAGGCAGAGTTACCTAAAAAATGTATTATATTTGATATAAAAGTATTGTGTATAATGTAGAAAAGTTGGCATGTTGAACAAAATCGAGGATGAAGCACGAGCTACGTAATGAGAATGTGTTCGTTAAAGCCGAAAGAGCTTTAACAAAAGAGAGTTAAAAATCACATAATTACAGTTGTCGGCCTGTTGACCTTTGATTTCAAACGGTCTGTGTACGAATGCGGGAAAAAGGTAAAGACCGAGCGCGGAGTGCAATTGCTATCAGTCGCGTGCCGTAGGTGCGATCAAACTCTCGATCTAAGCTCTTTTAATGAAAGAGAATTGACAATCACAAAATTACAGTGGTGGAGATTTTGAGCCTTAATTTTGAAAGGTTTTCGCAAGAATGTGCGAAAATATAAAGAACGAGCGCGTAGCGCGAGATAAATGTACAATCGAGCGGGAAGCGCGAGATAAATCCAACATAGAGCGCGAAGCGCGAGAACCAACAGTCGCGCGGCCTAGGCGTTATGAGTGCGCGAGCAGTGCGTTATGAGAATGTCCCCGCGTTCATTTTATTCTCATGTTCTTTTTATTTTATTTTTATTTTCCTTTTATTTTTATTTTGTTATTATTTTTTAATTTAATTTTATTTCAATTTTATTTTTATTTGTATTTTTATTTTCATTTCATTTTAATTTCATTTTACTTTTTTTATTTATATTTTGTTTATTATTACTTTATTTTTATTTAATTTTTTTATTTTATTTTTATTTCATTTAAATAGGTTTTATTTTTGTTTTCATTTTATTTTAAGTTATTCTCATTTTATTTTATTTTTATTTTCATTTTATTTTATTTTAATTTAAGTATGTTTTTTTTTAAATTTTAATTTAATTTAATTTTTATTTTATTATTTTTTAAATTTAATTTAATTATGTTTTTTCTCGTTTTTATTTTATTTTATATTAATTTCATTATATTTTATTTTTGTTTTCATTTTATTTTATTTTTATTTATTTTTTATTTTATATTTTTTATTTATATTTTAAAAATATTTATTTATTATTATTTTTTTAAATTTCATTTTCATTCTATTTTCACTTTATTTTTATTTAATTTCATTTTAATATAATTTTATATTCATGTTATTTTTATTGTATTTTTTTATCTTATATATTTTTTATCTTGATAAGGGTGCTGTATGAGTGCCGAAACGTTGGTGATTATTTTTTTAAAATGTGTTTCATTGTGATTTGATAATGGTAGGAATAAAGAGGGCGAAAGAAATAAAAAAGAGAAGAAAGGGGATTTGGTTGGTTGCCTTTTCGTTTTTCTTTCCTCCTTTTTATTTTTGTCCAAAGTAAAGACGTATAATTTTCTTTTCTTTTTTTCTTTTTCAGGAGGAAAGGAGAGGAGGAAAATGTTCCTTTTTTCAGATTGCAATGGGAACATTTTGTGGTGGTTGTCCAAATTTGGTTGTTTAAATTTAAATGCTTAATAATTTTCAAGTATAAAATTGAAGCTATTAATACTTTTCAATTTAACAATTAAAAATTTCATGGCATCAGAACTGAAAAAAGGTTTAATTTTTAAAATTTTATCCATTGTATAGTTCAAATAATTCTGGTTATAAAAGAGTTTCAGCCTATCTAAAGTTTTCCAGGACAAAAAAATAAATTTTTCCAGGTATCTTTCTTTTACAGTGAAAAATACTTTTCACTAAACATAGAAATTGTAGGTCTAGTTCAAATAAAAAAAGGCTGTCTCCAAAATATCTCATACGCCCCCAAAATCTGATTTTAAGATAAAAAAAAGCATTTTTTTCATTAGATTTATTTAATATTATGAGGTTTCTTATTTTTCAATTTTAGCAACAGCGTAATTATTTTTTTATTAGAATTGGTTGCAATATTACTGAGTTAACGAATTTTAAGCCATGTTTTTAGTAAAATAATTAAATTATGAAAAAATTTTTAATTGATTATTTTAATTTCTAACCAAATTATTGAAGTTTAAACAAAATAATTGAAAGTTTAAAAACACAGTTTTATTTGTAACAAAAAAGGTGAATTTTAAGTCCAAAGTACGAATTTTCCGTCCAATTAGAAAAATGTTTAACAATATCATTCAATTTTTAACCAAATAGTGGAATTTTTAACAAAAGACTGCAATTTTATACAACAAAAATATATTTTTAATCAAATAGTCGAATTTTCAATCTTCAAGTAAAAATATCAATTTTTAATAAAAAAATTAACACTATGGTTTCATTTTCAAACTGAAATTAATTCACAACAAAAAATTTTAAACAAAAAAGACAAATTGGTTGCAAATCAGTTGTTATTAAACAAAAAAAATTTTTTTAACAATGTAGCCAAACCCAAAACTTAAATTTTCTAATTAAATAGACGCTTTTTCAACAAATTTAACTTTTAAGCCATGAGACGGAATTCTTTATAAAATAGAATAGCTTAAAAAAAAGAATTTACAACAAAATACATGCATTTTTTAACCAATCAGATGGATCTTCCAACTAATAAAATTAATTGTTAATAAATATGTTCAAATCTTAAAGATTTTTTTTAACTGAACACTTAAAAAATTTCAATTTAAATTACCTTAATTTGAATTCGTTTGAAATCAATAATTTTTAAAATTATTATTTTAATTATTATTTTTAATTTTTGATGATTGAAGGCTTTCTATTTCATTCATTCAGTTTCAAATCGTTTCGTTTTGAATATTTGGCTCATAATTTCTTATTTTAAATCAACAGTTAAATATTGCCAAATATTAAAAAACGTATTTTTTAAATAAATAATTTCAAAATCAATGGGTTAAAAATGCAATATTTTCGGCTGAAAAAGAAGATCGGAACAGGATTTAAAATTAAATAAATGCGTTTAATTACAAAAGTTTTCCATTTTCAATCCGTAAATATGACTTTTCATAAATAATATAAATTTTCACCAAATAAGGCAACAGTTAAATTTTAAACCAAAGAGCTGGATCTTCAATTGTTAATAAACTGAATTTTTCACAAAGTAATTAAACTTGAACAAAATATATAAATTTTTAAACAAATGGTTGAGTTTTCAAATAAAAACGATTAATTTTTAACCATTAATAAAATACTAAAATTTTCAGTTAAAAAATTAACTATTTTTAAATACTGCTAAATATTTAAGCACTGTTTTTAAAAATAAAAAAATAAATGTGAATGGGTTAAAAATGCAATATTTTGGGCTGAAAAACATATGAACAGGATTTAAAATTAAATAAACGCTTATAATTACAAAAACTTTCAATTTTCTGCCCGAAAATATAAATTTTCAATAAATAGTATCAGTTTTCGCCAAATAAGACACCAGTTAAATTTTCAACCAAAGAGCAGGATCTTCAATTATTATTAAACTGTATTTTTCACTAAGTGGTTCAACATTAATTTTTTAGCAACAACGAAAAATTTACAACAAAATACATAAATTTTCAATCAAACGGTTGAGTTTTTTAATAAATCAAGAAGCTCAACTTTCAAAGATTAATCTTTTCTTTAAACTGAGAATTATTAAACTCAGAATTGTCTTAATTTTAAGTCGATTAAAATTAAAAATAATTGTTTAATTATTATTTAATATTTATACAACAAAACTCAGCACTTTCACATACCAATTAATTTTTTTTTTAAATACAAAGAACAATTAAAATTCTAACGTTCAAAGTTTAAATTTGGCACTCTAAAAATTCTAATTATTTAAGTCTTTCTATTTAATAAATTCAGTTCTAAATCGTTTCGTTTTGAATATTTAGTTCGCAATTTCTAATTTCAAATCAACAGCAAAATATTGCCAAATATTAAAAAAGCGTTATATTTTTTTTAAATACAAAATTTGAAAATAAATGGGTTAAAAATCGAATATTTTAGAACAAAAAAATTATATTTGAACAGGATTTTAAATTGAATCAAAGCGTTTAATTACAAACTTTTAATTTAGAAATGATTCAAATTGTTTAATTTAGAACATATCCACAGTTGATTAACTGAAAACGCGTTTATAAAAAAAATAGTTCGATTTTTAGTTTTGTATGTTTCTAAATTAGAAATTGAAAATGTAGACTCAAAAATGATGACTTAAAATGGAAATTTAACATTTAAAAAAACAGTAGAAATGGAATTTAGAGAAAGCTGATGATCATTTTCATGAATTTTAAATAGCTACTTTTTTTGTGTTTTCCAATTAAGTTAACAACTTTTTAACGTACTCTATATCAAGGAAACAATGATTTTGTATTTATTAAAAATATATGTTTTGCTGAAAATAAAAAATAAATTCCCTTGGCCACCCTGCTAATTTATAAAAATTATGCACCTGAAATTGAAGGTCTTATTAACATTCATCAGACTTACCTTGCATTTTTGAAGAGCCTCCTTTTCCTCTTTTTGCATTTTTTCGAGATATTGTTTAACGTTTTCCCTGTTAAAAAGGAAAGCAAATTCCGGCATGTATGTGTCCAGTTTTTTAAACTGTTCACTTGAAAACGCTCTTTTAGAAACGCCTTTCCTCTCTAATAGTTTGTTAAAACTTAAGCTCGGATTGAAATTTGAGTTTCTATAATCGTTGGAGATAACGCTTACCTATTCATAAAAAATAAGAAAGATTTCTATTTTATTTGAAACTCTTATTTTGTAAATATATCTAATTATTTCCAAATTATCAAGTAAAGGCCTCGTTATTACTTCATAAATTAAAAATAGTGTAAATATTGTCAAAAAAGTATCATAAAATTTGTTTCAACATTTTCTTTTCGAAATCAAAAAGTGAGCAATGGAAAATTAACATTAATTTTTAAGAAATTTTTTTAGTTGTCTAACCTAAGATTTTAAAAGCATTACAAATCTTTCGGAAATAACTGAAATCTTTTGGAAATATTTGGGAATTCTTTAAAGATTTTTGCAATATTTGGCAATTTTTGTGAAATTATTGAAATGTTTGTGAAATGTCTGAGAAATAATTGAAGTCTTTGTGAAGCCCTTTAAATAGTTCCGAAGTTTTTGTGAATTCTTTAAAAATATTTGCGAAATATTTGTTGAAATTATTGAAATTTTTTGTGAAATATTTGAGAAACGATTGAAATCTTTGCGAAGTCTTTCGAATAGTTCCAAAATCTTTGCGAAATATTTGAAATATTTTTTTAATATTTAGAAATAATTGTGAAATTATTGAAAATTTTGTAAAATATTTGAGAAATGATTAAAGTGTTTGTGAAGTCTTTTAAATATTTCCGAAATCTTTGTAAATTCTTTAAAAATCTTTGCGAAATATTTGTGAAATTATTGAAATTTTTGTGACATATTTGAGAAATGATTAAAGTCTTTGTGAAGTCTTTCAAACAGTTCCGAAATCTTTGAAATCTTTGTGAATTCTTTAAAAACCTTTGCGAAATATTTGAAAATTTTGTGAAATATTTGAGAAAAGATTGAAATCTTTGTAAATTCTTTCAAAATCTTTGCAAGATATTTTAAATATTTTAAAAATATTTCGACATATTTGTGAAATTATTAAAATGTTTGTAAAATATTTGAAAAACGGTTGAAATCTTTGTGAAGTCATTTAAATATTTCCGAAATCTTTGTGAATTGTTTAAAAATCTTTGCAAAATATTTGAAATATTTTTAAATGATTTGGACATATTTGTGAAATTATTAAAATACTTGTGAAAAATTTGAGAAATGATTAAAGTCTTTGTGAAGTCTTTTAAATATTTCCGAAATCGATTAAATCCTTGTGAATTCTTTAAAATTCTTTGCGAAATATTTGTGAAATTATTTAAATTTTTGTAAAATATTTGAGAAATGATTAAAGTCTTTGTGAAGTCTTTTAAATAGTTCCGAAATCGTTGAAATCTTTGTGAATTCTTTAAAAATCGTTGCGAAATATTTGTGAAATTATTGAAATTTTTGTGACATATTTGAGAAATTATTGAAGTCTTTATGAAGTCTTTCAAATAGTTCCGAAATCTTTGTGAATTCTTTAAAAATCTTTGGGAAATATTTTAAATATTTTTTTAATATTTGGAAATATTTGTGAAATTATTGAAATTTTTGTGAAATATTTGAGAAAGGATTGAAATCTTTGCAGTCTTTTAAATATTTCCGAAATCTTTGTGAATTATCAAAATCTTTGCAAAATATTTGGACATATTTGTGAAATTATTCAAATGCTTGTGAAAAATTTGAGAAATGATTAGTCTTTGTGAAGTCTTTCAAATAGTTCCAAAATCTTTGAAATCTTTGCGAATTCTTTAAAAATCTGCGAAATATTTGAAATATTTTTTTAATATTTAGAAATAAATGTGAAATTATTGAAAATTTTGTGAAATATTTGAGAAATGATTAAAGTGTTTGTGAAGTCTTTTAAATATTTCCGAAATCGTTGAAATCTTTGTGAATTCTTAAAAAATCTTTGCGAAATATTTGTGAAATTATTGAAATTTTTGTGAAATATTTGAGAAATGATTAAAGTCTTTGTGAAGTATTTCAAGTAGTTTCGAAATCTTTGTGAATTCTTCAAAAATTTTTGCAAAATATTTGAAATATTTTAAAAATATTTGAAATATTTTTAAAATATTTGAAATATTTTTAAAATATTTGAAATATTTTTAAAATATTTGGAAATATTTGTAATATTATTGAATTTTTTGTGAAATATTTGAGAAATGATTAAAGTTTTTGTGAAGTCTTTCAAATATTTCCGAAATCTTTGTAAATTCTTTGAAAATCTTTGCGAAATATTTGTTGAAATATACGGTAATATTAGCGAAATTATTAAAATCTTTTAAAAAAATGGTTTTTCGAAATTTTGAAGTCCTGTTGAAATCATTACTAAATTATCTAAATCTTTGTTTAATCTTTAAAATCTATCTTAAATCATTGTGAAATCTTCGTCCAATCTTTGAATTCTATCTGAAATCTTTGTAAATTCTTTAGAAATCTTTACAAAATATTTTTAATATTTTTTAAGTATTTGGTAATATTTGTGAAATTATTGAAATCTTTGAGGAATAAATGAAGTCTTTGCAGAGCCTTTTAAATATTTTTGAAATCTCTGAAATCCTTAGGAAATCATTGAAATCTTTGTTCAGTCTTTGAAATATATCTGAAATCTTTGCGAAATAATAAAAAACTTTGTGAAATCTTCGAAATCTTTGTGATCGTTGTAAAATCTTTAGGACATCATTGAAATATTTGTAAAATCTTTGTGAATTCTTAAAAAATAATTGTGAAATTTTCGGTAATATTTGTGAAATTATTGAAAGCATTGAGAAATAATTGGTGAAGTATTTTAATATTTTCTAAATCCTTAGAAAATCATTGAAATCTTTTTTCAGTCTCTGTGAAATCATTTTAAATTACTTAAAAATTTATGCGAAAATTGTAAAAAGTAATTTACAAAGATATTCAAGAGACCTAACAAAGATATCAATGATTTTTATTTTTGTCTTTGTGAAGTCTTTTTAATATTTTCGAAATCTTCGAAATCCTTGTGAAATCCTTAGGAAATCATTGAAATAATATTCAACCTTTTGGAAAAATTGGAGAATCATTTAAATCTTCTTTCTATCTTTTAAGTTTATCTAAAATATTTGGGAAATATTTTTAATCTTTTTTTTAATTTTTGGAAAATCATTTTAATCTTTGTAAAATTTATCTGAAATCTTTGTAAAATTTATCTGAAATCTTTGTGAAATCATAAAATCTAAAATCTTTGCGAATTGTCTAAAAATTTGTTAAAACTTTTAGTAAAACATTTAAATCATTGTGAAATCTTTGAAATCTTTCTGAAATCTTTGTGAAATTATTGAAATATTTTTTATTTCTTTGTGAAATGTTTAAAAATCTATGCGTCTTTATGAAATCTTCGAAATTTATCTGAAATCTTTGTAAAAGTTTTGAAAAATTATTAAAATTTTTGTTAAGTCTCTTTGAAATCGTTGTAAATTACTTACAAAATTTGAAATATTTTTAAGTAATTCCCAAAGACTTCCCAGAGACTTGACAAAGATTTAAATGATTTTAATATTAATTTTAAAATAAGTATTTGTAAAGTCTTAAAATTTTTGTTGAAATCTTTGAAATCCTTGTGAAATTATTGAAATCTTTGTTCAATCTTTGAAATATATCTAAAATTGTTGTGAAATATTTGAAATCTTTAGAAATCATTGAAATCTTCGTCCAATATTTGAAATCTATTTCAAATCTTGGCTAAATATTTTTTATCTTTTTGAAATCTTTCGGAAATCATTGAAATATTTGTGAATTACTTAAAAATACTTTCGAAAATTTTTATATCTTTGCTAAAGATATGAAAATTTTTTGAAATATTTGTCAATATTTGTGAAAGTTATTGAAATCTTTGAAAAATAGTTAGTTTTTTAAATATTTTCGAAATCTTTAAAATCCTTGTGAAATCATTAGGAAATCTTTATTCAATATTTCAAAATCTACCTGAAATCTTTTCGAACTATTTGAAATATTCAATAGTATTTGTGAAGTTATTGAATTCTTTGGGAAATAATTGAAGTCATCGTGGAATCTTTCAAATAATTTCAAAATCTTTGAAATCCTTGTGAAATAATTAGGAAATCTTTGTTCAATCTTTAAAATATATCAGAAATGTTTGTGAAATCTTTGGGAAATATATGAGAAATCATTGAAATCTTTGTGAATTAATAAAAAATCTTTGCGAAATATTTGTGAAATTATTGAACTATTGGTGAAATCTTTGAGCAATGATTAAAGTCTTTGTGAATTTTTTCGAAATTTGTGTGAAATAAAGTAAGTCTTTGTGAAATCTTTAAAATCTACCCGAAATTTTTGAAATCTTTGTTCAATCTTTGACATGTATCTGCAATTGTTTTGAAATATTTGAAATCTTTGGAAATCATTGAAATCTTCGTTGAAATATTTGGCAATATTTGTGAAAATGATTGAAACCTTTGAGGAATAATTGAAGTCTTTGTGAAGTCTTTTAAATATTTTCGAAATCTTTGAAATCCTTGTGAAATCATTAGGAAACCTTTGTTCAATATTTGAAATCCACCTGAAATCTTTTCGATATATTAAAAATATTCGACAATATTTGTAAAATTATTGAAATCTTTGGGGAATAATTGAAGTCTTTATGAAGTCTTTAAAATATTTTCGAAATCTGAAATCCTAGTAAAATTCTCAGGAAATCTTTGTTCAATCTTTAAAATATATCAGAATTCTACAGGGAATATTTGAAATCTTTGACAAATCTTTGGAAATCTTCGTCCAATATTTGAAATTTATCTGAAATCATTGCGAAATATTTTTAATCTTTGCGAAATCATTGAAATATCTGTGAATTACTTCAAAATCTTTGAGAAAAATTTGATATCTTTGTTAAAGATATGAAATATTTTTGAAATATTTGTCAATGTTTGTGAAACTTATTGAAATATTTT
The DNA here is from genome assembly GCF_010883055.1 of Belonocnema kinseyi. Lineage (NCBI taxonomy): Eukaryota > Metazoa > Arthropoda > Insecta > Hymenoptera > Cynipidae > Belonocnema > Belonocnema kinseyi. The sequence goes on from NC_046659.1 coordinate 113,340,824, forward strand.
CGAAATCTTTGAAATCCTTGTGAAATCCTCAGGAAAACTTTGTTCAATATTTAAAATATATCAGAAATCTTTGTGAAATAATAGAAGTCTTTGTGAAATCTATCTGAAATCTTTGGGAAATATATGAGAAATATTTGAAATCTTTGTGAAATAATGGAAGTCTTTGTGAAGCCTGATTTTTTTTTGAAATCTTTGTGAAATTACTGAAATATTTTTTCAATCTTTTAAATCTATCTGAAATAATTGTGAAATATTTGAAATCTTTGGAAATCATTGAAATCTTCGTGCAATATTTGAAATCTATCTGAAATCTTTGCGAAATATTTTTTATCTTTTTGAAACGTTTGGGAAATCCTTGAAATCTTTCTGAATTATTTAAAAAAACCTTGCGAAAAAATTTGATATCTTTGCGAAAGACTTGAAATTTCTTTGAAATAATGGACAATATTTGTGAAAATTATTAAAATCTTTGGAAAATAATTGAAGTCTGTGAAGTCTATAAAATATTTTCGAAATCTTTGAAATTCCTGTGAAATCTTTAGGAAATCTTTAAAATATTTCAGAAATCTTTAGGAAATATTTAAAATCTTTGGCAATTTTTTGGAAATCATTGAAATCTTCGTGCAATATTTGAAATTTATCCAAAATCTTTGCGAAATATTTTTAATCTTTGTGAAATGTTTGGGAAATCTTTGAAATCTTTCTGAATTATTTAAAAATCTTTGCGAAAAAATTTGGTATCTTTGCGAAAGACTTGAAATTTGTTTTTGAAATATTTGACAATATTTTTAAAAATTATTGAAATACTTGAGAAATAATATTTAAGTCTTTGTGAAGTCTTTTAAATATTTTGGAAATCTTTGAAATCCTTGTGAAATGATTAGGAAATCTTTGTTCAATCTGTTTCGGTTTAAAAATAATTATTTAAAATAAGTATTTTCGGCAAAAAACTTGATCTTCTTGGTAGAAATTCCAATTATTTGGATGAAAATGAATGTATTTTATTGAATATAATTTTTTTTGTGTATAGAAAAAACCGTTTTTGGTTGAATTTCAACCTTTTCGTTGAAGATTTGACTCCTTTATAAAAAATTGGTATTTTCGGCTAAAAAATTTAAAAAATTGGTAGAAAAATGTAACTATTTGGTTGAAAATTAATGTATTTTGTTAAACATTCGTCTTTTTTTGTAAAAATATATTTTTTTGGTTAAAAATGCAAATTACTTGTATTTTAAAACAAAAAACTCAAAGTTCTACAAAAAGAGATGAATGAAAAAAAAATTAAAAAGACAAATTTAAAAAAGGCATTGAATTTTCTAGAAAGATTCTTCAGTAAAAATAAAGAGAAATTTGAATCAGATGAATTTTTAATCCAAAAAGAAATATTCTTCACAAAGCAGTTGTATTTTCGACCCAAAAAGTATAATTTTCTACAAACAGCTGAAACTTATCCAAAAAGTCTTTCCCAAAAGTAATTATAAAAAAAAACTCTCAACTAAAAATGATTACTTTTCAACAAAATATTTTAATCTTTAACCAAATAGGAGAATTTCCAACCATAACAGATGAATTCTGAACTAAAAAAAAAGTAGTGGTCTTTTTAATTCAAAAAATGAACTTTCAACAAAAAATTTACTTTTCTCCCAAAATATGAATTTTCAAAAAGAAAGGATGAATTTTCAAACCAAAAAGACAAACTTTTTACAAAACAGCTGTATTTTCGACGAAAAAAGATTATTTTTTAACAAAATAGTAAAATTTTCGATAAAATAATTGAATTTTCAAGAAACTAGTTGAACTTTTAAACAAATAATTAAATTTTTAACTAGATAATTAAATTTGCAACCTACAAAGATGAATTTTTAAACAAATAGTTCAATTGTCAACTAAAATGATAAATTTTTAACCAAAAATGGGGAACTGCAATTTTCAGTTCAAAAAATTGATATTCACAAAAAAAAAAACGAATTTTCAAAAAAATAGTTCATCTTTTATCTAAAGAGATGACGCAACAAAAAAATGAATTCAGAAAACATGTGATGATATTTATAAAAAAAATTATTTAAATTAAAAAACTGTTGAATTCAAAAAATTAAGATGGATTTTCAAAATCCGTAACTAAGACAAAATCATTTTTAACCACAAAGTTGCAACCATTTTTTAAACAAAATAGTCAAATTTTTTACCAAAAAAGACTAATTTTCAACAAAGTAAATAAATCTTAAATGAAAAACGATTTCAAATTCCAAAAAATCTAAATTTTGAATAAAACAATATCAATTATTAAGAAAAAATGAAATAGTTAAAATTGTCGAAAAAATTATTTTCAAACAAAAAATAACGGATTCTCAAGAAAATAGAATTTTAATTAATGAATTTTCAACTAAAATGGTAAATCTTCAACTAAATTTGTTGAATTTTAAACGACAATTATTTTTTACTAAACAAGACAAATTGTTAATTACAAATTAAATAATTTAATTTTAAGTTATACGAATTAATCCTTTTCATGCAAAGAAATGGATTTTTAGTTAAAATAATAAATCTTCAAACAAAAAAATTAATTAAAAAAAAAGAGTTTAACTTTCAACCAAGTAATTTTATTTTAAACCTAAAAGATGAATTTTGAGATTTTAAAAGATGATTAACTTTCAAAAGAAAAGATAATTTTCTACCAAAAAATCGATTTTTAACCAAATTCGTGGATTTTCAATGAAATAGTCAATTTTCATTAAAAACAAAACAAATCTTCAACTATAGATATTAATTTTATACAACAAAGACGAATTTTTCACCAAGTGAATACATTTTTAAACAAGTGGTTTAATTTATAAATAAAAAACATGAATTTTCATCCAAGAAAAGATACATTTTCAATCAAAAATATAATGGTTAAATTTTCTGTTAAGAATCTAATTCTTAAGAACAACCCCAGATTTTTCAAAAAAATTAACAAAAGAGTTTAACTCTTAATCAAGCAGTCGAATTTTTGACTAAAGAAAGATAAATTTGCAACGAACAATGTAACAAAATTTTATTTTTAAATACATTTTAAACACTTTTTAGTTGAGTTTTAAAATCAAAATAGTAAATTTTGAACCTAAGAAATAAATTTTTAACTAAAATCATGAATCTAAAAAAAAAAGCATTTTTTAACAAATAGTTGAATTTTCAACCCATAATTAGAATAGATTAACTTTTAGAAAAGTAATTTTTGAACAGAAAAAAACGAGTTTTCAGCAAAATTAATGGATTTTTAACTAAAAATATAAATTTTCAAGCAACAATGGAATAGTTATATATTTAGCTATAAAAAAAATAATTTTCAACTAAAAAGAAAGTAATTTTCAGACATACAAATTAATTTTTAATAACAGTCATGAACTTTCAACCAAAAATATACATTCTTGGCCAAATAGTCAAATTTTTACTGCAAAAGGCGAATTTTCTTTGAAAGAAAATGAATTTTTAAATAAATATTATTTTTTAACCAAGGAAATGAATTCTTTACAAACAATAAAATAGTTAAATTTTCTAAAAAAAACACAGAACATTTTTTAAGATAAAAAATTACATTTTTATAAAAAAATGTAAGTTGTTGAAAACAAAAAAAAACGGAATTTTTAACTAAAATGACAAATCTTCAACTAAAAAAAATTAATTTTTAACCAAATCCATGAATTTTCAAATAAAAAAGTAAAATTTTCTAATAAAAAGTACGCATTTTCATCTAAAAAATATTAATTTTCAACCAAAATTAGAATAGTTAAAATGTTAGAAAAATAAATGTTCAAAACAAAAAAACGGATTTTCAACAAAATAGGTCTTTTCATAAAAAAATTAATTCTTAACAAACCTAAACTAGGATAGTTCAAATTTCAGCTGGAAAAGTAAATTTTAAACTGAAAAAAACGAGTTTTCTGTAAAATTAATTAATTTTAAACTAAAAAGAATGTATTTTTCAAGCATAAAAATTAATTTTCTATTGCAGTCATGAATTTTTAACCAAATAGTCAAATTTTCAATGCAAAAGACGAACATTCAATAAAAGAAAACGAATTTTTAAATAAATATTATTTTTTAAACAAAGAAATGAATTCTTTACAAAATAGAATAGTTGAATTTTCTAAAAAACCAGAACATTTTTTAACGAAAAAGATAACATTTTTATCAAAAAAAAAAAAGATGAATCTTCCACTATAAAGAAAAATTCTCTAAAAAAAAAATCATTTTCATCTAAAAAAGATTAAGTTTCAGCCAAAATTAAAATTGTTGAATTGTTGGAAAAATAAACGTTAAAGAAAAAAAAACGGATTTTCAACAAAATTGTTTTTTTTTTTCTTTAAAAAATGAATATTTAACAAACTCAAACTAGAATAGTTCAAATTGCAGTTAGAAAAGTAAATTTTAAACAGAAAAAACGAGTTTTTAGTCAAATTAATTAATTTTCAACTAAAAATATAAATTTTCAAGCAAAAATGAAATAGCTATAGCTTTAACTAAGAAAAAAAATTTCAACTAAGAAGAAATTAGTTTTCAGACAATAAAATGAAGTTTTATTTACAATCATGAATTTTTTGACCTAATAGTCAAATTTTCAATGAAAAAGAAGAATTTTCTATATTATAGAAAGCTAATTTTTAAATAAATATATTTTTTAAACCAAAGAAATGAATTGTTTACAAAAAATAAAACAGTTAAATTTTCTGAAAAACAGAACATTTTTTATCGAAAAATATTACATTTTTATAAAAAAAATTTAATTTTTAACCAAATGCATAAATTTTCAAATAAACAGATAAATTTTCTAACGAAAAATACTCATTTTCATGCAAAAAAGATTAATTTTGAGCCAAAATTAAAATAGTTAAAATGTTAGAAAAATAAATGTTCAACAAAAAAAAGCGGATTGTCAACAAAATAGTTTTTTTTTAAATAAAAAAATGATTTCTTAACAAACCTAAACTAGAATAGTTGAAATTAGAAAAGTAAATTAAAAAAATAAGAGTTTTTAGCAAATAAATGATAATTTAACTGAAAAGAAAGTAATTTTCAGACACGCAAATTAATTTAAAATTTAAAAATTTTAATTTTAAAATAAACGAGTTTTCAACAAAATAGTTAAATTGCAATAAAAAACTGAATTTTCAATAAAATCCAAGTTAATTTTCGACTGTGTATTATCATTTACAACTACAAAAAGATTAAATTTCTATCAGAAAAGATAAATTTTCGTCCAAAAATGGAACAGTTACATTTTCAGTTAAAAAAAATTAAATCTAAATAAAAAAATCACACTTCCAAATTGACTATAATTATTGAAATAATGGAAACTTGAATTTTGCTGCGAGCAGAAGTAAATTTCCGGTGAAGAAACGACCCTGCGTAGCCTATTAAAACGTTAATTTAAGTCTGAACAGAATCACAATTTTTTTTTTAATTTTGAAAAAATCCATGAAAAAGAATTTTAAGACAAATTTCGTTTTTTTTTTTCGAAAAAACAGAAATTGTATAAAAAAATGTAAAAAAAGGTTTGAAATTATTTTTCTTAAAAAAAAAAACAACTTGAAATTATGAGAATTTCAGCTCGGGGACAGGAAACCCTAAGAAAAAATCAAGAGTTGAATTTCGAAACAAAAAAATAACTTCAACCAAAAACAGTTGTATTTTCAACTAAACAATTGATCTAAAATGACGAATTTTCTATTCAAATCGACAAAATTCCATCAAAACAGTTGATTTTTCGATAAAAAAAAATTACATTTAATTAAAAAGAACTTTCAACAAAAAATAGTTGGATTTTCTATGTTTTATCAATTCAGTTCTCATTTGAGCAAAAGAACAAGAAAAATGTAAATTTTCTTGAAAAAAAAGGAAAATTCTTTTAAAAAGGGGGAAAAAGAATAAAAGAGTGTCAAGTCGGCTATATTGAAATTGATTACAATGAGAATATGACTTCCCGATTAATGATTCACAATTTACAGTATCACAAAAAGTCGAGATAAGATAAAGAAAAAAACAATCAAAGAAAGTGTTACACTTACCTCAAGATTTGCAAACGTATCACATAACAATTCGAAGACTGTTTTGTCTTCTACACACTTTCTTTGTTCTCCTTCAAAAATTGTAAACGGATCCGGAAATTCTATTAAAAACTTCTTGACGTCAAAATCCGTAAAATATTTACGATACTTTTCAGCTAATTTTTTTCTCGCGACATACTGCTCCCTCGTCGGATAATTTTTCTCCTCCAAATTGTCCTCGATAAAAGAGTATAACACGTGTAGAGAGAGTTTCGTCAACGGTCAGCGACGCAGCATGACCACGAGTTTTCCCCTTCCACGACACTCCATTGTTTATGTTCCGAGATATTCGAGAAAAGGAAACAAGATTCGAATTTTACTAGAATTGAAGAAATAGCACGCTTAGAAAAATAATAAAAACACTTCGAATGTTTCAGGGTTTTAATACTCAAATTAATGATATCCCTGAATCGTTGAAATTCGAATGAAAATGGCCCACTTTCACTTTTCCCTTTTTTCAGTTTGTTTTGTTTCTCCCGTTTATGTTTAATTCTTCCCTTCCTTCTAGAGTGGGGTCGCGGTAATATTCTCCGTAATTTCAGACGGAAACTTACTTTCACTTCTTTCGTTACCGCTCACATTGCGACGCCATCTGTATGTTAAAATGTGAATTAATGTAAATTTCAAAATACGTCGTAATTGTTGATCAGTTTCATGGAGAATAAACGTATTAATGCAAATGGTTGATTTCTAAATAAGTAACACGTGCTTTCAAAGACAAAGAAAATGTTCTTATAAAAATAATATAGGATTAAAATAGACTGAATTTATTGTCTTCCATATCCTTCCGCATCTTTTATTGTTAGTACTTTAATCAAAAATGAAATAAAACGGTTTTTTTGCAAACAATAGTATTGAATTTTTATTTATATTATATACCTACTTAGAATGTTTTCCTGAAACCACCCTCTTATCTTACCCTTATCTATTATTACAGAAAATTACGTATCTGCCAATATCTTTCAAAAATACTTGAAAACATATAATGTGTCACTTCTTATTAATAATAAGCATATTAATAATACTTGTATTCTTCATGATGGTGTGAAACTGCAAAATGCCTACAACGTTTTAGCAGATTAGATTAGATACCCTTTGAAACATTATGTTCAAGAAATGTTTTTCACAGACTTTTTTATGTAACAAATACATACGTAATTGCTGTCTATTCAATCTGCAAAGTGTGAACAATTAAAAGGAACAATATTTTTGCAAAAAATAATGTGCGCATACATTTTTAAGCAAAACCAAATCCCACCGTAGAGGTTAAGGAACACTTTTAAACGTGAAAGTTTTCCCACAAGTTATTTAATGTGACGAATATTTAAGAATATTATATCAAATAAACCCAAAAACAAATAAGCAATTCAAATTTAGTCTTGAAATTAAAAAAAATATCGTCACCATTCGTTACCGGAGAATTTCCTCTACTTTACCGGAAATTTCTACCGTTACCGGTAATTTCAGGTAACGACGCAACACTACTTCCACCCGTTGAACTTATACGATTCCTGTCTTATCCAAATTTTTCTTTATCATTATTCATTTTTATAATTTAGCCAATTTTCTAATAATAATTTATTTGTTACAATTTTTTGAGCACTTACATTCTTGTTGAAATTAGATTCTGAAGAAATAAATTCAGTGAATCAATTCAACGTCAAATTTACGAGTACCATTATTAGGGATCGTTTACATATTACGTAACGTTATTTTGGACCTTTTACATTCCCACATCCTAACTGCAGTTACATTCCATTTTTTCTGTATTAGTTTAAAAACTTAATAGACGTTTTGTAAATAAAAATAATTTTTTTAAGATGTGGGGCGGTATAGAAATAAATGAAACAATATTTTAACGTACCACAGCAATGCTTTTTTGATATTTTTTTAGTCACACAAATTTTTAAATTACAAGAAAAGAAGCATTAGTAGTTTTTTAGAATTACCAGACTGTTATGTGCGCGCGCTCACTTTTATGCTCATTTTTATCATTTACTCAATTTTCTAATAACATTTTATTTATATTCTTGTTCACATATTACGTAACATTATTTTAAACCCTTTTACCTTTCCACACACTAACTGCAGTTACGTAACATTTTTTTGTATTAATTTCAAAAACTTAATAGACGTTTTGTAAATAAAAATAGATTTTTAGGATGAATTGCAGTATAGAAATAAATTAAACAATATTTTGACGTAACACAAAAATGCTTTTTTGATATTTTTTTAGTTACATACATTTTCAAATTATTTGCAAGGAAAGAAGTATCAGCAGTTTTTTTCAGAATTATATAAATTTTATAATTTTCATGAGACGATTAGGACAGATTTTTAAATATTTCAGATTTGTCAAAAAAAGAATGTAGAAGATTTAAAATATATATTTTTTATTTTACAGGATTTTACAAATTATTAGAAAAATTTTAGCCTTTTAAAAAGATATTTTGCGCTTTTATAATTTCAGAAGAAATGATAAATATTCCATAAATGTTCGGAAATGCTTCCAAGGTTTAAAATATTTTTACTCTGTGTAAAGTCTCTTGAATTCATGAAATATTTTTAAATGAATCCGATTTTTCTTGACATTTTGAAAAATCATTTGAAATGTAAAAAATTAAGCTCAAAATCTTCAAAAATTTCTTACGAATTTAATTAAAATTATAAAAGATTTTTGAATATTTCAGATTCGTCAACAAAAAATCTAGATTAAAAAAACAATATTTTACGGGATTTTAGAAAATAATAGAAAAAGTTCGAGCCCTTTTAAAATTAAATATCCATACAATGCCTCTTAAATTCTTAAAAATAATTATATCTGATTGGAATTTTTCTTGAAATTTTGAAAAGTTATTTAAAATGTAAAACGCTGCCTCAAAATATCCCCAATTTTCCTAGGAACTTGAATAACATTTATTTCTTCACTTCAGACCTTTCAAAGTTATTTTAATTTAGGGCATGTGATACTTTAACATATAGGTTTTCAGTTTTACACATATATTGTTCACAATTTTTTATTTGGAAGAAAGCATTAGTGTCCAGACGTTTGTGTTTTTAACGTCTGGTTTTTTTTTTTAAATTTGAACTTTCATTTCTAGAATTTTTCTTTATTAATAAACTCTTAAACTAATTCCAGAAGATTTTAGTTTTGTTAAAATCAGTTGAAAATTAATTAATAATTTTATAACATATAAAGCATTACACAATTATTTTCATGAAAACGTTCAAATAATATTTAAATTATATTCTCATTCAAATTTGAAACTGCATTTCTCCACATTTAATTTATTAATAAGCTTTCTAACTAAGTTGAAAAAAAATTAAAATATGTGCACATATAATTTAGAAAATTGAATTCAAATACTCATTTCATAATATGGGAAGCACCATCAAAAAATTACATAATTGTAATACAAGTATTTAAAAGAAAAAAATAAACTTTTATTACAAAAGTAATAGCCATTATTTAATTACTTAATATGAGAGAAAATAACATATTTATATTACTAAATATTAAGCAATTTAAATCCAATCTTTATGTACTTTGATATTTTATTTTTTATTATTAAATATTAATTTATATTATAATATTATTAAACTTAATGATTTCACAATATATCTGTTAATTTAATAATCTTTTATATTATTTAACAAAATTAGATTTTAAAATGAATTAAAAAAATTATTCCTGTAACATTGATATAAATAAACAGTTAATTTTGATAGAAGAAATTTTGATAGAATAGTTAAGTTTGATTAGATTACATTAAAATAAAAATACGACATTATTTTATTTTAATATAAAAACAATAAGGTATTTTTACCATTAATTCATTAACATAATTAAAACATTGAAATTATACATTTATTCAATTCTAATTTAGTTTATGATAACTTTAGGTTTTAATACAATTTTTAATTATAATTTATATCATTATCTTATTAAATTCAATGATTTCGCAATATATCTATTAATTTAATTATCTATTATATTATTTAAAAAGATGAGATTTTAATAAACTTTAAATAATTATTCCTGTATCATTGAATAAACCAATTAAAAATTTATTAAAATTATATTTAATTTTTAATTTTGTAAATAATTAAAAAATATCAAACATGAATATAATATTATTATAAAAAATTACTAGCGTGTATAACATAATATTGTTAAGCTTCATAATTTTAAAAGTATAAAAATCATAAAAATATTATTATAACTAAAACGTGAACAATTATGTAAAATTTATAATTAATATAGCTTTAATATGAAATAATACAGTTTAATTAGATTACATTAAAATACAAATACGATATTATTTAACTTTAATATGAAAATAATAACTTATTTTTATCATTCAATTAATAACATAATTAAAACATTAAAATAATACTTTCATTCAATTCTAATTTAGTTTATGATAACTTTATATTTAAATAAAATTTTTTATTGTAATTTATATCATAATCTTACTAAACTTAATTTCGCAATATATCTATTAATTTAATAATCTTTCATATTATTTAAAGAAAGCATATTTAAAAATAAACTTTAAATAATTATTCCTGTAACATTGAATATACCAATTAGGAATTCATTAAAATTTTATTTTATTTTAAATGTGTAAGTAATCTAAAAATAAAAAATATGATTATATAATATTATTATAAAAAATTATTATCATTATTTCAAATCCCTTAAAAGAGTATACTAAATTATTGAAATCAATAGAAAATTCCTTGGAACCCTTTAAAATACTCAAAAGTATTTCGAACCTTCAACATCTTTTGAAGCACCTTGACACCTTTTAAAGATTTCTAAAGTAGTTTGAAATTTTTTCAAATAACTTGCTAAAATTGTTAAAATTCTTTGGTATTCCTTTAAATTGCAAAAATGAATTGAAAATTAATTGAAATCTTTTTAAACATCCTCAGATATTTAAAATCCTTAAAAATCTTTTGAAATCTATTGAAAATTTTCAAAACTCTTGAAAATTCCTGGAAATTTTAAAAATACCCTAAAATATTTTTAATCTTTTAAAATCTCATACTACATTATTGAAATCAATTAAAAATTCCGTGGAATCTATTAAAATATCCTAAAATATAACTAATCTTTCAAAATCTCATATTAAATTACCGTAACCACTTGGAAATTCCTTGGAACATTTTTAAATACTCTCAAATATTGCAATTCCTTCCAAACATGTTGACATATCTTGAACTTTTTAAAAAAGGTTTTTAAAGAACTTTTGAATTTAAAAAAATAACCATTCTACATTTTTTTTAATTCTTTGAAATTCCCGTAAATTATAAAAATAAATTGAAAACTCCTCTTTTAAAACATTTAAAACTTTTTAAGCTCTTGAAAACAACACTTTTAAAACATCCTCCAATATTTAAAATCCTTAAAAATGTTTTGAAACCTTTTCAAATGTTGTAATGCTTCAAATTGAAATTTAAAAAAGAGAAAAGTTTCAAAACGTTAAATATTAAAATGTGTGTAGATTAGAGTTTTGAAAATGGGATTAATGAAAATTCAAAACTTGGAAGTTTATTTATAAAAAATTAATAATAAATAAATTGAAAGGGTTCAAAATTTAAATGTACGTTTTTCAATTGGGCAATCTCTAAATTAAATTATTTTAGACTGAAATATAGAAAAATGTCTAAATGTTAACAATTTTAATGTTTGTAGATTAGTTAAACTATTAAATTAAAGTGTTAATAGAAATTACTCGAGGTAAAGTTGAACTATTTCTAAAACGATTTTTGTATATAATTATAAAATTCTATTTTTTTTGTTTGTTTAAAAAACATACTTTCACATTTTGAACGCTTTCAATTTATTTATGATAAAAAATTTTTGTTAGATTTTAGAATAGGGGTGTCACCTCTATTTTGGCTGGAAAAAAATTTTGTTTGGTAACGAACTATTACAATCTTCAATTGAACGATAAATGAATCGATTTGATGAGGGAGAAATTTAAAATTATTGTTACTTTTGTTACTCTGATGTCTTAAATATGGGTTTACTCGCCCTACAGAACGTTGGAAAAAGGTAGGGTTTTGAGAAAATTATTTTTGTGACCTGTCAAAAGGATGTTTCTGGCTATTTGTTGCAGAAAAATACTGTTTTCCAGCCAAAAAACAGGTGACGCCCCTATTCTCCAATTGCACCCTAATTTTTTGCAACTAAACTTCTATGTTTACAATTTTAATTTTGAAGACTTGAATCCCATCGAGTTAAAAATTATTCATAATTCATAGCTGAAAATTTTTGAAAATAAAATTATGAAAGTTTTGAATTTTTATTGATTCTATTTTCAAAACTCTAATCTACAAACATTTACATATTTAACGTTTTGAACATTTTCTCTTTTTTAAATTTCAATTTGAAGCATTACAAGATTTCAAGAGATTTCGAAACATTTTTAAGGATTTTAAATATTTGAGGATGTTTTAAAAGATGTCAAGGAATTTTCAATTTATTTTTATAATTTAAAGAAATTTCAAAGAATTTTAACAATTTTAGCAGAGTTATTTAAAAAAATTCCAAAGTACTTTAGAAATCTTTAAAAGGTGTCAAGGTTTTCAAAAGATTTTGAAGGTTTCGAAATACTTGAGAGTATTTAAAAAGGTTTCAAAGAATTTTCGATTGATTACAGTAATTTAATTTTAGATTTTAAAGGATTTGAAATATTTCAGGGTATTTTAAAAACTTCAAGGAATTTTCAAGAGCTTTCCAATATTTCAAGAGATTTCAACAAATTTTTAAGAATTTTAAATATTTGAGGATATTTTAAAAGATGTCAAGAAATTTTCATCTTATTTTTATAATTTTCAGTAAGTTCAAAATATGTCCACATATTTTGAAGGTATTGCAATATTTGAGAGTATTTTAAAATGTTTCAAAGAATCTTCAATTGATTACGGTAATTTAATATTAGATTTTGAGGATTTGATATATCTTAGGATATTTTAATTTTTTATATAGAAAATTAGACTTGGTGGAAAATAAATTTCTTTTGTGTAAAGTTCATGTATTTGAATGAAAATACCTTTTTTAGTATACAATTCAGCCTTTTGGGTACAAATTTAACTTTTTGTTCAAAGATTTAAATTTAATTCCAAACATATAAATCTACCTTATAATTTTCAATTAATTTTGCTCCAAACTCGTTTTTTTATTGTTTAAAATTTATTTTTTTAACTACAAATTGAACTATTCTAGTTTTTGTTTTACTTTTTTTGAAAATTTATATATATTTATTGAAACTGTATTTTTTTATTAGAAAATTCACCTTTTGGGTGTACAATGGAATTATTTTATTGAGAATTCATTTTTTTTGTAAAATTGATTGTTCTAACTGCAAATTTAATTCTTCTAGTTTTGGTTACAAATTATTTTTTTGGATGAAAACAAACGATTTGCTTGAAAACACGTTTTTTTCGCTTGAACATTCATTTTTAAAAACATTTTCACTATTCTAATTTTGGTTGAAAATTTATATTTTTTGGTAGAAAATTAATTTTTTGTGTCGAAAATTTAACAAACTATTTGGTTAAGAATTCACATTTTTGTTAAAGATTCATCATTTTAGTTAAAAATTCATTTCTTAGGTTCAAAATTATATTTTGATTTGAAACCTCAACTAAAAAGTGTTTAAAATGTATAAAAAAAAAAATTTCTTTGTATCATTATTAATTAATATATAAATATTTTTTCTGTTACTTTCACTTCTTGTACAATTTAAATTAGGCGCCCTTTTCAATTTGAAATTCAATATTTGATTTAAAGTAGAAGCGATACATTTTCCCGCGAAATTTAAATAATGTAATTATTATCAATAAATAAATAAAATATGATTTTTTAAATCCTAATTAAAAATACTTATAAATGCTCATTCAACTCCGACCTTAGCGACCTTATCACCCGTAAAGTAGGGATTTGATAAATCTTAAATGGCCTTAAAATTTTAGGTCATATATTTATCCAATCTTAATTTTAAAAAGCATTTTAAAAAATATAAAATAAAATCCAACTATTTTTTATTCAAAATTAATTCTTTTGAATTGAAAAGTTAGTCTGTGTATATTATATTTTCCGTTCAGAGTTCATCGTTTTTATTTAACTTTTAACTGAAGATTAAACTACAAAATTTTTCATTGATAATACATCTGTTTAATTTGAAATATTTTGTTAAACATTCATTTTACTGGTTGAAGGCTGAACTATTTTTTTGAAAATTCATTTTATTTACGGTCAAAAATTAATTTTTTTATCTGAAAATTTAACTGTTCCATTTCTGATTCCAAATTGATTGACCATGTTCAGTTAAAAATTCAACTATTTAAATGAAAAATGAATTTTTGCATAAAGTTCAACTATTTAGTAGAAGTTTCGTCTTTGCGCCTTGAAAATTCAATTTTTTAAAGGAAAATTCTTTTCTATTATTTCGTTATTTTTTATTATTCTTCATTTATTTCGTTTTTGTGATAAATCAAACCGTTTGGTTGGAATTTAACATTTTAATAGAATATTTATATTTTTGGGTTGAAAATTAAAATTTTTTTTAGTTGAAATTTTATTTTTTTGATTAAAAATTCTTTTTTCCAAATGAAAATTTAACTATTCTATTTTTGAACAAAAATTGATCTATTATTTGTATTGAAAGTATTAAATTATTACGTATAAATAAAAAATTGATCAATTAATCATTTAAAACGACTTTAACTAAAAATAATTTACTTTAAAGGATTTATTTATAAAAAGACGATTGAATATCACAATTCTGATTTTAAGAGAAAGGGAAGAAATGTTGGTGTTTAATTAATTTTCTACTTTAAAGAGCATCCTTTTGTTTTTAAATTTTTATTGAGCAAAAAGGCTAAGCAATTAGATATTAAAAAAATATTGTTTCTTGCAACATTTTTATACAGTTTAAAGGAAGAATGTTTTATTTAAAAAAAAAAATTTTCTAATTGGAAGAAGGAAATTCTTTGTTTTATAGATTTTTATGGAGATCGAAGGGATGAAATTGTGGTTAATAATTTTTTTAATAGGAAAAGGTCTTTAAAATTTTTTTTTGAGTTAAAAGAAAGATCGTCAATTTTTTTTACTGAATTAGAGAGGTTAATTTTTTGTTTTTGTATTGAGTTGGAAGAGAGGAAATATCGATTTTCAATGTGTAAATATGTTAGATTTTAATATGTTTAAAATTGATAATTTTCAAAAACATTCGAATTTGAAGTTTAACAAAAAAATAGAATAAAATACACATACTGCCGTTTATTTATGCACCCAAAAACGGGTACTTTTGCCAACTTTCATGCAGTAATTTAAAGGAAATTTAAAGTTTATTATTATTAAAACTAGGATGCTCGCTTAAGCCATTGGAAAATAGATTTCTGAAAACATTTGCACGGCATTATATATGAGAGAAAATAAATTTCTATACTCGTACCTGTTCGTGAGTCATTGTTTGCTTTATGTATAAGATTTTAATTTCAGTTAACATTTACCAAAGATGTTTACACATAAATCTGTCGTAGTTCAGGACGTCCGTGATGTTTTTTTCCGTGATAGAAGAGAAATATTTTTTTAAAGACTTTAATCCAGGTGGAAGGGAAGAAATCGATATTTTTTAACCAGAAATTTTTTAACTGTTCAATTTATGAAAGCTTTATATATTGAAAATTTTCAATTTTCATGGCATATTTCATTAAAAATTGTTTATTCAGAAAGAATAGAAAAACTGGAAACGAATGATTTATTTATTTATTTAACGTAAGAATTAAAAACTTAAAATTTTGAAATTTAAATGATAAGATTTCCAGTCACTTTGCAACATTCTCAAAGACTTAAAAAAATTTCAAATATATTAAAAAATTGCAACGAATGTCAATGGATCCCAGAGAATTTCTGCAGATTTTTAGCAATTTCTTGTGAGTTTTTTACAAAAATGTTACGGGGTTTCAAATGATTTCAGACATTTTGGAACATTTCCAGGAATTTTTAGAGGATTTCTAAAGTTTCTAAACATTTTTGGATATTTTAAGAGTTTCCAAACGTTGTCAAGGAATTTGAAGAGATTTAGAAGGATTTCCAGTGATTTTAAATGTTTAAAAGCATTTCACAGGATTTCAAAAGATTTTAAGTTACATTTGAAAAGACTCTAAAGAATTTCAAAAGATTTGAAAAATATAAAGGAATGTCAAAGAATTTTGCAGGATTACAAATGATTTCAAGAATTTTGAAAAAATTTTACAAGATTTAAGGAATTTTATAGGATTTTTTAAGGAAATTTTACAAATTTGAAAAAAATGTTCACAGATTTAAAATATTTTTTGCACTTTTCTATTTAATGATTTTCTATATAATATAAATAAATACTGTTTATATATCAATACTATTTGTATCTTAAAAATACGCAATAATGAAATATTTTGATCCAAGAAACATTTATTTAAATGTATTTCTAAATTAATGCCTTAATAGAAAATAACCATTAAACAAAATTGCTTAATCCAATTTTTGGTGTGGAAAATGTGCGTAATAGTTTCCTGAAATTATTGCTCTTTTAATAGAAATCTTATTCTTGTATTGTTTTTGTTTGCATTGAAATTGTTATTTAAAATTCAAATTATAATTTTTAAAAAGACATCGAACATTGAATTAAAACGTTATTCATAAAAATGTAATTTTTTAATTCCTAAAAAAATAAATACGGTTGATTGAAAAAAATTTATTTTAGTTTTTTAAATTAGGTAATTTCCCAGTGTTGGGTATTTTGCAATATCAGATATATTATTATTATTATTCGTAAATTCTTCAAATCCGATAATATTAAAAACTGACGGGAATTTTCAATTTTCACTATTCGGGAATTTTAATAATTAATTATTAATTAATAATTAACATTTTTTTAACAAATCTTTTAATTGTTGAAATTAGGGAATTTTCTAGTAGGATATTTTATAATTCAGAAAATTTCTGTCGCGAATTTAATTATTTGGTAACTTTCAAATTCGGTAATATTTTTTTTATTATTAAAAAATTTATTTGTTCACACATTATATTATTTTAAAGATTTAAAGTTAATTCAACAGATTCTAAAGAGTTTCAACGCATTTAAAAACAAATTCCAGAGATTTAAAAATGTTTTTTGGATTTCCAAAGTTAGATTATTTCTAGAGAATCAAATTCTAGTCTGCCGCGAATTTTATTATAAAGGAATTAGCAAATTCAGGATTTTTGTGTTTCAACAACTTTATAATTTCGAAACATTTTTCTTATAAATATTTTCTTCAAGAATTTTATAGTGCCAGGAATTTCCCGAAATGATAAAATCGCCGAAATGTTAAAATCCCAAAT
The DNA here is from genome assembly GCF_010883055.1 of Belonocnema kinseyi. Taxonomy (NCBI): domain Eukaryota; kingdom Metazoa; phylum Arthropoda; class Insecta; order Hymenoptera; family Cynipidae; genus Belonocnema; species Belonocnema kinseyi. The sequence goes on from NC_046659.1 coordinate 113,358,287, forward strand.
TGGAAAATTCCCAAAAGTTTATTTTATGACCGAATTTGAAAATTTATTCACAAAAAATTGCCCGAATTTAAGCAATTTAAAAAAATTCCCATCAATATTATTAATTTAAAAAAAAAACCAATTAAATATTCTGATCAAAGAACATTTTTTAATGCTCTACATATTTTTAATAATTATTGTTATTTTAAATTGAAAAATAAAAAATAATTTTTTTTTCAAATCCTTTTTGGTTTTCGTATAAAATGAGATTAAAATTATTTCATAAGATGAAAATAAAAACAAGCAGCGTATACAATTTTATTTTAAATCATAAAAGAAACAAGAATATAGATCCACTACCCATTTAAAATGGTGAAATATCAATAAACTTAAGTACTGATTTCTCTTAACCTAGATTGTTACAAATAAGTTTTTTAAAGCTATAATAAATCGTTTTAGTTCAGAAGTAGATCTTAAACTACATGGTTACGAGGGACGAATTAAAAATCCAAGAAAATAAATATCGCCACATTGTCAAATTTCTAAAAAAAGAAAGTATTTAAAATAGAAAATTATGAATTTCAAAATTTCCGAATAATAAAATTACTGAATTATATAAAATATCTGACAGTGAAAAAATTCCCGAGTTACAAAATTCCCAATTCTGAAAAATTAAACAAATTACTTTTTAATCAATATTTTTTCTTGATTGAAAATACAGTAAAATATCTTTTAAAAGAATAAATTTGCTTGAAGGTTTATTGTATGTTTTTAAATTATTGTTCAAATTTAAAATAACAATTGAACAAAAAAGATCACAATGCAAGTTTTTTTTTAAATAATGTGTATAGTAGTTTTTAAAAATTATTGCTTTTGTAATAAAAATCTTATTCTTGTATTTTTTTGTTGCTGTTTGAAAGATATTTTTTCAATTATTGTTCTTTTAAATTTACATAATAAAAAATACAATAAACATCCAAAAACTTTTTTTGTTAATAAAAATATTTCATTAATGTATGTTTAAGGAAAAAATATGGTATATAAGAAAAAAATGTTAACCGCTCATATTCGGCACTTCTTTTATTTTCGGGAATTTTATATAATCGGATATTTTATAATTTGGCAATTCTTGTTATTCAAGAATTTTTAAATTCGGCAATATGATAAACTGTCAGGAATTTTCAAAATTTCTAATATTTTTAATTAAACCAGAATATCAATAATCGAGGATTTTTCAATTTGGAATTTTTATATTTGGACAATTTTATGATTTCGAGAATTTTCTATTTTTAATATTTTCGAAATATAATAATCCTTAATCGGAAAATTTCCGAATAATAAAATTCCCGATAGTTTATAATATATAATAAAATAAAATTTCCGGCAGAATTGAGAAAAATGATAAAATATTCAAACTTGTGAATTTCCGAAATTAAAAACTAAATTTTTCTTTTAATTTTAAAAGTTATTAAAAAATATTTTTCGAATTTAAAATAACAATAATTGTATGAAAATGGTACGAAACAAAATAAATGAGAAAATACGTGCGTCTCAAACAAAAAATAATTTCTCCATTTTATCCGAACCTAATGACAAACAAATTGATCAGGATTCAATTCAGCCGATTTATCTGAAAATTTCTTTTGAAATTTTTGTTTAAATTAAAAATTCGATGTTTCAAAAAGTTGTCTGTATTTTTCTGAAATACTATGCACATTCTCAAATAGAAATTTTCATTTAGTAATATATTGTTCTAAACTATTGGTATTTTAAAATTAAAAATGCAATTTTTAAGAGCTTTAAACATTAAAATAATGTTTTGGATAAATATATTTGATTGTATTATTAATAAATAAATAACATTTAATGAACAATAATTTTTTTTATTGTTTAGATTCGGCAATTTTTTATTTTCGAAACATAAAATTACTGAAACTGGGAAATTCCCGAAACTGCACAATTCCCGAACTGGAAAATTCCGGGCGGAAAAAATTCTTGAATTATGAAATTCCTGAATTATTAAATTTCTAAATAATGAGATTCCCGAATTAGAAAATTCTGGAATAATAAAATTCTCGAACAGTTTATAATATTACTGAATTTGAAAATTGCCGAATTACAAAATATTCAAACTGGGAAATCCCCGAATTTTAATATTAAATTTTTTTTTGAAATATTATTTATTGATTAAAAATACAATAACTAAATATTTTTATCAAAAGACAAATATTTTCAATGTTTAAAGTTTCTAAAATTATTATTTA
>NC_046659.1:113360629-113401893 GCF_010883055.1 Belonocnema kinseyi
TCGGAAAATAATTTATTTGTGGACTTCATTATCCCGGAAGTTTAAAGTGTCAGGCATTTTATTTTTCTGGATTTTTCAGTCGTCCCAAATTGAAAATAATAATAAAAAAACGGAGCGTCTATCAGTACAATCATCAGTTAACATATGAAATAAAAATTGTCAGAATTGCAACTTTTAACAATAGGTAAACTAAAGTGAACTTACATCCCGAGGGATAATGAAACGATACTGAATCACGTTTAAATTGACATTAAGAGTTATTAAAAAGTATCGAATTTCGATACACTTCGGCATTGCGAATCATTCAATAAAGTCAATAGATACTTTTTTCGACGGGTAAATTTATGAAGAGGGATGGAAGCTCACTGAAATGAAAAAGCGATAACCAATAAAGCGATAGGGAGAATAAAACTAAAAACGAACATTTTTAATCGAGAAAGATGTGCGCGTGGAAATGAGTTTCAGATACGCAGGTACTTCTTTTCAATATTGATGGAATTTTTAGATACTGAATAACTCGATTTCTCAAGCTGAATAGTAACAAGTTTACAATTTTGGAAGTGTATTTGTTGCTTTGAGCGCGTGGGCCTGAAAATTAAATTTAACAAATATTATAATTAAGAAAAATAATTGAATATCCAAATTAATCAACATTTTTGAATATCCAAGGTGGCCAATTTACCAGGAAACCGGGAAAACCGTGAAATGACCATAAATTTTTTTAAGTCAGGAACAACCGGGAAATGAAAGTAATTTTATTCTGTTGTTTTTTACAGGTCTTCATTCAATCATTTTTAAGCGTAAGATTTTAATTTAAAGAATTTTAAAATAGAGTTTTGAAGACTTGAAAAATTAAAAAGAATTCGTATTTAAAAAATTTGGATAAAAAGCGTTTCAAGGAAAACTGTGAATATAAGTTGATTAATGGATTTTAACCCTTAAAGTGCATTGCGGGTTTACGACATCCCAAGTAATTTTCAAACTCTTATCAACCATACTTAATTTGAAAAAATTAAGTGTCGCCATCTAGCTTTAGTTGGAGACACTAACTGTACGTAATGTCGTTTAGCATACTGCGTCAAGCTGGTAGAGTTCTGAGCCGGTTATAAATTTTTTTAAGTCAGGAACAACCGGGAAATGAAAGTAATTTTATTCTGTTGTTTTTTACAGTTTTCTAAAATCCTTTATTTTACGAAGTTTCTATCAGGCCTTCATTCAATCATTTTTAAGCGTAAGATTTTAATTTAAAGAATTTTAAAATAGAGTTTTGAAGACTTGAAAAATTAAAAAGAATTCGTATTTAAAAAATTTGGATAAAAAGCGTTTCAAGGAAAACTGTGAATATAAGTTGATTAATGGATTTTAACCCTTAAAGTGCATTGCGGGTTTACGACACCCCAAGTAATTTTCAAACTCTTATCAACCATACTTAATTTGAAAAAATTAAGTGTCGCCATCTAGCTTTAGTTGGAGACACTAACTGTACGTAATGTCGTTTAGCATACTGCGTCAAGCTGGTAGAGTTCTGAGCCGGTTATATTACTTTGAGAATGGTAACGAGAATGAGAATATTACCGAGAAATAAATTCTCTGAGAATTTATGAAAATCTCGGAATTTATTTTAATTAATAGAAAATTGAAGTTCTTTGTTAACTTTTGGGTTGAAAATTAAACTCTTTTTTTGAAGTATGTCTTTTTTATTTTAAAGTTTACCTGTTTTAGCAGAAATTAAATCTTTGTTTCATAAAAATGCAACTGTTTGGTTAGAAATGAAGCTATTATACTATTTTCTTGAAAACTTAACCATTTCGTAGAAAATTTACTTTTTGTTTAAAATTTATGTTTTGGTGTTGAAAAATGAAATGAAATATTTTCTAACTGAAAGTTCCATTTGTAAAAAAATGGTTTTTTATTACAAATGCATCAGTTTTAGTACAAAATTAATCTTTTTTGGATAAAAATGCAACTACATATTTGGTTGAGAATTTAACTATTTTGTTAAAAATGCATCCCTATTGGTTGGAAAAACTCGTCTTTTTTTATTGAAAAATCAACTTTTTTCGCAGACTTTTTTTTTGTAACGAAAATTCAATTTTGGATGTTACTGAGTTAAAATAAATAAATAAATTTCACATCTTTTTATAAAAATGCACATATTTGCTAGAGAATTCAACAATTTGATTAAAACGTAATCCTTTTTGGTTAAACATTCGTCTTTTTGGATTGAAAATTCAATTTCTTTGGCAGAAAATTATTTCTTTTTTAAAAATTCAATTTTTGATGTTACTGAGTTAAAATAAATAAATTTCTGAGTTAAAATAAATAAACAAATTTCTGAGTTAAAATAAATAAATAAATTTCATATTTTTTGATAAAAATGCAACTATTAGCTAGAGAATTCAAAATTTTTGTTAAAACGTCATCCTTTTTGGTTAAAAATTCGTCTTTTTGGATTGAAAATGCAATTTCTTTGGCAGAAAATTATTTCTTTTAAAGAAATTCAATTTTTTATGTTACTGAGTTAAAATAAATAAATTTAATATTTTTTGATAAAAATGCAACTATTTGCTAGATAATTCAACAATTTGGTTAAAACGTCATCTTTTTTGGTTAAAAAAGCACCCATGTTGTAATATTTTTTATGCAAGTACGCTATTTCAAAAGTACAGTCATAAATCTTCAGGTTAAAATAATTAAAATTAAGTGAGTTATGAATTTTTTAGGAAAAATCCCATTTTTCGCTTTTTTTAAAAATAATTTTTTTAACCCACTTAAAATAAATAAATGGCTATAAAATCAACTCTGCCTTATAAAAGATAAATGAAACTATATCGGATAATTTTATTGTGACAAAATATTCAATAGGGGTTTAACAATACATGATTAAATATGCTGGGGTGTTGCACACCCACGATGCTCCTTACCGTGATTTTTACTATGTATTCACTTAGAGGGTTAAAACTCAACAAAAATTCATTTTTAAAGGCGATTCTGAGTCAGATTGAAATTTTATCAACTATTTTTAATTTTAATTAAATCAAAATTAACAGATTCATTATTATATAAAATTAAATTAGACAATGAAATTAAATAATTCAACTTAAAAAGATTTAAATTTATTTGTCAAAATATTTAAATGAAATTTTAACATAATTTTTTCCCTGATTGAAAAAGGAAATTTGTTGTTTTTTATCATTTTATTTAGTTAAAGGGAGGCAAATGACCTATTTTAAAATTTTTTATTGAGTTTGATCCGAGTAAATTTATAGTTTTCAATATTTCATGAATTTGAAGGATGATATTCTATTTTGAGCACTTTTATTCAGTTTTAAGAAAGAAAATTTTGGTTTCCAATTTTTTCGTAATTGCAAGATTCCCCTTTTTTAAATCATTTTTTCTAAGTTGAGAGAGTTAGAATTTTTGTTCCCGAATTAGAAAATATCGAGGATTATCGAAGATATCGAATTTCCCATGCAAGACATTAAATAAAAAACAATAAAAAATTTTTGTATACTTCTAAATTTTTCGAATTAAATTTTTTTTCTTAACGTATTTTTAGAATTTATTTTTGTTATTCCACAAAATTAGAAGTTAACAAACGCTACTTAGTTTTTTTTCTAAATTCAAGGAGGCCACTTTTTAAAAATTTTGTTTATCTTACTCTTTTATTTTTATCATTTTTATTAATTTCATTTATAAAGACATTATTTTGTTGATTTTTTTTTCTGAATTGGAAGACTAAAGATTAATTTTTTTTTCTAAATTGGAAGAGGGACATTTCTTTTTCTTGTAAAGATTTTTATCTAGTTAAAAGGGTGGAAATTTTGGTTTTAATTTTTTTTTAAATTAGAAGAGGCACATTTTTTTTATTTTTTAAATTTTAATTGAGTTGAAAGGGAAAATTTTTTGTTTTAAATTTGTTTTTATTTACAGGAGACTGCCTTTTGTTTTTAGCATTTTTATTGAGTTGAAGGGGGAACATTTTAATATTTTTTTAATCGGAGATGCGTAATTTTTTATTTTCAAAATTTTTATTTAGTTGGAACGGAGAAAAATTGAAAGAGAATTAATTTTTTTTATTTTTAGGACTTTTATTGAGTTGGAAAGGCGGAAATTTTCGTTTTAATTTTTCCTGAATTCCAAGGAGGACTTTTTTTTTGTTTTTGAGATAATGCAAAGGAGGAAAATATCAAGTTTGTTTTTTTCTGTATTAAAAGAGGGCGATTGTTTTTATTTTTATCGAGTTACAAAGGAGGGAATTTCGGTTTTAAGGTTTGCTGAATTAGAAGAGAAACATTGTTTTATTTTTAAGATTTTTACTAAGGTTGAAGCGAGGAAATTTTGGTTTAAAATTTTTTCTGAATAAGAACGGGGACATTCTTTTGTTTTTGGGATTTTCATGGAATTGAAAGGAGCAAAATTTAATTTTGAATCTCTTTTCTGAATATGAAGGTGATCATTTTTTGTTTTTTAAATTTTTATTGAGTTCAATAAAAGAAAAATACAGATTTTCAATTTTTTTCTGCAATGCAAGAGCAACATTGTTTTTTTTTAGATTTTTATCGAGCTTTAAGGAACGGAATTTTAGTTTTAATTTGATCCGAATTGAAAAAGAAACGTTTTGTTATTTTTAAAATTTTACTAAAGTTGGAAAGAAACAAATTTTTGTTTCAAATCTGTTTTAAATTGGAAAAGGCCACTTTTTATTTTTAGAATTTTAATTTAATTACAGGGGGCATTTTTGAATTTTTAATCTCTTTTCTGAATCGGAAGATTGTATTTTTTATTTTTAGCATTTTTATTGAGTTCGAAGAGAGCTAAATATATATTAAAATTTTTTTCTAAATTGGAAAAGGGAAATATTTATTTAAAAATTTTTTCGAGTTGAAGGAACTTCGAGTTTTGAACTGGCAGAGGAACATTTGTTTTCTTTTAAATTTTAATCAAGTAGGGAAACATTTTTGGTTTTAAATTTATTTTGAATAGGAAGAGGGACATGATTTTGTTTTTGAGATTTTTATTGAGTTGATTTGGGAAAAATTTAATTTCGAATCTCTTTTTTGAATCAAAGGAGCGGAATTTTTAAAATATTTTTGAAATTTTTATTGATTGAGAAAGGAGGAAAATATAGACTTTCATTTTTTTCTAAATTCGAAGAGAGAATTTAAATGTTTGTTTCAGAGATTTTTATCAAGTTGGGAGGGAGAAAATTATGGTTTTAATTTTATCTGAATTGGAAGAAAAACATTTTGTTATTTTCAAGATTTTAATTGTGTTGGAAGGGGAATAATTTTTGGTTTAAAATTTTTTTAGATTTTTATCGAGTTGGAAGGGCGGAAATTTTGGTTTTAATTTTTTCTGAATTGGAAGAGAAACATTTTGTTATTTTAAAAATTTTAATCGAGTTGGAAGCCAACAAATATTTTGTCTTCAAATGAGTTGAATTTTAATTTCAAATAATTTTTTACAAATCGAAAAAGCAAAAATTTTAATATTTTTATTTAGTTGGAAAACAGAAAATAAGACTTTAAATTTTTTTCTGAATAAGTGGGATATTTAAAAAAAAATTTTTATCGATTTAAAAGGGAGGAAATTTTTGTTTTTTGTTTATAAACAGAAGAAGACGCTTCTTTTTTCTGAAAAATTTTATTGAGTTGATAGAGGGCAAATTTACTATTTTTAACCAGGAATTTTTTCCTTGATTAAAACGGCCACCATGATATCTCTTTTACATTAAATGTAAAATCCAGGTTTATAAAATTAAAATTTGTTATTTAAAAATATAATTCTTTAAAAAAAATGTTTTTAAAAATTGGATACGTACCGAGATATGAGCACTTTCCAAATTATAAGAATTTACTGAAACTGTTGGCAGAATTGAATCCGCATTGATTTTTAGATCTGGATCGATTTCTAATAATTCTTTTTCTATTTTCTTTGCGACATAAACCACTCCTTCAGCATCTGTAATACTATTAGTTTCTGCCCCACACCTGGAAATAAAAAAAAAGAATGAAAAATGAAAATTGTTTATTATTCTGATAGATTAATTAAAAATGATGTCCCTGATAAATTCTTATAACAAGGTAGTGATTCCTTTTAAATTAAAAAAATTTTAAATTAAAGGGGACGACTGAAAAATTCCCGAATAATGATATTACTAAATAGGAAAATTTCTGAATAATAATATTCCCGACAGTTTATAATTCCAATTTATGAACATTATGAGCTTGCGGAAATTTTCTAATTCGATAAGATTATTATTCGGGAATTTTTTAATTCGAAAATTTTATGATTCGGGAATTTTTATGATTAAAAAAAATGGCTTATTGTAATATAATTTTAATTGACATAATTTAATTAATTGTATTAATAAAATGAGAATATAAAAAATTAATTCTTTAAATTTAGGAATTTTATGATTCGAGAATTTTAAAATTTGATAACATAATAGTTGTCGCGAATTTTCAAATTTGGGAATTATACTTTTGGGGGTTTTCATTTCTCCCAATTTATGCTTTAATTTTTTTTTAATCCATACGCTGAATTATTTACACGTATAAAATATCAGCTTTTGAACTTTTGAAATTTTTTTGATTATCTTAAATCTTCTAGTTTAAAGTGATTCAAATTTCAAATTTTTCCTAACATTTTTAATCAATTCTGCAAATTAACAAAATTGTCTTTAAATCTGATAAAAAGTAATTTTAATTTTCCGAGGGATCTTAATAAAATTGTTTATTACATGAAAATATCTTTTAAAATTACTCGAAGCTTTCCTAAAATTTTTAATAAATTCTGCAAAATACAAAAATAGACTTCAAATATTCGAAATTACTTTTTTACCATTTTGGAAATCTTTCAAAACATTCTTGAAATATGTCTTAACCTTACTCAAATTTATTCTAAAGTAATAATTCCTTAAATGTTATTTATTCATCAAAATTTGTTTATTATCATAAAAAAATTTTAAATCCTTAAAAAGCTAAAAATCAAGAACTCACTTATATTCAATTTCTTGAACACTTTTGTATTTTCAAATTAATTTTTAATCTTCAAAAAAAATTTTTAATATCTTATAAACTTACTCGAATTGTTAACAAATGAACAATTCTATAACTGTTATCCTAAATCAAAACAAAAAAATTTAACTCAACATTTTTTTGTTAATTGTACAATTAAAATTGCAAGGATCTTTCTTTTTGATTTGAAAATTCAAGCTGCTTTATTGAAATTTGTTTTTGGTAGAAGGTGCATAATTTTAGTCGAGAATTAAACTGTACATTTAAAAATGAACTTTTCTTAAAAATTAATTTTTTTCAGTTGAAGATTCTTAAATTTAGTAGAAAATTCGCCTCTGGTTGAAAATTGAACAACACTGTTCAAGACTCCCTTTCTGGGGGAAACATTAATTTACTTAACTGAAAATTTATTTATTTAGTAAAAATTAACTTTTTTGATGAAATTTCATATTATGGGGTTAAAAATGGACTGTTTTGCATAGAAAAATTCGTCTTCTGTTTGGGAATTCAACAATCAGGTAGAAAATGTAACTGCTTTGTTGGAAGGTGCGCTTGTATATATACGTAAAATTAATTTCATTTATTGCAAATTTAAAAATGAAATTTTTGGTAAATAAAATATTTTTTTTTTAGTTTATAAATTCAACTATTTATTCAAAAATTCTTCAGCTAATTAAAAAGTCGCCTTTTTCCACGGAAAAATAATATTCTTGGATTATAATTCAACTTTCTGATTAAAAACTTACGTATGACGAATTTTCATTAAATAAAAAATTGTATAAAATTTTGTAATTACTAAATTTAATAATTGAAAAATTGATATAATATACAAATTTTTATATGTAAATTTTAGAATTATAATTTTCTGTAGGGTCTTATCGCCTAATAATAATATTTAAAAAATTTGTAACAAAAAATTAATTTTTAATGATTATTTAAATTAGTACAGTGGATATTTTATTAAATCTTTCATTATAGTTTTTCATCTTTAAAGTTCCTGGTTATTTAAAGTTTTTTTTTTATTTCTACCCTGTTTTAAATTAAAAAACTCACCGCCCATTCAGATGTTCGTGTGAAACTGTTAATTGGCCACAAAAGTAACAATTTGTTGCTCCACAAGAACAAGTTACCACGTTACAACCATCATGTTTGATAAATTCTTTCCCACATCTGCCACATTTTCTCACTAGCGCAGCAGTCATAGACTCTTCCAAAATTAAACGGGCTTTTTTACTTTTTTCGAGAATTTCGCACTCCTTTGGCAAATGGTTCAGTTTCTTGCATAATCTGTAAAATAAATCAAGAAAATTTTCTTGATACACATCCGGATATCAATTATTTTATTTTGGGACAAGGTGCCATGTCTCTGGTCACCTATTTTTGTATAGAAAATTAATTTAAAAATTTTGACCTAATAATAAACAATAATAATTAATAATTGAAAAAATTCTTTCGAAATTTCGAAAAAGAAGTTTTTCAAGAATTTTGAATGATTTTAAGAGAATTAAAAAATGTCTTTAAATTTCTGAGAAAATTTCAAACTATTTCTTATTTTATCACATGAATTTCAAGAAATTAATTATTATTTAGAAAGATTAATGTTTCTCGAATTCTGGGAATTTGCGAATTCGGCAATATTTTGAACTGTCGGGAATTTTATAATTAAGAAATTTTTCAATTGGTTAATATTATAAACTTTTTAATTCAACAAATTTAAAATAAATGGCGCATCATGAAATAATGAGTCAAGAAATTTCTAAATTTTTTAAATTATATAATTTTAAGTAATTTCAAGTTAGAAAAATCAACAACTAAAAGATTTTTTAATTATAATGAAACCTTTCAAAATACTTAAAGACCTTCTAAATTTCTTTTTTCGAAATTTTCAAAAATATACTTTTTGTTTGATATTTTTCAGAACATTTTCAAGGAGTTAATTACTTTTAAATCTTTTTATAACTTCCGAATATGTCTTAAGCTTAAAAAAATGTTGTCTTAATCACTGCTCAATTATCATTATTTAATTAACAAAATTTATTTTTCTTTTAAAATCTTTTGAAATATTCTGTTAAAATTAATTTTCAAAAAATATATTAAAAATTTTAGCTGAATCTTAAAAAACTTCAGTATCTTAAAACCTTTCAAACTCCTTAGGAGACTAAAAACATTTATTTTCTAATCTTAAAAAATCTGTATTTCGTTTGAAATTTTTTCAAATCTTTGAAAATTAAAATTCTAACGTTCAAATTTTAACGATTCAAGGCTTTCTGTTTCAAGCAATTTAGTTTTAAATTGTTTAGTTTTGAATACTTTTTTATTTATAATTGTTCATTTTAAATAAACATTGAAAAATTGCCAAGTAATAAAAAATTATTCTTTTTATTAATTGAAACTTTGAAACTGAATGGGTTGAAAATGGAATATTTTAGACTGGAACAACATTTTAAAAGAATTTAAAAGTGAATAAAAGCATTTATCTATAAATCTATTGAAACAGAAATTTAAAAAAGTTAAAATTGCAAAGATTCAATCTGATTAAAACAGTCCAATGCTTAACGTTTAAACCTGTAAAAAGTTTAATTTTGAACATATTTACAATTGATCAACATAAAACTTTCTTATTTAATTTGGTAATTTTATTATTATTTATTATTTAATTAATTTTATTTTACTCATTATTTCTTAAATTAATTTATTTTTAATTCAAATGTTTCAAAATTAAAAAAAAAAGTTGAATTAAATCTTATTTTAAATTGTATTATATCATACGATATAAAATTTGTAAAATTTTAAGTGCATAGATAGCTTTTTCCGTAGACAAAAGCCTTTATAGTTTCGTTCGTGTGTCCGTCGATTGTAATTTTTTATAAGGAGAAAAACTGAAGGGATGGAAAGTATGGGGAATTAGAAAAGTAAGAGTAGAAGTGAAAAGCAATATTGGGAGGGCAAGTAGGGGAAATGAGGGGAGAGTAATCTGGAAAAATTATGAGAGGAAGTGTAGGGGAAGTGAAGAGAAATGAGGAAAGAAAATAGAGAAAGGTAAGGGAATGAGAGGAGGAAAATTAAGTGAAGTAGAAGTAAATTTAGGAGAAGTGAGGGAAGGGAAAGTAAGGTAAATTAGGAGAGAAAAAGTAGAGTGAGAGGAAATATGGGTAGGAAAATGTAGGGAAAATAAGGGGAGGAGAGGTAGGAGAAGTGAGGGGCAATGTGGGGAGGAAAAGTACAGGAAAAGAGAAAAGGAGGAGAGGAAGTAAGAAGAAATAAGGGGAGGGAAAGCAAGAGGAAATTACGGGAGGAGAAGTAGGCAAAATAAGGGGAGGGAAAGTAGGAGAAATGAGAGGAGGGAAAGTAAAGGAAATAAGAGGAGTGAACGTAGGGGAGATAAGGACAAAATAATGGGAGAAAAGTAGGAGAAGTTAAGGAAATGATGGGAGGGATCGTAGGGGAAGTTAAGAGAATTAGGGGAGGCGAATTAGGTAAATAGAAAAAAAATTCAGGAGGGAAAATGAGGGGAGAGAATATAAGGCAAATTAGGACTGAAAAAGTAGGATGAGGGGAAATATGGGGAGGAAATGTAAGAGAACTATGGGAAGGAAATGTAGAGGAAATAAAAAAAGAAGCAGAAGTGAATGGAAATAAGAGGAGGGGACGCAAGAGGAAATTAGGGAAGAAAAAAGATTAGAAGAGAGAATCAGGAGAGAGAATGTAGGGGAAATTAGGAGAGGATAAGTAGGGTAAGTCAGGGGAAATATAGGGAGGAAATAAAGGGAGAAGAAACAAGACAAGTTAATGGAAATAAAAGGACGGGAAGTAAGAGAAAATTAGGGAAGCGCTGTAGGGGAAGTGGAAGGAAATAAGAGGAGTTAAGGTTAGGAAAAAACAAGGCAAGGTAAATTGGGGAAAGTTAAGAAAATAAGGGTAGGGGAATAAGGGGAAGTTAAGGGAATGAGGAGAGGTGAATTACGTGGAGTGGATTACAAATTTAGGAGAAAATTAGGAGAGGGAATGTAGGGAAAATTAAGAGAAAAAGTAGAGTAAGTGAAAAAAAGTATGGGAAGGAATTCAGGGGAAATAAGGGAAGAAGAATCACGAGAAGGGAATGAAAAAAAGGACAGGTGAAATAAGGGCAAAATAGGGAAGCAGTGTAGGGAAAGTGAAGAGAAACGAGCGGAGTGGAAGTATCGGAAGTGATAGAGGGTAAGTAAGGCTTGGGAAGGTAGGGGAGGTAATAAGATGAATAATGCGGGGAGTAGAACTAGGCGCAGTAGGATAACATACAGGAGGGGGAGTGAAGGGATAGGAATTATGGGTAATGGAGGGTTGGGAAGTAGGTAGAATTAGGAAGGGTAAGTATGAGTGAGGATATTGGGAAGTAGAGGAAATGATAAGAAATTAGTGTTCGTATGGGAGGAGAAATGAGTGCTTAGGAAGGAAAGTAGGAGAATATAAGTGTTAGCTCGGCAATTGAGAAAAGGAAGAGTAAAGGAGGAAGAAGAGTAAGAAGTTGGAGAAGGGTTAGAAAAGATTTAAGTGAGGGCAGTAAAAGTAGGGGAATGTAGGGAGAGTAGGGGATTGGAATTATGGGAGAAACAGGTTTCATCTTTATTACCAGACATTTTTTGAAATTTTTTTCCATTATTTATCTCTCAAAAAACATACGTGCAAGATTCCTTTCCACAATCCGGATTCATGCACCTGAAAAGTTTTTCATCTTTGGACAGGATTAACGCAAAATGGCAAAATGGACAGCTGACCAAGCCCTCTATATTCGCTGCCTTTACTTGTTCTTCTTGAATCTTTCCCAATAGAATTTTGAAGGTAGTTGGCTTCAAAACCTTTTGTAAGGAAACGAGATTGAATTCACTCGTGCATTCGGCGAAGCACGAGATCCGAATACGTCCATGTGCCAACTCCACTTCAGTCCCTCTTATGAGACAAGAATCACAAAATACGTGTCCTTCTTGACAAGTAATTGTGTATTTTGATAAAGCCGGTAGATCATCGTAACAACATTCACATTGCAAAAATTCATTCTTATCCTAGAATCAATGCGAAAATTAATTCAGTAGAAACTTATTTATTTTCTACACTAATTTTTGATTAACTTTAAGGTGGCCCGAGGGGGAAACAACTCAGGATTAAATTAGATAATCCTGGATTACATTAAATTATGGTGGAAGACTGCCCAAACTAGAATCACGCGAATTTTCATTAAAAATAAATTAATTTTCAACAAAACAGATGAACTTTTAACCAAAAAGTAGAATTCTGTAATGTAAAAGACGAATTTTGGCAAAGTGCACTTAACTCCCAATATAAGACCGGTTTCGGGAATCGCTTGCCTTGGCCTTGGTCCTAAATCGATGGAATCAAAACAAAAACAGACAGGGCTAAGTAAATAATTTCTCTTGGACTTGGACGGATGCCATCAGTTCTAAGATAAAGTAAACGGGGGGGTCATAAATCGGGAGTTGAATATATAAAACAAAATACAATAGTGGAATAGCCTGAAATTTTTTATTTATTATGTAATAAATTGTTTATAAAAAATGCAATATTCTGAAAATTTAAATGAAATATAAATGTTTTCTGAATTAGGAATATCGTGAACCGGGGGTTCTTATATCGGGCGTTTAGTGAACGCGAATTTTAAATCAAATAAATCAATTTTTAAGCATATAGTTACATTTTCAATTAAACAATTAATGTTTTACCACAAACAAAAAGAGAATTTTTAAAAAGACAGTTCAACTTTCAACCAATTAGTTAAATTTTAAACGAAAAAATGAATTTAAACACAAGAAGATTAATTTTTTTTAACCGAAAAGGCGATTTTCTAACAAAACATATATATGACTTTTCAACAACAAAAGTTAATGGTTAACTAAAAAGTTCAGCTTTATACAAAGTAGATGAATGTTTAAAAACAAAAATTTTCAACCTGAAAATTAGTTTTTTGACCAAATTTATCCACACTCAACCAATTAGTTAAAAAAAATCAATTAAATAGATGAATTTTCAACCAAATGGTAGAATTCGCAACTAAAATGGATAAATTTTAAGCCAACATTTTTCAACTCATGAGTTCATTTTTTATAACAACAAATTCAACCAAAAAATGTTCTACCGAAAATATAAATCTTTAACAAGATACATTAATTTTCTAATAAATGGAATTTTTAAATCTTAAAGTAAAAAAAATAAATTTCTATAAAAAAAGAATTAAGTTTACAAAAAGAAGAAAGAAATTTCCACCAAATTTCAAAATTTCCACCAAAAATTGCTTTTTGACAAAGTAGTTCCATTTTCAACTAAACAAAAATCATTTTGATCCAAAAATACATAACTTCTACCAAAAAGACAAAAGTTTTGATATAATACGTTAATTTTTAAATAAAAAGAATAGTTAAATTTTTATTTAAAAAAATCAATTCTCAACCAAAGAAAAGAATATGTACTTTTCAATAAAACCGTTTAATTTTTAATCAATTAGTTGAATTTTCAAACAGATAGTTTAATTTGCAACTTAAATTTTCAACTGAAGTGATGCATCTCCAACCTGAAAATAAATTTTTGACAAAAGGGTTCAACTTTTCAGCCAATTGGTTGCATTAAAAAAAATTTCTCAGATAATTTTTAAATTTTTAACTATATAATGCAATTTTTAACTAAAACTAGGAATTTTCAATCGAGAAGACTAAGCTTTTTACCAAAAAAAAAAAAAATGAATTTATAACCGAGTAGTAGAATTTTCATCTAAGAAAGATAAATTTTCAACCAAAAAGTAAAAAATTATATTTTGAAAATAAAAAATTGAGTTTATACAGAAAAGTTCATGTTTGACTAAAATAGAAAACTTTTAGGGGAATTCTATGCAAATTAGAGGACATTTGAAGAAAATTCTGAAAGTTCTTATATTAATTTTGAAAAAAATCACTTACCTTCATTTTTTGAAGCAACTTTTCTTCATTTTCCTTCTGCTGCTTAATGTAATTTTTTATACGTTCTTTATTCGTAATGTAACTGAATTCATTCAAAACTTCTTTGTTGTCGGTTTTGACTGACTTTTTCTTTCGCTTGATTTTTTGGTCAAATTTTAATCTTTGCAGTACTTCAAAAGCCAACAATGGGTTAAAAGAAGCCAAGGTGTACTTTTCTGAGATTGTTGATATCTATAAATTAAAAATTGAAAATTTAAATTCCATTTATTCTCCGCTCGCATATAAAAATTTACCGGCAATTTGTTGAAGTGATTCTTCAGTAATTCAAACATCGAAACATCATAAACACATTTCCTCTCACGATTTTCGTAAACTTCAATCGGATCCGGAACGTTTTTCAAAAATTGGTCCACATTAAAAGAATCCACATAATCTTTCTGAACCAGTTTTTTATTCTTTACAGGAACATAATTCTCTTTTGTGGGATAATCCCGAGTGTCCAATTTTTCTTCAACAAATTTTTCTAAAATACCAGGCACATCATTTTTTGCAGCGACGGTTTTTAGATAAAGAGGATTTGCGTCCGGGAAAACACTGGTTAAATACTGTAAACAGTCATCCGTTTTGAGTTTTGGCTCAGAATGAGATTTTCCGAAAGACATTTCAAAATGAGTATGATTTTCCCCATTTTTTAAAACCTCTTCTTTTACAGCCTCTAATATGTCTTCTTCTTGTAAATTTTCGTCAGAGGATTTCCAAATGTAGGTCTTTTTGATAAATTCGGGGTCAACTTTTGGAAAAATCGTGCACAGTTTCAAACTAGCTTGACGCCAAGAATCATTTTTTACTTTTTGAACTTCGCTTGAATCTGGAGCAAGGATATTTTCCTTATTTGGAAGAGTTTTATTACCGAATTCATTTTTAGATTCTTCTGAAGAAAATAGATTAGAAGTTGCGATTTCAGTCATTTTCGGTCCGCCTGTAGGAAACAATTTGCCTTCCATTTATTGTTTTAGGCCACTTTCGTGTTCTTCTTTATTACTTGGACCTTAAGGGGAGAATGATAGATTACACTATTTATTATTAATGCTATTATTATTGTTGTTTTTTAAGGCTGGCCCGTTGGATTCCGATAGCAGTGCATTTAAAACTATCTCTCCTAAAGTTTGGCCAGGGGAGAGGATAACTGCAGAAAACCATTTCAAACCGTCAAAACATCCACTCGACATTAAATGAAACTCAGCGAATACACAATCCGGAATTCAGAACATTCAAAGAATTCAGGAAATTCAGAATATTAAATGATTTTATGGAATTCAGAGAATTTCGGGGAAGAATTTCATGAAATTGAAGGAATTAAAATAGTTCAGAGAACTCTAGGGATTTAAGGAATTACGAATATTCAACGATTTCGGAGAAATCAAGGAGTTCAGAGAATTCCGGATATTCAAGGAAATCAGAGATTTGCATGAATCTGGAGATTTTGAGGAATTCAGAGAATTCAGAATGTTTAAGAAATTTAAGGATTTAAAGATATTGAAATAATTTCAGAGATTTGAGAGTATTTAGATAATTTTGAGGATTCAAGAAATTCACAAAATACAAGAATTTCAGGGATGCCAGAGTAGTGAAAAATTTAACAAATTCATGAAATTTTTCTAGTATAAAGAGAATTTAAATAATTTAAGAATATACAAGAAATTCAGGGAATTAGAAGAAAATCAGGTATTTGAAAGCCTTTAAGGAATTCAATAAATTCAGAGAATTCAAGGAATTCAAGGGAATCAGAGAATTCTAGAATTTTAGAGATTCCAGAATATACAAGAAATTCAGGGAATTAGGAGTATATCAGGCATTTCAGAGCATTTGAGGAATTTAATAAATTCGGAGAATTGAAGGATTCAGGAAATTCATAAAATTTAGGGTAATCAGAGAACTTAAGGATGCAGGAAATTCAGAGTATTCAGGGAATTCAGAGAAGTCAAGGAATTCAGATAATTCAAAGAAATTAAGAGAATTCAAGCAATTTAAGAAATTCAGAGAATTTAATAAATTTATGGAATTCAAGGGATCAGAGAATTCGAGGAATTAAGAAAATTTCAGGAATTGAGAACATAAAAAAATTGAGAATTTGAGGAATTGAATAAATTCAGAGAATTCAATAAATTCCGAGAATCAAGGGATTCAGAGAATACAGGGAATTAAGAGAAATCAGGGAATTAAGAGAATTTAGGGAATTGCGAGAATTTCAGGAATTCAGAATATTAAAAGAATTTTAGAAATTTAGAATATTTAAGGATTTCAGTAAGGTTAAGGTATTCAGATAATTCCCGATATTTCACGAATTCAGTTAATTCCGGATATTCGAGGTATTCAGAATACTTCAGAATTAACAATCATTTAAGAACTTTAGGGAATCAAGAGAATTTCAGATATTTTACAGCATTCAGGGTATTTAGAGAATTCAAACAATGCATAATATATAAAAAAAACTTCAGAATTTTAGAGAATTTCACGGATCCAATAAATGTAATTGACTGAAGGAATTAAAAGAGATGAGAGATTTCATGGAATTTAGAGAATTCTATGATTTCCTAGAATTCAAAGGGATTAGAGAATTCTAGGAATTTCATAATCTTTATAGAATTTCAGGAATTTATAATATTCAAAAAATTTCAGGAATTCAGAATATTGAAAGAATTTCAAGAGTAAAGAATATTCAAGATATTCAGGGAATTCCGAAAATTTCGGGGTTTCAGAGCATTAAGCAAACTGAATAAATTTATGAGATGAAGGGAACTGTAACAGATCGGAGAATTTAAAAAGTTCAAAGATTTCAGAATTTCAGAGAATTTCCAAAATTCAAGAAATTAAAATATTTCAGTGAATTTAAAAAATGTCAGGGATTTCAGAACATTCAGGAAACGTAATGAATTCAGAGAAATTTAGGAATTCCGAATATTCCAGAAATTCAGGGAATTTAGAGAATTTAAGAATTCAGAATATTCTACGATTTCATAGAAATCAAGGAATTCCAGGATATCAGGGAAATGTGCCAGCCTGGAAAAGATCCACTTTAAAGTTGTAAATTTTAATATTAGTTAATTTATTAATTATTCAGGTTAAAAATTTCTCCATTTTCAAAGTTTTCAAATGCAAAAATAATAATATTCCTTATTTACAGGTTGTTTGAAATCGCTGGCTTTAAATAAAAATGTATTCAATTGTTTAGTATCTTTAACTTTAAATTATATAATTTTGAACATTTATTTAACGATTTTAAACTATAAATTATTATCAAAGAATACAATTTTCAAAGGTCTAGAGATGAAAACAAACCGGTCCATTTTCAATTTTTGGATATAAGATCCTATTCTATTTTAAATTATGAATTTTTTCATATAATAAACAAAGAAAGTTACAGGAATTCCGCTTGAAAATAAAAAAAAACTCTGATTGCAATAGGCTTCAACTAATTTTTTTTGTTTTTGCTATAACTAATTATATAACTAAAATATAAGAGAGGGAGGGATGAAGGGAATCGGAGAGATTTCTCAAAATTTTTAAGAAGATTATTTTGATGAAAAAATTATAAAACTTAAAAAAAAATTTATTCTAACCATATTTTTTTGCAATTAAAATTGTAGTACTATTTTTTCTTATCAGTGTTTAAATGTTTTGTCTTGTCTGAGACTCTACTACTTCCAATTTTGAAAGCTAATTTTGTTATGGCTGAAATTGTTGATACAATTTTTTGAAAAAATACAAGATTTTTTAAAACAAATACTGACATATATTTGAAGGTTATTATTAAGGTTATAACATAATTTCAATTTTTTAAATCATCGAAAATTATCTTCGACGGGAATCTAATTTTTGGTACACATACCTTAAATAATGATAGCCATTGTAATTTGATATATTTTATATAAATAAGAAATTGTTCTTATATTATTTAGCATTGAATGCAAGGGAATAGCGGAGCTATTGAAAATAATTAACCAGTCTTGAGAAAATTGACATTATATTTCTTATTTTAAGTCTGTCAAGAGCCTTTTGCTAAAATGAGAAATAATTAATTTCATACTTTATCTTATCTTACATTATATTATACTTTTCTACTATACAATGCGAATTTTTAGTGCGAAAGGTAACATTTTCTCTTTAAGTAGATTAATATTCTTTTTAATATAAACTTTTAAATAAAATATTGTAACTTTTAACAAAATATTTAATTTTGCAACTGTAAACTTGCATTTTTATCTAAATAGTTGAATTTTCAAACCAAATTTTGCTTGAAGCAAAAAGTTGCATTACTAACCAAATAATTGAAAATAGAACCATAATGTGATTGCTTTGTTGAAAATGAAACTGTTTTTCTTTAAATTTTAATCTTTTCTTATTGAAAATGCTTGTTTGCAGGTTAAAATTCATTTTTGCATATAGATGTTTCAAGAATTTTTAACAAAACAATTAAATTTTCAAGCTAAAATTACGAATTTTTTAGAAGACGGCTGAATAAAAAAATACGAATTTTGAATAAGTAAAGTTTTTCAGTCAACAAAAACAAAGTTCATCCAAATTGTTGAACTTTTGAGGCAAAAGATAAATTTTGTATGAAACAGTTGAATTTTCATCATGAAAATATAAATCTTAACAAACAAGTTAATTTTCAACAAGAAATTTGCATTTTTAATAAAAAATGTGAAATTTTAATTTTAAAAAATTAGTTTTCTACCAAAAAGACGAATTTTCAAAAAAGTACTTAAATTATCAAACAAAGAAATAAGTTTTAACAAAAAATGTAAAAGATAATATTTTAATCAAAAAAGATTTTAATTTTAAATCGAAAACAGTTGTATTCGAAAAAAGACGAAATTAAAAAAAAAGTTGAATTTTCAACCCAAGATGATTAATTTGCAACAATATAGAATCATGCGTAATAAAAATTTTAAACCTAAAAATATTTAATTTATTATCCATAACTAGAAAATGTAATCAAACGTAAAATGAAATTTCACAATTTTGAATAATTTCAATTCATAAGCGTTCGAATTTCCATTCAAAAGCAAAAATTTTGCAATTGAAAAGTTGAAAAATTAATAATTAAAACTAAGAAACGTTGTCAAATGATTAAAAAAAATAATTATCAAAGAAAGATTTTAAATTTAAATAAAAAAAATTGCATTGAAAAAAAGAATTTTAAACAATAAAATTTAGAGCTTTAAAAAAATGGGATAATTGTCAACCAAACAGTCGAATTTACAAACAACTAGTTCAACTTTCATCCAAGAGACGAATTTTCAATAAAATAATTTAATTTTTAAACAAATAGTTGAATTTAAAAATAAAAAAGAACATAAATTTCCAACCAAAAATAGAATAGTTAAATTTTCAGTTTAAAAAAAACGACTAATTTTCAACAAATAGTAACATTTTTAACCAAAAATGAGGAGTTCTCAACAGAAAATGAATATTTGGGAAATTTCAACCAAAAAATATTGATGTTTTTGATAAAAAAGAGTCTAATTTAACCAAAAAGACGAATGTTTAACAAAATATACAAGTTTTCAATCGAAGATATAAATTTCCAACTAAAATGTTGAATTTTTAAACCAAACATAGAATTTTGAACAAAAGAATATAAATTTTTATATCCACAAAATATATTTATGCACAAAAAAAAACAAACATATATATTTCAACAGGATAGTTAAATCTTTGAACAGAAATGAATTTTCAAGTAAAAAACGAATTTTCAATAAAAAACATAAGCATTTGCAGTTTTAATAAAAAAAAATATATTTTTACCATAAGAGAGTAATTTAAAATCCAAAAAGATGACTTCACCAAGAACAATTTTTTTAGTCAAGAAAGAAAAAAAATCAGTAAATTGTTAAATTTGAAGACAAAAAAAAGAATTTTTAACCCAAAAATTGGAAGTCTCAATAAAAAAGTTAATATGCAATCAAATATTTCATTTTCACCTGAGAAACACGAATTTTTATCAAAACAGTTTGACTTTCAAGAAGAAAATATGAATTTTCAACACAATAGTTACTTTGCAACCAAATAGTGTAATTTACAATTGAAAAGTACAAATTTTTAAAAATGTTTATTTTTCAAACCGCACAAGGAGTTTTTAATTTAAGAAAATAAATTGCTAATAAAAATATAATTTTTAACAAAAAAAAAAGAAGATATTTCACCAGGATAGTTAAGTTTTATATTTTTATATAGTTTTATATTTTATATATTTTTTCATTTTCAAACAAAAAATATAAATTTTTGACAAAAAAGTTTATTTTCAACCAAAGAAATGAATGCCCAACTAAAATATTGCATTTACTAATAAATTGTTGAAGTTTCAAGACAAAAGTACGAATTTTCATCAAAATAGTTTGATTTTCAACGCAAAAATATAAATTATCAATAAAAAATTTAAGTTTCAGTTTGAAAAATTAATTTTCAACCGAAGATTGAATTTGCATCTAAAAGTTAAAAAAACTTTTATTCAAAAACTGTTTAATTTAACCAAAACAAACGAATTTGGAACCAAATAATTTTGAATCCTCAACTAAAGAAGATTTCTTTTATAAACGGAATAGAAAAATTTTTAATAAAAAATGTATTATTCTTGTCACTCAACCAAAGTTCCTTTCATTTAGAAAGTCCCTGATTCTTGCGAGATTTTGTGTTTCTAAATCCCTGAATTTTTCCAAACCAATAAAATTCCAAGATTATTTTCTAATTTCAAGAGCTTGGCTGACCTATGTCCATCATTTGAAAAAAATGGGAAAATTAAAAAAAAATTGTAGTATTTTTTTGAAGAATATTGGAATTTATTCAAAGATGGCTAGCATGAGTAAGCAAACTTTTACTTTGTTTCTCAGTTTCTAAGCGCGCAGGGCGAGAGACGGTTGCGACTCTCGCCTAGGAAGGGCCGCAGTGCGCAAGTACTCAGTTTAGTATATTGGACTAAAATCAAGAGTTTGGTATATTTCAAGTTGTGACGTCAGCTAGAAAGACGCCTTCATGCCGAGGGCTAAATAATAATACCAATTTCATGGGAAGAAACTTAATTTTTGTTAAGAACTTGGAAAAAAAAGGATTTTTTCACAATAAGTGTATTATATTATTTATTTTTTTTTTCTAAAATTATTCTATTAAATAATAAAATCCTGAAAAAATTGTCGATTTTATTATTTAATGGAACAGTTTTGAAGTTGCTTCGTCCGGAAGACTGTCTTTTTAGTTAAAATTTTATTATTTGTTTAAAAACTCAACAATTTTTGAAAAAAGTCATCCTTTTTTGTCAAAAATTCAAATATTTCGTAAAAATTTTATTTGTTTTCCAAAATTCACATTTTGGTGTTGAAAAATAACCTAAAATATTTTTTGGATAAAAATACAACTTTTTTTTGAATTGGTCTTTTAAATTAGAAACTTTATATATTTTGGCCATTTTGTTACAAATTAAATTTTTCATGGTGAAAATTCATCTCTTACCATTGAAAATAATTTTTTTTTTGGTTAAAAAATAATCTTTTTAGTTACAAAATGATTTCTTTGGTTCGAAATTAACCTAATTTTTTCTCATTCTTTCAATTTTTCTCATCTCTTGGATTTCCCCCATCCCATCTAAAATACCAATAATTTCTGAGGGGGTTCCCCTGACTTCAAACAAAAGTCTGCAGGGTCTACATGTAAATGATTTTGAAATTAGTGTCCTAAATAAAATTTAATTAATAAAAAATACATTCACTGGATAAAATTTCATACATAATACGTAGTAACAAAATTGTCCTTACCGATCAACCTTGAATGACTTTGAGGCAAAACTATGCCTTCCTCCTTCAGTTTTTTTCTTTTCTAACTGGATAAATTTGTGCACAAATAAAACAAATCAACTGAAATCTTAAGTTAACGAGAAAATAAAAACGAATTAAAATAATGGATAAGCGAAACGCGATCAAGCGTTGTAACGAAGCGGCCTATTTGCTCGTGTTGTGAAACAGTGGCTGGCAGGAAAGGCAGCAGACAGACGAATTCTCTGAATCGATATCTAGATTCAGATATCGTTCGGCCGTAAACAAAAGAAACAAACTAAAATAAATATAAAACTAATTTAAAAAAAAGAATATAGGTATATTCTAGAGCGGAATATTATTAAACTGATTTAACTTGATAAATTTGGAAAACGGGAAGACTGCAAAAATAACATTCCCGAATAATTAAATTTCCGCAATTACAAAATTACAGTTTACCGCTCGCTAGAGGCACCACCGAATTTACATAAATGGCCGCGTAATTCGAACCCAAAATAAGCAAACTAAAGTTTTAAAAAGATAATTAAAAAAAAAAGAGTGAAATCTTTCACTTCTTCTTTTTTAATACTTTCCAACTTTGCGTTTGATCTTTTTATTAAGTTACAGTTCAATTTTCATATTTAGTTTCACTAATTTTTTATAATTTTGTTTCAAAAACAATACTTTGCTTATTTTTAATTCGAATTACGTGGCCGTTTATATAAGTAATGTGCCTGAGGCGTCTCCTGACGAGCGGTAAACTCTCCCATTACTGATTTGTGGAAATTATGAAATATCCGAAATAGAAAATTCACGAATTTGAAAAAGATTTTTTAATAAATATGATTTATTTATCAAAAATACTATAATATGAAATATTTTTATCGTAGACAGTTTTTTAAGGGTATATAATTTTTTAAATTACTACTTAAATATAAAATACCAATAATTGTATAAAAATTTTGTAACAAAATAAAATAAAAAAGTTTTTCGCCTCCAAAAATAATAAAGAAAATTTCCCTATAAATTATCTTCGAACCTTTTTTAAACAAGATTTGCAGGATTAAATTCAGCAGCTATTTGTCTCAAAGTTTCTTTTTATTCATTTATTTGTTTTAAATTAAAAATTCGATTTTTAAAAACGTTTTTTGTAACTTTTAAAAATATTTTGCACATTTTTAAACGAAATTATTTACTAGAAAATAAGTTTTTTGGAATATTGTTATTTTAAATTGAAAAAATAATTTGAAAAATTGTAAATATTTAAAAAAATGGTTTTTTGAATAAAGACCTTTTATTTTTTATTTTTATTAAATAATGCTTATTACAGACAAATAAAAGACAATTTGATAAATTGTATAAATTTGCCAATTTTCTAGTTTAGATATTTTATAATTTGATAAATTTTATAATTTAAGAAATGCTTTTATTCGGGAATTTTCCAATTCGCAATTTTATAGTGTCAGGAATTGTTTTTTGAGGATTTTTCAGTGGTTTCAATTCCCGAAATTATAGAATTTCCGAAATATAAAAATTCTGAACTAGAAAATTGGCGGAAAGTAAAATTTCCATTAGAAAAATGTCGAATTATAAAATAGAAAAACTTGAAAATTTATTCTTTTTAATAATAAAAAAATTGTTTTTGGTTAAATATTATTTACTAATGAATTTTTTCTTTAAAAAAAATTTAATATCTTTATCCAAGACACAGTTGGGACGACTGAAAAGTCCCGAAAATTGAAAAGGCTGACAACGTGAAATTCCCGAATTGGAAAATTCCCGAATGATAAAATTGGCCAATAATGAAATTTCCGAATGGGACTTTTACAAATACCCTTTTTTTATTTTTCAGGATTTAAAAAAAGTTGGAAAATTAATTATATCAAAAGATTAAAAAATAATTTAAATTTTAGATGACGAGTTTTTTTTTAATTTTATGAAAAAGTCGTAGAATTTAAAAAACTATTTACAAGGTTTACAATTTTTAAAAAGATTTGAAAATAATATATATCTGAAGAATATTAAAAAAAGTTAAAAACAAATTACTAGTTTTCTTAAGATTTCGAATGAGAACATTAAACAAATTTTAAAAGGTCTTAAGAGAATCTAAAAAAATCGTTAGGATTCATAGAAAAATGTCAAATTATTATAAAATTTTAGAGTAAATTCAAGTAATTTTAATAGACATTTAAAAGATTTTAAAAGATTTTATATTTGAGGGAAAAAATAATTGTAACATCTTGGAAATTTTTGAAATTTCAAATTACCTTTTACACTGACTCGGATGTATACAAATATTTCGAGAAATCTTTCGAAACGTTTCAAAATCTTAAAATTTGTTTTGAATTGATTTTTTCAAGTTGAGTTTAGTATAGTCTTAAAGACTTTTAGAATTCTTAAGAAGCTGATATTTTGTTCGATATCTTAAATAACCCACTCTCTTAAACAAAATTTTCAAACTACAACATTTTGAATTATTTTTCAGTCTTTTCAAACTATCTAAACCTTAAAGTGATATGAATTTTTCCACTAACTTTGTTCATATTCTGTAAAATATTGGAAGTCCCTTTGAATATTCTCTAAAAATTAATTTTTAAAAATAAAAAATCATTACAAACTCTGTCAGGAAAATAAAAAAATCTTTTTTATTATCTGGAAACCTTTCAAAATCATAAACAGGCTTTAAAAAAATATTTTTATAATATACAGAAATAGACAATATGTTTAAGATCTTAAAAAATATTTTCCAAATATAAACTAGTTTTGCAATTTTTTCAAAACATCTGAATAACTTTAAAAATGATCTGAATTTGCTTAACAAATTTTAATTCATCCTGAAAATTTATGTTTGTACAATTTTGAAAGCCTTTGGAAATATTTAGACGTCCGTTCAAACACTCTCTTTAAATAATTTTTGAAAATAACATTATTTAAAATTTTCCGATGGAACCTTTCAAAAATATAAAAAAACCTTTAAAAATGTGATTCCAAATCTTTGAAAATGTACGTATGTTTAATATTTTTTCAAATTTCAAATTATTACATTTTTTTCAAATCATCTAAGCATATTTTTAAGAATTTAGATTTTTTTCAAAATTTTGCTATCACCCTATAAAATAAAAACTTTTCCATAACCTCTTTCAGAATCGACAAATTTGAAAGTACTTGATAATGTTATGAAATCCTTGTAAATATTCGCTTGAAATTAATTTTTAGTACAAAAGTCATTAAAAATTTTTCTAGAAATCCTAAGAAAATTGTCGAGCCTCTTAAGACTTTTAAAAACCTTCATAATTTTTTTCTTACAATCTTTAAACATCGACATTTTGTTTCAAACATTTTAAGTCCTATTAGGAGTACTTTTGAATCTTTTAAAAAAATTCTAAATATCTCTTAAACTCACTCGAGTTTCTCCTAAAATTTGATACTTTTCTAAAATTAAAAATTCTACACAAAAAACTGATTTTTTGAATGAAGGTTCCAGTCACACCGATATTCAGGATTAGTAGTCAAATATTTTTTAAATTTAAACCCAATATTTTTCGAGACGAATAAACGCCGTTTTTAAAATAACAAATCATTTCGAATTTTCCTGAGAATTTGAAGACAATTTTTTTATGGTCTTGAAGCCTTTCAAAAGGTTTAAATACTTTTTTTTAGATATTACAAAATCTAAATTTTGTTTAAAAGTTTTTGAAATCTACTCATGAAAAAAATTATTTTGACACCTTTTCAAAATCTCTAAACCTTTATAAACATAAACCGCAAATAAACCTTAAATAAATAATTTCAACTATTAAAGAAAAAGATGTAAAAATTGCTCAATTTTTTTATTCTTAATAAAAGTTATTGGCGATTTTTGGACGTTAAGCATTGTAAAATGCTATCCTTTTTTTCATAAATAAAATTCTAGGTCGTAAGTTAAACAGTGGGAAATGGGATTATGGGTATGCAGTTGAAACTACCGTAACTACCGAGATATTTTATCGCACGTGTTATCAGAACATACATTCTTTCTCGGTGGCAAATATTTTTACGACTTTACAGGGACCATTTTTACGATAAAATATAACGTCACATTTGCTTGGAAAATAATTTATTATTGAAAATTTTAGCGCTAATATTTCATTTAGCGCCTCTTACAAGTCGAAGCGATTTTCAAATTTTACTTTTCAATTTGTGTTTATATCCATAAGCCATCAAAATGTTACGGATTAATTTTTTACAGAAAAATCAAAAAGAAAGAAAAAAGGATAAATAACATAATTATTCTATACGAGCAGTATAGTGGAGTTTTATTCATTACAAAAAGTGCAAAGTAAAATAAATTTAATTAGGTACGATTTAAAAAAAGGACAATATTTTGAATGTAATGAAAATAAATTGAACTTGTACAATTTATCAACGTTTGACATTTAAAGTATTTGAAACTGAAAAAGCTTCATAATTATAAAATTTATAATTTAAGGCGTTTTAACTTGAACAACTTTATTTTGAATTAAATAATCTCAAAAGATTTAAAATTGTCTTATTTTTAATTGAAGTTTTGAAAAATTGCCAAGAATTATAATATTTAAACTTTCTTATAAACAAAACATTTACATTGTTAATTATTTTACGTAACGACAAATTGTAAAAAATTAAATTTTTGTAAATTATTAATTATACTTTTCGAAATTTAACCATTATAATTTAAATTCTAAAAATAAAATTTCTGAGGAGAAAAAAATAAAAATTTAGCGCTTGAGGTGAAAATTTTAAATTGTGAAACTGTAGCTATTCAAAAATGAAGAAATTATTTGAATATTGAGTTATCAAAATTATGTTATTTCTAATTAAAAGAGGTTTAAATTTAAATAATTTAAATTGAATTTGATCAATTTTCAATTCAAAGCGATTAAAATTTTACTGTTTGGATTTAAAAAAATTGAATGTTTCAAAGTTATAGATTCTGAAAGTCTAGACTTTTAAATGAATGTTGCATTACACATGTATAATTTATCATTAAAATTGATTAAAAAATTTTTTCCAAGATCAAAAAATAAGAAAATAAATAATAATAATTAACCGTTTAGAATAATTTTTCTTTATTATATACCTTGAAAATTGAATTATTCTAAAAGAATTTGAGAATTTGAATAATTTTTAAACCTTTAAAAATTGCAATCATTTTCAGTAACTATAAATTGTCAACATTTAAAATGTTGTTAATCGTTAATTATACGTTTTAAACTTGAACCATTTTAAGTTCAATTGCAAAATTTTAATTTCCGAAAGGTAAAAATGGAAAATTCAGCGTGTAACATGAACATTTAAAACTCTAAAAGTGTAACAATTTAAAGTTAGAGAAATTATTCAATTATTAAGGTATACATTTTCAGATAGTTTAATGTCGTTAAATTTTAATTTGAATAACATAATATTATTTTGAAGTAAAGAATCTCAAAGGAACTTCAATTGCCTTATTTCCAATCAAAAGACTTTAAAGCTAAATAAATAAAAAATTGCGTTTTAATAATTTTTAATTTAAAGCGTATAAAATGTTCTGATTTGAAATTTAAAACTGGATTTAATCTTTCAACGTCAAAGATTCTGAAAGTCTGAAAATTTAAATAGTTTTTACATAAAAATTAATAATTTAATATTAAAATTAAGTAGACCAATTTTTGGATAATAACAAAAATGACGTTTATAATAAATTTTTTAATAACTAAAAAACAATGTTAGGTATGTGAAGTAATTTTAAATGTTTAGATTAAATTACAAATTCTATTAAATTTCATTAAAAATGACTTCCACTTCGAAGATTTTGAATAAGGAACATGATTTTTTATTTCAGAAATCATTGGAATCAAGAATTTCAGAATTTTTATTTATAAATCTTGAAAATTAAATAGTTTTCATTTATTAGCATTGAAAATAAAAGAATTTTAAATTGCAAATAATTAAAATTGAAAAATTTAAAATTAAAATTCTTCAAACTCTAACTATTCTGAAAGTAAAGTTGTAAATTATATACCCAAAAAATGTAAATCTTAAAAATGGAATAGTTTATAATTCTATCAGATTCTGTATTCTCAAAATTCAAGAATTTTTAATTGTAATTTTTGATTTTCAAAATGAGCCAAATATAATTTTTTTTTATTTTTACGTCTCTTAAATTAAAGATTTTTGAATTGTAAATCTTTCAGATTAGAGAATTTTTAATGTTTACAATTTACAATTCAAAATTATGTAACTTTTAAGTTTTACAAAAACAAAAGGTGTGATTTTGATGATTTATATTCATAATTTTTTCAATTTGAAAATTTGGAATGAAAACTTCACATCTGATGTTCCAAATCTTTCAAATTCAAGATTTTTATTTATACATTTTAGTTTTAAATTTCAAGTAATGGAATTTAAATCACTTTGAATTAAAAATTATGTAAATTATATTTGAATTTATTTAATTTTGAACGCTTTTAAACAGAAATAAGACAATTTTAGTTTAATTGAGATTCTTCAATTCAAATATTTCGCTCGATAATTATCTCGCAAAAACTAATTAACCTTAATTTATTCAATTTTGAACGCTTTAATTAAAAATAGAAAAATTTCACTTACTTTAAAATGATTCAATAAAAAATAACTCTGATTGTGATATTTCAATTGTCAACAAATAAAACTTTATAAATTGTTAATTATACTTTTTAAAATCTAACCAGTTCAATTTAAATTGCAAAATTACATAAAACTACTGAAAGAGAAACATTAATGTCTATTTTTATTTTAAACAACACAATTTTGAACTTTTTAATTACAATTTTTTCAGAATTTGTAATTATTTACTCTTAAAAGTTTTGAATCAAGTAATTTTAAATTTTAATTAAAGAATTTTTAAAAATCGTCAACCCAAAATCAAGCAATCTTAATATATTACATTCAGCATTAAAAATCATACACAAGTAGAGAAATTGTTGAAATTGCACAATTCTATGGCTTTAGATTCGAAATTGTTTTTTTTTTTTAGTTTTAAAATCTTCACAATTCTGAAACATTCTAAAATATAAAAAGATGTAATTTTAAAACTTGGTTCTATAATCTTTGGATTTCTAAGGCTTTAATTTCAGAAATTATTGCTATAATTTTTTATTGTTTTGTGTTTATTCTGAAGAAATTTGATAAAAAAATGTTTATTTACAAATGTTTTTAAACTAAAAATTGTGCTAATATTAAATCTTTCAATTTGAAATGTTACAATCTCGAATAATTTTCAAACAAGAAAATTTTTCTGTTAAACATTCAAACCAAATAATTTACTTTATTTTAATCTATAATTATTAAATTAAAATTATTAAATTCAAATTAAATTATTAAATTATTAAACTTGATAGATTTGATAGTTTTAAACTTTAAATTTAATTTGAAATTTAACAGACTTTCAGTCAGAATTTAAAGACTTCCTGCATCTTATATTTTTGACGGTAATTTATTTGTGAATGTTTATTCTTGAAAATCATAAAATTTTTAAAATTTTGTTGAAATATTTCAATTATGAAGATTTACAATATTGAAAAATGTTTAATTCAAAAAATTCATGAATACAATATTATTGAATCTGGAAGATTTTGAAGATCAAATGGGAAGTCTGCAATTCAAAATTTCCAAATTGAAGACATTTTTAATGAGAATCATAAAAATTACATAATTCTGTTGCTGTAAAATATAAAATAACAAAATTAAAAATTCCTTAATCTGAAAGAATTAAAATTTCAAATTCTGCAAACCTAATTTTGGTAAAATTGAAAACCATGAAATTTTAGATCGTATAAATAACATTTTTTTAATGTAGATGATTTTGGAAATCAGAATATACAATTAAAATTTTTTGAATTCATAAAATAGATTATTATAAATTATTTAATTTTCAAGATTTATATTTCAAAGGAATGTCATTTTCAGCTTTTGGAACAGTTCAAATTTGAAGATTTTTAATTGAAAATTCTTTAATTTGAATGATTTGGTATTTCAAATTCTTTAATTTTAAATATGGACGAATCAAAATTCAAGCATTTTGATGATTTGGATGATTTCTGACTAATGTAATGTTTTTGATTGTAAATATTCTAAATTAAAGTAATTTTGAATAAAATTGAGAAAATTTGTGGAATTTCAAATTGAAAAACTTAAAATTCACATAATTTTTTTATTATAAATTCCCCAAATGAAAAACTTTACTCTTTTCAAGAGTTATGATTCAAAATTGTTTAATTAAAAAAAGTATATATAAATAATCGTTAAGTTTTTCATTTTGAATCTTCCAAATTAAAGAGATTTTGAATGTAATCATCAAAATTATAGAATTGAAAGTTCTACAATTTTTAAGAGATACGATTAAAAATTCTTGAATTACGATTTAAAAATGAAAATTATGGATCACACTTCCCCCTCCCATGCTTTTCCACCCGTATTTCTTTTACTCCCCCTACTCCTCTTCTTCCCATACTTTCCCACGCCTCACTATCGCTTCCCCTTCCTTCCCCAACTACTTTCTCATCTACCCCCCTCTCCTAACTAACTCCAACATTTTTCATCACTTCCTCCTACTTCAGCACCCCTAATTTCCCCACTTCTCATTTTTCACACTTACTTCTACCTACCCTATCCTGATTTCCCGAACGTCCACTACTTTCCCTCCCTTAAATTCCCTTAATAATATTTCCTTAATTTCCGTTCCTTCCCTCCTCTCATTTCCCTAGTTGTCTTTTGTTATTTGTCCTCAATTTCTACACTTCCCCTCCCCTTGTTTGTTATGAGCTGTGACTTGTAAGTTGTGAGTTGTCAGTTGTGTGTTTGGGTGAATTTAAAGGCCAGTCAAAGGTCAATATCAATTTTGGATTAACATTTTTATTCATTTACAAATTTTTGCTAATTTTCACTTTTCTTTTTTCTTTCTGCCTTTTCCGACTTTAGCTTTGGCGACAATGGTTATAATTGGTGGAGAGGGTCCAGGTTCTGGCAAGGGTGTATAATTTCGGGGGGCCTTAAATTCTATTTCTAGGCTGTGGTGTAATTCATCCGATTGTATTATTTGTTTTTTTGATCTAAGAAAAAATGACTGCTCTTCCGGCTTCTTTTCGGGTGGTTGTTGATTGGGTATCACATTCACCTTCGCACATCCTTCCCTGCAGGTGCTACCTGATAGAAATATAAAAATCTTATTTTTTAATCTGTTTTAACTTTTGTTATAAGTCATATTCCTTCCCTCGCCCTCTCGTACTGACCCATCCTTCGCACCGTTCCCCAACTTTTTCCTCCTCTACTTTCTCCTCCTCGCTCCTCCGGCCTAATTTCTAATAATTTTTGCTAATTTTCCTGTGCTTTTCTTACTTTCCAATCCCTCTTTTCCTCTCTCCCCTACCTCTTCACTCCTATTTCTCCTCCCCAATTTTTCTTTACTTCCCCACCAGTCATTTTGCGTACTTTGACTCCCTTTATTTCTTCTATCACCCCTTAATACCTTTGCCCTCACCAATCATTTCCCGTCATTCTCCTCCCCTCACTTCCCCTCTTTTTGCCTACCTCCCTAAACTTCATTTACTTTACTTTCTGGGACTACAAAACACTAATAAGTAATAATAGAGTATCACAAAAAAAGTGTATTGTGAATCAGACTAGACAAACATATCTATACGTTTTTGGATCAAGGTCAAAGTGGGAGAAAACGTTTAGGCGGATAAGACTACGATCCGCCTACGTTTTTGAGTTCGCTGAATCTGAACCCAGGGCATGTTTCATCCCATCAGGTCAGAATCAAGGTCATTCGAAGGTGAAAGTGAGAATAAAACGTTTAAGATGAGAAAACTACGATTCTTATTTTTTTATACTTCAGACTAGAATGCCACTCTTATACGTTTATGGGGTCACAGAATATAAATCCGGGGGTTGTCTGACCCCCCCCCCCCCAGGTTAAGGTAGAGGACATTATAAGGTGAAAAAAACGTTCACGCAGATAAAAATAAGAGTCTTTTACGTCATTCGGGGGCGCCAAATCTGAATACGGGGTCTGTTTGATTCTATCAGGTCAGGATCAAGGTGATTCCAAATGCAAAGTGGGAGAAAACGTTTAGGCGGAGAAACCTACGATTCATAGATTTTTGGGGTATGCTGAATCCGAATCCGTAGTCTGTTTGATCCTAACAGGTGAGGATCAAGATCATTCCAAGGTCAGAATGGAAAGAAACGTTTAAGCGGAGAAAACTACGATTCTTACTCTTTTTTGTGCTTCAGAATGAACCACTATATCTATACGTTTTTAGGGTCGCTGAATCCATGGTCTATTTGATTCTATCAAGTCAGGGCCTAGGTCATTACAAGGTTAAAGTGAAAAAAGCCTTTTAAGCGGAGAAAACTACTATTATAAAATGTTTTTGGGGTTTTTAAATCCGAATATAAGGTCTTTTTTGACCCTAACAGGTTAGGATCAAGGTCATTCCAAGGTCAGAGTGGAAAGCAACGTTTAGGCGGATACAAATACGATTCTTACTCTATTTTGTGCTTGAGAATGAACAAAAATATATCTATACGTGTTTGGTGTCGCTGAATATGGGTTCTATTTGATTCTATCAAGTCAGAGTCTAGGTTATGGCAAGGTCAAAGTGAAAAAAGCTGTTCAAGCAGGGGAAAATACGATTTTTATAGATTTTTGAGGTTGCTGAATCCGAATCCGGTGTCTGTTTGATCCCAACTGGTCAGGATCAAGGTAATTCCAAGGTCATATTGGCTAAAAAACCGTTCATAAAGAGAAATTGAATTTATTTCCGTTTGAACGGGTTTTTTCCCAATTCGATCTTTAAATTATCTTGATCGTGATCCGATGGAATCAAATAGACCCCGACCCCAAAAATGTATAGGTATGATGGTCTAGTTTGATGCACAGAACAATTTTTTGTGGGTTTGTGTAATATAATGTTAAAAGAATAATTAATTATAATGTGAACTTTCTAAACATTGAAAAATAAACTTTTATATAGAATTATTTTCTTCTCTCTATTTTTGAAAACAAATTAATGCGCGTGAATCAAAAACTAAATACTGTCGTTAAATGTTTTATGGAAAATGCACATGGGACAAAGAAGAGTTTTATCGATACTGAAAAAAGCATAAAGTTTAAATAAAAATGCCTTTGAAAAAGTTTCACTATAGAACAATCAACTAAAAATGAAAAATGTTATGGAAAACATTACATAAAAATTAAACTTTCTATATATTTTTGATTTACATTAATAAAGTATATAGTTTCATTTTAATTCAAATATTTCTTTATTGTGAACTCTATGTGGGATTCACAAAAGAAAACATATATATCGTCGTTTTTTTCAAATTTAAAAACTTCCCAGATATATAAAAAATACGCTTTAGACATTTCACTCATTCAAATTTTTTTAAGGGATATAGCATTTTGAATTTATTTTCGAGTTTTAATATTTTTTATCAAGAATATTGAAAGTTTTTCATGATACATAAATGGTAAAGTTTAGCTTGGTTTTCATGAAATAAATT
The DNA here is from genome assembly GCF_010883055.1 of Belonocnema kinseyi. Classification (NCBI taxonomy): domain Eukaryota; kingdom Metazoa; phylum Arthropoda; class Insecta; order Hymenoptera; family Cynipidae; genus Belonocnema; species Belonocnema kinseyi. The sequence goes on from NC_046659.1 coordinate 113,393,945, forward strand.
GAAACTATAGATTCAATACTTACAATGTAGTATTCATGATTTTTTAGAAGATTGTTTAATTATTTTAAAAAATCGAACCCGAATTTCTTAAATTTCCTTGATTCGAATTCTTGTGTATATTTTTATGTACTCTTCAGAGACCTTTTTGAAAAACCTCAAAGCAGTGGACGTTTGTATCATACGAGAAAATTTTTTTTTTCAAATTTATTTATTTTTTTATTTGGTAGGAAAAATATTATTTTCCAAATTTCTAATTAGTGTTTAAAAAAGTTTTTCAAAATGAATTATTGTTAATGATTTAAAGGAAATCAAATGTATTTCAAAGTCATATTGTATCCTTACCTCATATTTACAATTACATTAATTGACAGTCATTTTTTTCTTTCCCACTATTCAACAATTTTGTTATAAAATCATTCATTTTTGGTAGGGAGTTAAAACTTTTTTGAAAATTCAGCTCTTTTGTTTGAATTTTTAACTATTTAGTTAAAACTGCAACTGTTTGCTTGAATATATTTGTCTTTTTCCATCTATTTAAACTCTCTGTTTCATTTTAAATTAAAATATTGTTTGGTTAATTACACTCCCAGTCCACAAGTATTGCCCACCTTGACCCGAAATTGGTCGAAATAACCATTATTTTAAAATGATTATTTTCGAAATTACTTTCATAAAAGATATAGTAACCAGATTTGTAACTATATTCTTTTTAGCGTATACAAGTTAGAAACTATTTATTGAAAAAATTGTAAAGAATATAAAAAAATGTTGTCGCAAAATTATTTGTTCTTCACCAATACTTATTGTTTTTTTTTTTACTAAATTTGAACTTGAAAGGTATGCTCGCATGCTCTAATACCACGTTGTATTTTTTAAGTACTTGCATTTTTTACAGAGATATGAAACCTTTTATTTCGTTCAATTTCGGTTCAGGGTAGGCACTACTCATTTTTCGCTGAGAATTTATCATTTTTTTAGAGAAAAATTCAGCAATTCCATAGAAAATTCAAATTAATTTTTTTAGTGAAAAATAAATCCCTGTTATTTATTTTAACTGTGTTGATGAAAATTGTTTTTTTGTTGATAATTAACTTTAAATTGAAATTGAAATATTCAATATTAATTACATTTTTTTCAATTTTGAAATTCATATAATTTCTGAATAAAAATCAATCTCTTTTATAAAAAAATCGTCTTTTGGTGTTAAAAATGTAGCAGCTTGGTAGAAAATTTCCATTTTTTAGTTAAAAATTTCTTACTAGTAGAAATGCTACATGTTTTAATGAAAATTGTTTGATTGTTCAATTTATAAGTAATTCTTTTTAAACTACAAATTAAACTATTTAATTTCACGTTAAAATGTCGTTTTTTCAATACATATATTTATGAGTTAAAAATAACATTTTTTTTCTAGAAAATTCGTGTTTTTGACTTAAAAATTTTTAAATCTTGTAGAAGATTCAACATTTTAGTTTCAAATTTTCTCTTTGATAGAATGTTTATTTATTTCCTTGGATAGTAACTTCTTTGGTAAAAGTTCAAGTTTGATATTCGCCTTGTCCGATCGAATTAAAATCTTTCTGTTTAAAAATAAAAATATTTGTATGCTAATATATCAGCTATAACATTTTTTCGGAAAATTCATTTTTTTTTTGGTAGAAAATTCTACAATTTGTTTGAAAACAAAGTATTTCTTAAAAATTAATCTTTGTTGTAAAAAATTCATCTCTGGTAGAATTTGAATTTTTTAAATTAAAAATTTTTTTGTTTTGTTTGATAATTAGTTTTTGTGAACTCAAGTTAAACGATTTCATTTTTGCTTCAAAAAATTATAATTTTTAAAATTGTAAACAATATGTATATTTTCGGATAAAAAATCATACTTCTTATAGAAAAATTCATCTTTTTGAATAAATCTATTTTGATTTAATACTCGACTATTTTGTTTAAAAATTTATATTGTTTGATTGAAAATTTAATTGAATATTCATAATTTTAGTGGGACAGTCATATCCTTCGTTGAAAATTTAATTATATTGTCCAAGATTCACTAATTTTGCTCAAACGTCTTGCTTTATGGCTGAAAATGTATTACTTTTGGGCTGAAAAGTTTACTATTTTTGCAGAAAATTTAAATATTTGGTTTAAGATCATTTTTTTGTTGAAAACTCAACTCTTTTGTTTAAAATGCAATATTTTCACTCGAAATATGAGGAAGTTCGAGCGTTTCAAATTGAATACTCTATTTTTGTGAAAAATTTTCTTTTTTTAACCTCTAAATTCTATTATCGAGATAGTTGAAAAAAGTGTTTTTTTTTTTAAATTTTCCCTGTAAGTGGAGAGGAGAAGGGCTACATAAAAATGCATGTAGTCCGAAAAAATTTCAAACATTTTAGACCCTGTCCTTTATATAATTTTCCAGAAATGGTTTCCATAAATTTTCGAATTTCGATAGCTACTGGGTATTTGAAAACTGACATACACTGGAACCTCGATTTATGCAACTCATCTGTAGCAGCTCATGCGTCAAGAGTGCAATCCACATGCAGTTTGTCCCGCTTGATTAAAGGACTATGAAGGGCATCAGTACTAGGAGTGTATGAAAATAGTTTACTAAAATCGAGGTTCCAGTGTATCATTTTAAGGGCATGTGACACGTATTCGATTTCTACTTAATCGACTTTTTTTATGACACCAAATTCACACGAAATATAATATTGAGCTGAAAGTTTTAGAAAATAAAGAAAAGGGACTAAAGAACGTATATGTACTAATAAATTTTCGCAGATACAAAAAAATGGTAAAAAAATGCATTTTTTTGCAGTTGTTAAACGTTATTAGTACGTAAACGTTCTTTAGTCTATTTTCCTAAAATTTCCGCTCGATTTCTCACCTCTTGTAGATACAAAAATGTCGGTAAAGTAGGAATTGGATAATTTGATATAGGCTGATGTTAGAAGATTCCTACCATACCGTCGTTTCTTTCGTAATAACTTACGCTTACACGAATTCAGGTATCAAGTTTCCCATTTGTGAAATTAAATAAAAGGCACTAAGGAATTTTGTATATTGCTAAGCTAATACTAAAAATTTGAGAGTTTACAAACGTCCCTGAGTGCCTTTTATTGAATTTTCACAATATCTTAATTTGTGTAGAATAGGGTGGTCTAAAAGTGTATTGCAATTTATTTTTTTGAAATTCATATATTAACGTTTGAAAATTTAATTTAATCAACATGAGGAATTTTTAAAAAACTTAAACAATTCTTTAATACCAAAAAATCGTTTTTTCTGGAGTAAATTTAAAAGTTGGTTATTGTAAGGAGTATTAAATTGGTTCAAAAATATGATTTAATAATCTCAGAAACCAATTATTTTTTATTTGCAAAATTTCTAAAAATTCAGCCACAGATGTCCACTTTGTTCTAAAGTTGGTATCTTATGCTAATTTTTGTTGAATAAAAACATAATTTTGATACATTTCTTTTAATGTTTAACAAATATCTGTTTGTTTAACAACTTTTATTGGTTAGAAAGTTTTTTTCGATGAATTAAAAAAATTGAAATAAAATAGAACACATGCAATTATTATTGTGACTATTCTGATATTTATAACGAGTATAAACATGCAAAAAGTGCAATCTTTTACTACATTTGTAGTGTTTTTAAGGCCATGTGACGAGAGGGTCACGTGACCAAACATGGTCTTCAATTTTTCTTTCCCAACTTACGTCTAAACGAAATGAGGTATCGCTTTGAAAGTTTGGGAAATGAAAGAGGAGGTAATAAAGTCCATGTCTCTGCTTTGTTCAGGTGGAAATTTTGAGAAAAATTTTTTTTGAAGAAAATACCTGTGGAAGTTTTCTTTCCTAACTTACGTCCATATGGAATGAGATATCGCGTTAAAAGTTTGGCACGATGAATAGAAGGCATGCAAGAATCTGTCTCTGGTCCTAAATAATTAAAATAGTGAAAAAAGTTTTTTTTATACAACTATTTTGGAGAGATACCGACCGTGCTGTCGTCAAACCCTGCAAGCAATTTGCAAATAAAGATGTTTCACGTGTTTGGTCTGACATACGTATCAGTCTGGTATCAGCTGTGTCAAAGCAGCACTAGCGCAGCGAGTAGACAACTTCGAACTTCTAGGAGTCTGTAGGTAAAGCAGATTGCATGATTACGGTCAGAGAAAGCCAAAAGTCAAACTTCTGCTGTAAAAACTAAATGAATCCGTCGATAATCATTATTTGCATAAATAAACTTTTTTCTTCCTCCAACTCTTTGCAAGACCACAAACGATCCTTTAATATTTATTAACATTTCCCGAAAAAAAATTTCCGCGTTATTTAAAGTTTTATTTTTCAATGTGGGTGAAAAAATATTGGTCTTAGGGCTGACTTGATCAGCTATTATACTCATCACATGGCCTTAAAGAAATATTTAGGGAATGATAATATTTCATTCCATGCAGACAGCCGATTTTTGAAGGAACAAAGAAAATGTCAAAATGGGCTTGTATTATGCTTTTAATTGCTCAAATTATTATAAATAAATTATGCTAATTATAAAAGATTGGCTGAATGTACTACTCCCGGAAATTATTTAATATTATTTTCAATCAATAAAGTACGATTTAAAAAATATTTTTGGGAATAAATAATTGTTTAAAAAAATTTATTTAAAAAAAATGGTTGATACATTCTTTCTACATACTATACAATCAGAGAAATAATTGTATGTGTTCTATTAAATATTATTTCATAAAGTTGTTAAAAACAAACTGCTTGCGCAAATAAAAATTTATCAACAAATAGGATACCAATTGGAGAAAAAATTGGAAAAATCTGTCTCAATTGTTAGATAATTTGAAAATAAGCCTTAATTAACTTTTTACATTTTTTGAGGAAAAAATGGTTGATATAAGTTACATTTATTGTAATAAGTACGAATTGTTTAAGATGTCACAGAGGATTTTCAAGTTATGCATTAGTAATGATTGACATTAAAATAAGATGGCAGAAATTGCTGAAAATAAATTAAACATAATACGAAAAAATGTAGTTTTTTATTTTTCGGTCATATATCGTGGCGCTGTGAGCGCGGGGGAGGGATGGGTTAACTATAGGTCAAAATTAATTAAATCGGATTTTAAAGCGCCTGGTAACACGTGTTAATATTTTAATTTCGAAAAAAAAACGAAAAAAGTCGGTATAGTAGGTATCGTGTGACGTAAAAAGTGATGTAGCTAGCCCTGAGAGGGCCCTGTATCAAAATTTATTGGGGGCCCCTTTTTACGAAAATAAAGAAGAACACTGACACAAAAACCTGAGGGGGCTGTGTATTATTGATACGGCTGATGCGGCGGTAGCCACGCCCCTGTACGTAAGTATTACATGGCCTCAACTAAATTCTTAACTAGCAGTTAGTGTGAAATAGCAATTAAAGTCTGTGGTTCTGGCTCGCCATGATATCTGCATGTAGCATTCATTTCTCACATTACGGTTACTGGAAACCTAGTATTAGGTTATACGTACCGGAGACATCTGCGCAATTGACACGGACGGAATTGGAAGACCCTGTGCCAAATCCATTTCCATTACCAACTGCCTGTATCTCTCTGATGTCCCTTGGCACTCTGATCGACAGAAAGTTCTGCTCAATCTCGTGCGAAATCTCGTCGTAGGCTCTTCCAGAAGTTCGCGAACCTGCCATTTATCTTGAATTAAAAAGAAATTCGTCGGATGTTAAATCAATTTCTTCTTGTTATTTCGTCTCTTTTTCATATCCATTTTGGATTTTTTTTGTCAATTTTTATGTTTCGAAACTGACCATGACGTGTAATTATTGCTGCTGACTGAATTTAGGTACCGAAACTTTATTAGCGGCTCGCAGCAGGATTTTGTTTTTCTTATATTTTTAAAGAGCTAGCATTTTTCTGCTCTCTGCACACGCACACTTCGCACAGAGGCCCTCCTTGTCCTCATGCTCCTTTTCCAGCTCTACGCGCATGCAGAATTTACACAAAGTGCCCTCCTCGACCGAATGCACCTTTTCCAGTTCTCCATAGACGCAAACTTTACCCAGAGTATGTTTCTCGTCCCTTTTGTAGCTCCCTGTACCTCTACTGAAAATTCCTATATAGGATCCTATATAGGAACCTACATAGGATATTATATAGGATCCTACATAGGATTCTACACCTCATTGAATAAAATAAATGATTAGTTTTAATTAAATCAATGATTTTATCAAGCCAAAAATAGTTTTGTTTAAACGCCTTATACTTAAGTCAAAGAACGTATTTATTTGATTCAAACAAATCATAGTTCTTCGTGCATCCGCTTCAGTTTCGGGGTGCTGCAGCGCCACTTAGTTTTAGGCATTCAAAATGGTGGCTGAATCGTTGAATGTGTCAGCGTGTTTGTTCGCGGAGTGTGTAAGCAGTAATGTAAAGGCTATACCTAAGCGAAGCGCTTGGAAATTTGCAAGTTAAATTTGGCTAGCTAGTAAAGGGTTGGTTTTTCACCAAATATAGACCGTCGTCAGTTTTATTTTTGTGTAACTTCAGACATCTGTAAGAGAAATGGAAGTGTTCGTTTTGCGAAAATTGCTGGAAACGTAGGACCCACCCAGCATTTTAATTCAAATTTTAAAGAGAAGTTATTTTCTTGCTATATTCTTCACCATATTAAAAAAATTTAAGGCTTTTTTCGAGCTTTAAGATTCTCAGAGTGTCTTCTGACCTCTATCCTAAAGCTGTGACTGTTACTATAGCGAAAAACATGGGTTATTGAAAGCAACAAACTCCTTTTTCAAATCAAAATTAAAATTGATTTAAATCGAACAAAATTTGCAATTAATTTAACGGAAAAATGTTTACTTAAACAAGAATTTTATTTCATTCAAACAAAATATATATTTAAATTAAAAATGTATCGTTAACCAATAAATTTGTTTGGATCAAACATGTGTATGTTTGACTGTATAACAAAAAAATAATATGTTTGATTTAACCGTCAGTAAAGGCACGTATTTGTGAAATTGTTTAAACAAACGAAAAATGTGTACTCGTCAAATGGATTTTGATGGAAATCGTTAAGAATTCATGGTAGCAGAACATAGAATTCTTAGAGAATTCGAGCGGAGCTGTGTTGCCAGATTGTTCAAACACCATTACCGTACGAGGATATGTAAATTGACCGTCAAATTACTGTACTTGGGTATACCGTACTGATTATCGTAAATAATAAAAAAATATCGCTTACAATAGTCGTACCCTCTGATATATAGTCGGCAAAATGCGCGCGTTTTTCAAATCAAATTTTTAATTAATTTATTGTACATTCAGAAAAATTTTTGTTTGAATCAAACAGCAAAATTTGTTGGAATTCATATAATCGAATCAAGCAAATTGTTTGCTTCAATTAAAAAAGGGTTTATTTAATTTTAAGAAATGGAAAAGAATTGCCTTATTGATTTGAACAAATAATTTGTTATGTACAATTTGTTTTATTTAAACAAGCAATTGACATTTATTAAACAATGCGTTTGTTTAAAATCTGTTTATTCAAATTAATAAAAAATTTATTTGATTCAAACAAAAAATACAATGCACAGCAGTGCTACAAAGTACGGCTAGGCGTGCTAAGTCGCTGCCGGCGGTTTCTAAGTAACTAACCTAAAATAGAAATTAATTGATCCTGCGATTGATTTGATGGCAATGATCTTTTTTCAGTGTTGTATTATTCTAAAGGGTTTGATTCACTGTAAAATCATAAATTAATTGAAAAATGGACGCACTATCTCTAGTTTAGAAATTACTTGAATGTTGGGGCTTTTACCTAGACTACCAGGTGTATACATATGAAACCGGTATTTTTTCAAGAAAAAACCACATTTATTTCAAGAGAATGATAACAAATATTTTATTCAAAGTATGCGCCCTCGCT
>NC_046659.1:113401993-113403084 GCF_010883055.1 Belonocnema kinseyi
GAACACGTAACACAACCATGAATTTGCCGGTGTATGAGTGAACAGGACTGACGTGCCCTGGCGCCACCTACCTCTAGCTTGACAGTGAAAGAACCTCATGGACATAGGATGTCGTAAAGTTGCCGTAAAGATGTCGTAACAATATCGTAAAGACGTCGCTAAATTTTGTATCCACTGGGATGATTCTCTCACTGAAAATATTAAATATAACATTTTTAGTGAATTGAATCTTTTTTCCCACTTAACCTCAAAATTGAGCAATCTTTATCAAAATAGTGTAGGGGGGCTTGCGCGTGTGCGTGCGCGCGCACGCGCGTATATGTTAAATGAAAAAACGTAGTTTTTGGATGTTCCATTATTTTGTGTGCTGTCAAAATTTGAATTTTCGTTCGTTCAAGAAAATTCAAAATTGTTAAAATAATTTTAAATTGTATGATAATCTTATGATATCTTATGATAATCTTGCTAAGCATTTCAAAATCAAACTTTTTTTTCTCTTAACTTAATGAAAAAAGTCATTTAGATAAATTGTTTGCGTTTTTGTATAATATCAATAACCACACAAAAAAATTTTTAATTTTGAAAAAAGTGGTCTCGAAAATTTTCAAAATGTGCCCACTTTTTGAATTTTTAACCGAAATGGTTGGAACGTACTTGACCTTTAGTTTAGGACACTAAACGAATGTACCGAAGGCCAATCTAATAGATTAATTTTTTTTAAGTTATCATGCACACAGCCATAGACAGACATACATATAGACAGGCAAACATACAAACATACCGACAGATAGACGCATGCGTAAAATCCTGTTTTTCGGATTTAGGAGGTCTCAAAACGTGGACATTTGTCGAAAACTGGGAGGGTCAAATTTTACACAAATCTAATACCTTCTCTGATGAGAATGTAAAAGGACATGATTTATTTCATAAATCATCTTTATAAAGGAACGAGGTTTGTATTGAAAAAGAGTTACTCACATCCAAAATCTTCAATTATACCAGGTGTATACATATGAAACCGGTATTGCCATCTAGCGGCCAGTAGGCACACTTGTAGGCACTGTCGGAACTTACCATTTGTGCTAATTGGC
>NC_046659.1:113403184-113429120 GCF_010883055.1 Belonocnema kinseyi
ATCCTCCTGCTTATCCATTTTGAATCAAGCGCGAGATTCTTCCCTTTACATTTACACATCTATACAAAAGAATAGTATAGTTGTGTGAGTGCGGCAGCCATAGCAGGACTGACGAAGCCTGGCGCCACCTGCCTCTAGCTTGACAGTGAAAGAACCTCATGTCGTTACGGTGTCTTTACGATATCGCAAAGACACCGAAACTACATGGACATAGGATGTCGTAAAATTGTCGTAAAGATGTCGTAAAGACGTCAACAAATTTTGTGCCCACTGGGATTATAACTATCCATATTTTTTTACATCAACCATAAAACGACTTGCCTCAACATCAGTGGACATCGTTCGAAAATAACGCAGGACTAAAAAATATTTTGGGGAGTCTACATAGAGTTGACTAGGTGTACTATATGTTTTTTGGGTAAATACGAATCCTTCCTCAGATGACTCCAGCGTTTCAGGATTTTGATTAAATTAAAAAAATAATCTATAGTCACCAATGTTACAGTCCTACAACAACATACTCTACAAACCTACAAAAAATTCATCAAAAAATAAAATAATCAATCTCTTTCCCTTATTGAATAAATTTCACTACCTTCAGTATTTTTGATCTGCTATTAACATTTATTACACTCTGTGAATACAATATTATCATAAAATTAATATGTTTCAAAGTGAATGTAAAAGTAATAAAAGACAAAAAAAAAGATAAAAAATAAATAAATAAAAAAAAATCGCTCTAAAGACTGCTACCTTGACGTGTTGAAGAGGCTTCCTTCTTGTTATTATGAGAAAATTAATGCAGTCAATCGAAAATTAACAGCTGGTAATATAAATATCAAGTATGGTTGTAGCTAAGATGGTTGTAACTCAGATTGGAATAATGCAGATTTAGAAAATATGTGCTTAAAAACAAACTTCTCGAGGAATCATTTCTCTATTGTGAAGAACATATACATTATATGCATTTTCAGGTCACGTTTAATATATTTGAGGTTAGGATTTAAGAGTTTTGAGGTTAGATTTCTATGAATTTGAATTTAAGCAATGCGCAGTTAAACAATATACGCATGAAACCATTTGTTTCAAGAAATGATCTCCTACGAATAAAATTATACATTTATATGCCTTTTTTCCTTAAATTTACTGAATTTAAGATGAAATTTTAAAGGTTTGAGGTTAGATATATATGAAATAGAATGTAAATAAAGAAGAGTTAGAAAATACATATTAAATAATATGTTTCAAGAAAAGATCTTTGTCTCGGTAAAGAAATTACCCCCATTATACATTTTAGCTCGAGTTAAACCGATTTAAGGTTAGGTTTATGAGTTTGAGGTGTGTGGGTTTGAGATTTGTGGGTTTGGGATGTGTGGGTTTGGGGTTTATGGATTTGGGGTGTAAGGGTCTGCGATTTGTGGGTTCAGGGTGTGCGGGTTTGTAGAATATGTTATTATAGGTCTGTAAAATGATTTATTATAGGTTATTTTTATTTTTTTTCTCAATTTAATCACAATCCTGACAAGCTGGAGTTATTCTGACGATGGATTCGTATTCAGCGACCCAAAAAACATACAGTGCACCTCGTCAATTCTATGTAGACGCCAGAAAATATCTTGTAGTCCTGTCCTATTGGGCACAAAATTTCGCGACGTTTTTACGAAATCGTTACGACAACGTTACGACAACTTTACGACGTCCTATGTCATAAATATGTCGTAAATATGTCGTAAGGATGTCGTAAAGACGTCGCCAAATTTTGTACCCACTGGGGCGTTATTTTCAAACAATTTTCATTGTTGATGAGGCTAGTCATTTTGTGGTTAATAAAAAAATCTGGGTAGTTATAACAATTCTCTCACTGGCAATATTAAGTATGACATTTTTAGAGAAGAATACAATTTTTATTTTTTATTATTTAATTAAAATCATCACGTAGCTTGAATTTTTCCCCATATTTATCATTTTTGGGCGGGAGATTCAAATGTATTATGGAAGAGAACTTAAAAACAGTTATTAAATACCTGAAAAATGTAATTTTTGTAGAAAATTTTGGAATATTTGGTTTTTAAATTGCGGATTTTCCTCCATCATCCGAATTGATGTAGATTTTGTTAAAAATAAAAAAGGCCGAATCGTATTTGTTATCGTAAATTACAACAGGTGGTTCACTTGTAAGAAACGTAGATAAATTAATTCAAAACCTTGGTGCTTTGGCATGGAAAAAGTTTTGGTAAAAAAGATTTGCAATCAATATTTTTATAAGATTTTAAAACAAAAATTTGTTACAAAAAATTTTTGAAGCAATGTATTTAAATTAGTGTTTTTTTTTCAAAAGTTGATTCCTTTGAATCATATAAGATACCGAAACCTCAGATATTCTGGAAAATGATTAATTACTTTCCGGGAAAAAGTTTTATATTTACTTATTTCATTTCTTGACAAAATCAACAATTCTTTTATTTTAACAAATATAATAAAACCTATATCATTTTTCCAAAAATTTACATGAATTCAAATGATGAAAAAAAAATAAATATAGAAAAAACCAAAAATTAAAAATTGTAGAAAAAAAGGTCTTCTTCTTATTTGCAGTTGATCAGAAAGTTCTACGACAAGTTTTTCTGAAAGCTTTTGTTCAAACAATTAAAAAATTTTTGTCAAAAATTTGACTGGGCTTTTTACTTTTATTTGAGTTCATTGTTACATTAATTGCTGAATTCTTATATCATAACCATTTTGTTGGAAATCTGCCTTGTTTTGTTGAATTCAAATAGTTTTGTATTCAAATAAAAATATTTTTTTTTAGTTAAAATATTATCTATTACTTCTTTGTTAAGAATTAATTTCTTTAAATTGGAACTTTTATTGTTTGTTGAAGATTCTTCGTTGTAGTTGGAAATCCACTTCTTTTTTTAAAAACTTATAATCTCTATCAAAGATGTTACGCAAAAATGTTTCTTTGTCTTTTTGGGCGTTCCTGAATATTTTAAGTGATTTTTGTATTACTTTTACATTATTCGATATACAATATTTACATTTTTAAAAATATGAACTTGTTTACAAAAATTCCCAATCCCTACCGAAGTTCAGAATTTAATAATTTTTAAAATTCGTTCATTGGAGTTCTGTATATCTTTTCGATAAAATTTAGCATAAAGTAAAATAGAATGCCTCTGAAAAATGTATGCGTACAAAAAAATGTCTTTTAATCTTTTCCAGAGTTAATAAAATTTTTCAGTAGATGTTTTTTTCTGCTCTATATAAATACAGAGAAACACATATTGTGGCACAATTTTTCAGTTCCTCTTCCCACAAAACAATAGTGCTTTGTGAAGAAAATACATAATTTATAACCTTGTGTGTTGGTAAATATACGAGATAATAAGCAACTTCACTATATACGGGAAAGCTCATAAATTTTTGCATTTAAAACAATTCACGATTTAATACAAAATATCAATTTCAAGTTTAGCAGATTTTAAGACAATTTTTTTCATTTTAAAGATTTGAAAAAATTAAAAATGGTTTTCTAAAATTACGAAAAAGAATGCAAAAGATTTAGGAGAAAATTTTGATAATTTTTAACTAGAAAAGATTTTAAATAATTAAAACGTAAGTTTTTCATCGTTTCCAATGAAAAGCTTCGAAATCTTATACCACTTTGAAAGATTTCAAGAGAATAAAATACATCCCTTAGAATTTCTGGGAATATTTTTAATCCTTTTCTATTCGAAATTAATAGTTTTTAAAGAATATTTGTAAAAGATCTAAAAAAAATGTCAATTTTTTTGTTATAACCTCCGAAAAATGTGGTAGTTGTTAGGGCCATATTTTTTAATATAAATGTTTAAAAAATTTGAGGAATAATTAGATTCACGGTTTTGGTGAAAATCATTCTTTTTTGGACAAATTCAACTCTTTTTGATCTAAAATGAAAATATTTTTTTATTGAAATATCATCTATTAAATTTGTCTATTAGAATTATACGCCTTTTTTGTTTGAAAATTTAACTGCAGTTGAAAAGTTGAATTAATTGATTGAAAACGGACATGTTTGGTCGAAGGTAAATTTTGTTAGTCAAAAATTAAACTCCGTAGTTTAAAATTCGGCTATTTTAGTAGGAAATTAATCTTCTTTGTGAAAAATTCATCTTTTTGCTCAAAAGTTCGACCTTTGGGTTGAAATTGAACTTTTTTGTTATAAATTATTATATTCTGGTTAAAAAATGAAGCAGGTTTTAGAAAATTCGTTTCTTTTGGAAAATACCGAATATTTTTTGGTTAAAAATTGAATCCCGTTTGAAAATTAATCTTTTCTGGTTAAGGATATAACTATTTTGATCAAAATTCGTCCTCTTAGATTAAAAATTGTTTTTATGGTTTAAAATTTTATCTTTTTTGTTTGAACTGTCATTTTTGGTTAAAATTTGGATGTTTATAATTAATCTTTTTCAGTTAAAAATTGAACTACTTGTTTAGAAGTTAAACTACTTTTTCAAAAAGTGACCCGTTTGATCAAAGATTTATCACTTTAGTTAAAAATTAATTTCTTTTGTTAACATTTTTTTTGTTTCGTAGAAGAATAATTTTCTTAACTTCGGTAACTTCGGTTGAACATAATTCTTTTTTGGATGAAAAAGAAATTATGTATTACATTTATCGTTGACAATTCATCTTGCTTGGTTTAAAATTCATTATATTGATTTAAATCAAGAATTAACTTAAAAAAAGAACCTGTTTTTAAAAATTCCATTTTGTCTCCAATATTATTTTTCAGCTCACTAGAATTGCCGTCATCGAACATCCTTAATCGCAATAAAAAATTTTTCAGTATGAAACACTTTATTCCTGTTCAATTCACGTTCATTGCTTGTAAGTAATTTAGAGTTCATGTTGAATTATACAGACACACAAAAAAAGATCTTGTCCATCAGACGAGACAAACATTTCTGTACATTTCTAGGGTCACACAATTCGAATACAAGATTAGGTTGACTCAGTCAGATAGAATAAAGTTCCTAACCTCAAAAAAGTGAAAAATTTCAACTTTTATTACTTTTTCAGGTTAAGAACAAAATGCGATCTCCCAGTGTCAAAACTATCTTGGATTCGGATTCAGCGGCCCCAGAAACGTATAGAAATGTTTGCCTCGCCTCGTGGACAATACCTTTTTTTGTGTGTCTGTGTTATTAATAAGATAAATCTGCAAGATAGGAACTAATATCTGCACATTGCAGGTTTCTCAACCTACATTTCAGCTCAAGTTTTCGAACCAATTGTACCTGCCGCAATGGAACAAGAATTGAAATTATCTCTGGACGAATTCTATATACAATGCGAAAAAAGAGGAGTACTTGATGAAGTCCTTCAATTTCAGTACGTCAGTGTGACAACCGCACATGCTTTGGCGCGAGACTTAGTGAAAGTTGCAAAAACAAAGGAAACAATAGATGACCATGTTTGGGATGAACTGATGACCTATTGTCTACTAAGAAATCCTCAAATTCATGCCATGTGGAGAGAACGCGTTGTTAAAATAAATAAATGTCTTTCTGAAAGTCAGAAATTGATGGGAAAGGAAAAAACTGATTTCACAATTTTACTAACTGAAGCATACTCTCTTGCCGTGATAAAATTGTATGTTAAGTTGTGCTAAGTATATTTTTACAGTGAACTCTCACTTATTCCAAGGAACGAGAAACTTAAATATTCGGATATTCCAAGTCTGCATTGGCCCCCACCTTTAACGGAAGTCGTGGGGTGATTTTATTTAGCAACATTTATTGGCTGACCCAACCTTGGATCGATGTGCACGTTGTAAGCATGTGTGCGACCTTGAAAACAAAGAAGGGGTTCCCCCTCTCAGGGTCTCTTTTTGATTGGTCCGACACTGGCGCGAGCGAGACCGTACAGGGACAGTGCTGGGCGGTTTGCTTGTAATATCCGAGCATGGTGGAATTGGAATAAGTGACTCTTGGAAGAAGTGAGAGTTCACTGTAGCTGATTATTAATTTCCAATGCATACAACATAAAAGGCAATAATTATATTTTTTTATAATTAGGTCCCAGAGGAAGTTGGAAGAGATATAATGCAGAATCCTAACCCAAAGTAGCAGTAATTGGAGAGTTTTTCTTTGTGAAGGGAAATATTGGTCAACATATAAATCTACATCCTATATAAATTAATTAATTATATTCTTTAGTATCATGTCAAAATAAATATGTTTATATCATTAAATTTTCTATGAGAAAACTAACTTTATAATCATAATAATGGCATCTATGAAAGCTGTATTCCGGAGATGTCAATAAATACGATGTATGCATTTGAATTCACTGGGAATATTTATTTTTAGTAGTATGAATTTTTTTCTAGTTTTTTGTTGATGAAATGACTATTTTTTGTACAATAGATAGACATTAAATAATTTTAAAGATGTATCAATACTTTTGTAAAATTTTAGAGAATTTCTCTAATAAGAAAACATTTGAAAGATTATATTTTGAGACCAAATATAATATGAAAAAGGATTGAATAAGAAAAATGTTCAAAATCCCTAATTACTAACAAAATTTTGAGTTTATTAATTTTTAAAATTTCTGAATTAATATTGTGCGTATCTTTCCGATAAAATTTAGGATACGATGAAATTACATACATAAAAAAATGAATGGTTATTAAAAACTGTTTCTTAATCTCTTCCAATGTTCCAAAAGATTTTTAGTAAATTTTTCATAATATGTACAATATTCGCTATACAAAGTTTTAAAAATAGAAAAATGTATAAACGTGTTTTCGAAAATTTCCAATCTCTACAAAGTCCTGATTTTATTTATTTGTTTTTCAATTTCTGCACAGAAACTTTATGCATTTCTCCGATAAAATTTAGCATAGAATAAAACAGTATGTCACTGAAAAATGTACGCCTACAAAAAATGTTTCTTAACCTCTTCTGGCCTTCGAAAAAATGTGCAATGACTTTTGTATTATTTTTACAATATTCGACAAACGAGGCCCTGAAAAAATATGAACTTTTAAAAAAAATTCTCAATTTCTACAAAGTTCGAAGTTAAATTTTTTTTTTAAATTTCTGCATAGAAATTATTGTGTGTATTTTTCCGATATAATTTAGTATGCAATAAAACTGTATGCCTCTGGAAAAAGTATGGCTACGAAAAAATGTTTTTTCATTTCTTCCGTAGTTCTAAACAAATTGCAGTGACTCAGTACCATTTTCACAATATTCGATTTACGAGGATTTTCAAATAAAAAAATGTATGACTCTTGTAAAAAATCCCATATCTCTGAAAAATACTAAGTTAAATTTTTTTAAACTTATGAATAGGGATTCTGCGCATCTCTCTGATGTGATTTAGTATACAATTAAACTGCATGCCTCTGAAAAATGTATGCCTACAAAAAATGTTTTTTAATCTCTTTCAACCTTCCAAAAAATTTGCAGCGAATTTTGTATTATTTTTTAAATATTCGATGTACAAGGTATAACAAATAAAAAATTTATGAACTTGTTTTCGAAAATCCCCAATCTCTACAAAGTCCCGATTTTCATTTTTTTTAAATTTCTGCATAGAAATGTATTGAATTTCTCAGATATAATTTAGTATACAATAAAACAGCATGCCTCTGAAAAATGTATACCTACGATAAAATGTTTCTTTATCTCTTCCAACGTTGCAAAGAATTTTCAGTGACTTATTAAATTTTTATAATATTTGATATACGAGGTTTTACAAATTAAAAAATGTATGAACTTGTTTTCAGAAATTCGCAATCTCTACAAAGTCTGGGGTTTAATTTGGTTGTTGAATTACTGCATCGGAATTATGTGCATGTCTTGGAAATAACTTATAAAAATGTTGAAGGACTTTTGTATTATTTTTAGAATATTTGGTATATGAAGCTTTACAAATAATAAAATTTATGAACCTGTTTTCGAAAATTCCCAATCTCTACGATGTCACGAGTTAAAAATTCGTTAAAATTT
The DNA here is from genome assembly GCF_010883055.1 of Belonocnema kinseyi. NCBI lineage: Eukaryota > Metazoa > Arthropoda > Insecta > Hymenoptera > Cynipidae > Belonocnema > Belonocnema kinseyi. The sequence continues at coordinate 113,411,194 of NC_046659.1, forward strand.
CTGTTTCGGACATCTGTGGATTTTGACGATATAATCTAGAAAACAATAAAACTGCATGCTTAGGAAAAATGTGTTCCTACGAAAAAATGTTTTAAAATATTTTGCGGCGTTATTTAACAGTTTTAGTAATTTTTTAAATGCTTCAAATTATTTATTCGTAAATTTAGAGGAAAATTAAAAAATTGAACCATTTCGATGGAAAATCAGAATGTTTGAGAATGCGTTTGATCTTTGCTTATAAAATAATCGCTATACCAAATTTAATTATTGCATTTATTTAATAAAATGTATGTTTCAAGTCGACCGAAATTTGAAAGTTTTCTAAAATGCTTTCAAGAAGATTCAACTTCCTAGGGATTTTAAAAAGATTTCATATAGGATTCCACGAAATTTTGTAATATTACTGATGCTTTTCAAGAATTTGTTCACAAGGATTCAGAAATTTCTCAATATATAAATTTTAAATACTCAAAGATATTTCTAAGACTTGAAAAGAATTTTGAAGATTTTAGGTTATTCATAATAATTTCAACTAATTTTCAATCACTTTAGTATTCTGAAAGGGTTTCAGAAAACTTTCAAGAAGATTTGATATTTTAAGGCTCACTGTTATAAATGTTCGGAAACTCCGACACATTTAAGATGCTAAAGTAACGGAAATTTGCGAAATTAGGTTGCTGAAAACGAAATTCAGTAACTTTTATAATAAAATTTAGAAAATTTGTATTTAACTTTAGAAGCGGTTTCTGAAAATCACGAATATTTTCTTAAAATTCCTAAATGGCAACAGAAGTGTAAGTGATCCTAACGGAAAGAAATGCGCATGCGCATCGCTTCTCGAGCGCGTTCGGCTAGCAGACAAAACATGACGGTTCAGTACCGGTGGTAATCAGCGTGTTTGAACTTTTTTAAAAAGTTTTATTATTTAAGTTTAGTATTGCAAAATTCAACGTCTTGAATGTAAGATAATCTCCAAATAAGAAGACACAAAAATTTTATGTTTGAATTCTTCAAACATAAATTATCCCGACATTAAAATCTGAATAATTTAATTGAAAGATTTTTAACTTTAGCTTGCAAATCTTTAACCGTAAATAATCTGATATTATGTTATTTCAATTAGGAATTACAGTCTAACCCTTCTACAGCCCTCCCTTCTATAGCCTTTCCAAGAATTGACGCCGCGTCGTAGGTGGGTGTAACAAGAGCTGAGTGGGGTGCGCGGGCTCTGCGGTTGTCGCTTAGGCGAGCACTCAGGCGTGAACAAACAAAAGCGGCGTGCGCTCTAACGAGTTAATTCCTACCGACCAGCAGCCCCAAAATTTGCGCTATAGAAGAGTTTCCTTTTATTCCATTTTTACCCCATTTACCATTTTTTTCATCTGAATCAGTTTTATTTGAAATTGATATATTATAAATGCTTTTATAATTATTTAATTTTAATGCTACAAAACTAGAAAAAATTAGTTTTTTTTTACAACAATATTTGTCAAAAATGCGTATGCATATTCGTAATCAACACATCAAAATGTATAAATGTAAAAGAGTTCAAAACTAAAAAAGCTTATTAATTTGTTTAAAAAAAATTTCCAATGTCTAACGAAATTGTAAGCTGGGCGAATTTTTAATTGCTGCATTCCAGTTGTGATTATATTTCTGATAATATTTAGTGTTTAATATATGAAGTTGCAAGAATAACAAATGTATATACTTGTTTTTAAAAAAATTCCTAATCTTGACCAAATTCGTGAGTTCAAAATCGTTAACAAAATTTCAGCATTGTGGTTTTGTTTTGAAGAAAATTCTTAATCTCGACCAAAGTCGTGAGATTAAATATTTTTTTAATTTCTGCATTGGAGTACTGCGCATCTTTTCGATGATATTTAGCATACAATAAAATATATGCCTCTAAAAAATGTATGCGTAAAAAATATGTTTTTTGTTTACTTTCACGGTTAATAAAATATTTAAGTGATATTTTGTTTTTGTTTTTACGCAATATAAATACAGAAAAACACATATTGTAACAAAGTTACTTCAGCTCATGTTTCAAAGAAACAATAGTGAACTCAGGAAATAAGACCAAAATTGTAAAGGTGCGTGCCCATACATATTTTAAATAATATTGAATGTTTTTATATTGTAGAAGCCTCCCTAAAGTAGAGAATGAACCATATCGTAGATAATTATGGACTTCAAATAGTTCGGTATATTGAGAGGTTTTAAAACATAAAAATATTGGGTGTGAATGTGTCGATTATTTTTATTATAAGTCATATTTTAATATACATACCATTAAGCCATTTCCCTTTCGGGGTAGGTGTGACTCATTCGATGGGGGAAAGGAGTAATGTGTGGAAGGGATAAAGAATTTTCAGATTGATCCAGAATTCTCGTGTTATTTATGTACATAACACGTTCGTTCCACAACACTGCTCCAAACCAGGTTGCTGATCAATCTCTCTAGCAATGACCCCAAGTGAAGATCCACAATGAGTCGTCATATAAGGTTCCCCACTTCGGTCCATTAGTATCCAAGAACTTTTGTTTCAGACGTCATTCACTCTACTGATACTCTTTTTATTAACTATTCGCTGCCATACTTTCCTGTACTTCCATACTTCTCTAGCATCTTTAATGTCCATGCATTTTTGCAAACTTTTTTCATATTTTACAGATGTACATTTTTAAATATTTGGAAAAAAATGATTCGTTATATTTCTTATTATTCGTAAATTTTCAAAAAAATGCAGAAGATTAAAAAAAACATTTTTAAAGATTTCTCAAAGTGTCGAAAAAAGTATCTTGAAGTTTTCAGGGAAATTTTATTTTTAATTTGAAAGTCTTCAAAATTTTAGGAGTAATTTTTTAAAAAATTCCGAAAAATTATATAAAAATTAAAAAAAAAAAATTTTTAATTTCTTCAAAAATTCTAAAAGTCCTTTATACATTTGAAACTGTTTTAAATAGTAATTTGGTGGATCTTCTATTAATAAACTTAGTATTAATATTTAACTTATTATTTAAATGTACTTTTTCAGAATTTATTCAAAAATCGTGGAAAATAATATAAACTTAATACTGAAAACAATTTATTCTAAAGTATATAGATAATAAAAATAAATGTTCAATAATGCTGAAAAGCTAGTTTAAACATTGTTTTCACTTCGTCTACGATTCCTCTTAGCATGTACACGATGATCAAATATATAGATTGACGACTTGTCTCTTTTTTAGAAATAAAACTAAATGTTCTGTCGAATAATTAAAGCCTTCCCTAGATTCGTCTCAGCAATATCCCAAGCTTTTTTTCGATTTTTGTAAATGCATTTTTTGTTGCTATGGCTTGTTACAAAATTGAGAGAAATTATCGAATTTTTTATATTTATGGCTAATTTTCTCGGGAAAAATATTCCGCAGATTTGTACAGTTTGGAATTATGAAAGTGACTTTTTCTGTAACTGAAATCGCTAAAAGAATTTTGTTTAAAGACGTTTTTAAAAGAAATAATTATGATTGTGAATTATTTATTCTTTAAAATTTGAATAATGTTTTTTCAAAAATAGTTTTGTTTGTTATACGCGGCTCGCATAGATCGAGAATCGTTTATTAATACATTAAAAACTCTCTCACAGACTGCTCATTAAGTAGGCAACTATCGACAAATTCTATCAATTAATTAGTAAAGCTTAGAGCAAGAGTGAGAGAACGAAAAGTGATATCAGCCGTGACGTAAGCGAGATGACAGGGCGAGTAGAGGCGAGGAAGGCGAGTAGAGCGACAGCGAAGCTCGACGTGCGCATCTCCCTCCACAAATTTTTACCCTCTCGACGCGAGTCCCACGCAACGCCAACGCGGTGTCAGCTATATAAAGGCGCGCACTGGTCCACAACGTCAGTTCCCCACATATAATAAACGTCACTTTTAATTTAAGTCATGTCAAATTTCTCTCATATTGTGTAACAATGCTCAAACGGGTAACGCACAACAACTTCTTCCAGTCCGATCATTCTTCGGGGAGATCATCACAATGCACTTCCGTGCATTGGATCTTACAAGAGGGGGGATGGTTCAGGCCCCCTCATCCCCACCCCTTTTTTCAGAACGTCAGTTGTTTGGGAGCTGGTAACCAGAACCCTTACTTATCCTACGGCTGGAAATCAGCCTTTGCAACCTGCAGTTGGTAACCAGCCATAGGGTTACAACCGCTAGACATTGCCATCACTCTCGTCAACCGATTCGCACAAACTTCTTTTTTCTCTGACTTCGAAAAATTTACAGCTGGTACCCGGCCGTATGCTTTTTGAAAAGAGCAGCGCCGTCGCTCTTTAGAGGTGGATTATCCGTATAGCAACGGTGACTTACTTATTTATACAATGTAAAAAGTATAAGAAGTACGGCTGCCCCCCCCCCCATGTATCTCACTCCTTCCCTGACGGGCCAGCTGGCACACCACCCCGCCCGTTTCCGTTAAGACAGCTGGCATTCAAGCCATCTCAGCCCTTTAACTAACAATGTAAATCTCCGCTAACCTTCCTCAACATCTTTTCTCTAGATTACTTTTTCTTCTGTGATCTCTTTCTATCTTATGAGATAGAAACATCAGTTCCACCTCCACCTGTATCTTTTCTCTCACTCAGTCCCTCTCGCGATTTACCTTCTAATATTCCTGCCCTTCACCCCCAGAGATACTTCTATCTCACTCTGTCTTAGTAGGTTAGAAATTAACCGTCCCCGAAGATTATTCTCCTTACTGCTATCACCAAATACCCAACCCATAAGTAAGGGGCGTAGGGTTCATTCACAAAATACGTGAGACATATAGGACTGGGTGGGCGTCTGCCAAAGTATCATTCTCCATGTTAAGACTGATGGAAAAGGTATCACGCGGGGGGGGGGGGGGGGGGGGGGGGGGGGGGGGGGGGGGGGGGGGGGGGGGGGTCAGGAATTCCTGAAATATGTATCACGTATTTTTTGAATGGCCCCGTATCAATTTTTTTCGATTTTTGAAATTTAATTTTTTGTAACCATGCCTTGTTAAAAATTTATGAATTTGAATCATTTATGATTTATTTCTTCGGGAAAAATATTTCCTACAACTTTATGGTTTGGAATTATGAAGGTGAATTGTTCTGTGACCTGCGATCGCTTACACAATTTTTTTAAAGGCTTTTATAAAAAGAAATAATTATAATTTAAGATTATTTTTTTTTTAAGTTCAAATAATTTTTTGTATAGTTTTGGTCTTTAAAGATATAATAAACATATATTTCTATAGCTAAAAGATACAGATACATATCGTCGACCTAAAGTTATGGTACGCCATGTTCCTCAACTGTCAAACTAAGAAAATGAGGTTCAATCTTTAATAATAATATAATCTACGAAAACGTTATTGAATTTCAAAATAAGTTTATTGGTAAAAAATAATGCATTATCAAGAGCATATTAGTAAAAATTTTAATGCTATTATGTATTTATTTGAGCTGATGTGGAAAATTTTTTATAGTAAGTCGTGTCCACCAAATATTCATAAATGAACTATTTATAATGAAATTCTCAAGTAAAAATTTGGACAGAATGATAGTTTACATTATTTCGTTGTTTCACATACTTGGAATTAGATGAGTTATTTTCAAATTATTGAATTTTTAGTAATATTCCTTGGGTCACTTTTAAGGTTAAATGTAATTTTTGAACATTGTTATTTTTCAAATAGAACGTAGGTTATCTATTTAAAAAATGCAGTACGAAGTTGGTATTTTTTCCCTTATAGCAAAGCAAGAAAGGACATAGCGTAATATAATTCTCTCTTTTAATTAAGGTAACTATTTTAATTAATAATTATAACAAATGATAAAATAAATTGAAGGGGAAAATTTATTTCAAAAAAATTTAACACTTACCGGCCCTAAAAATAATAATAGTTAAGAAATTTCCAAAAGTGGGAATGGCGTTGTATAACTTTAGGGCGACGATATATTACGTTTTTGTCAAAAAATCTTTTTTAAAAACTTATGGATATTTGAAGTTTTACGTGAATTGTGAAAAGCAGTATGAGATTGATAGTTTCATCATTTCGCTTCTCGAATTAAGTAATCTAGGTGAGACTTCGTTAAGCTAGAGTCAGATGCAAACGGCCTCACTAAGCCTTAACATAGTATCTAATTATAAAAAGCATAATTTAGCTAACTATTTTCTGGCAATGGTTCGTATTGTGCAAATTATGGAATCCTCAAACCCTGATAAATTAGAAGAAATGAAAATAATAATAAAAATAAATTTTTTGGTCGAAAATAAAATATATGAATCGCACGTTTTACCTAGGAGAGTAACATATATCAGACATAAACCATTTGCTAAAATGACCACCGGCTCAGTAAATGATATAATCCTACATAAAAAATTTCAGATTCTCAGCTTACTGGAATTTTTATCATCAATCATATTCAAGAGCCATAAAAAGTTTTCCATGATGAAATACGTCATTGCTCTTCAATTGACTGCATTTTTTTGTAAGCAATTTAAGGTTCAGATTAAATTATTAATAAGACTGATTAGCAAGGTGTAAACTTAATTCTGCACATCGTAGGTTTCTCGAGTTACATCTCAGCCCAACTTTACCATCCACGAGGACCTATGGTTCTTAAAGAAAAATTGAACTTATCTTTAGACGAACTGCATGTTAAATGCGAAAAAAATAAAGTACTTGAAGAAATCCTTGCAGATGATTATTTTGGTGTTAAATATGCACATATGTTGGCCCGAAGCTTAGTGAAGAAAGCAATGAAACAAGAAGCAGTAAATGAGGAAGTTTGGGAACAACTTAGGGTGAGTCGTTTGCTTGAAAATCTTGATGTTAATGAATTGTGGAACGGAATCGTTTTTACAATAAATAGATGTCTTGATGATGAAGAGAAACTAAAGGAAGGTGATAGTGATTTTGCTGAGCTTGTAGTTGCATATACTGAGGGCTACTCCTATGGAGTAATCGAATTGTGAGTTGTGAGAAATTTATTGTTACCGATATGATTATTTGTATTTTTAGATGTATATTATATATCAGGCAATAATCACATTCTTTTTATTACCAGGGCCCAGGCAAAGTTTGAAATGGATTATATTACTGCAGATAATAATTGAATAAAGCAGTCAATTAAATAGTTTTTTATAATGGAGGGAATTATTGGTTAATATATAAAGCTGCATCGTATATAAATAAACAAATTATATTCTCCACTACCATCCCAAAATAATTATGTTTTCTGTTAAATTTATTATGAGAAAACTGATTTCATAGTAATGTCAGCATATACAAAGTTTGTAATGTGAAAATTCAAAAGTTCAATAAAATTATTAATACTATTAATATTACATTATTCTAAATATTAAATTATTCCATAAAATCAAAAATGTGATTTATCAACATGCATTTTACATGGCAAACTTTAAGTTAAAACCGGCACCTGTTAAAATAACAAAAAAAATTACGGAATTTTTTTTTCGGATTTGGAATAAATTGGCGGGGATCGTTGCCCTCTAGCCTGAAAAAAAATTTTGCCATGCATTTTTGGACCACTCTAGTGGACATATAGCATAGAGACATAAGAAGAGGTTTGTATTAACTTTACTCAAATTCTCTTGCTATTTATATTCTATTTTAGTGAGAAATTAATCTTCTTTGTAAAAAATTCATCTATTTGTTTCAAAATTCGACTTTTGGGATGAAATTTAACTTTTTTGTTGTACAATATTATATTTTGGTTAAAAAATAAAACAGGTATTAGAAAATTAGTTTCTTTTGGAAAACACCTAATATTTTTTGGTTAAAAATTAAATCCCGTTTGAAAATCAGTCTTTTCTGGTTAAGGATACAACTATTTTGATCAAAATTCGTTCTCTTGGGTCAAACATTGTTTTTATGGTTTAAAATTTTACCTTTTTAGGCAGAACTTTCATTTTTGGTTAAAATTTGGGTGTTTATAATTCATCTTTTTCAGTTAAAAATGTAACTACTTGTTTAGAAAATGAACTACTTTTTAAAAAAGTGACTCGTTTGATCAAAGATTTATCACTTTAGTTAAAAATTAATTTCTTTTGTTAACATTTTTTTTTGTTCAGTAGAAGATTAATTTTCTTAACTTCGGTAACTTCGATTGAAAATCATTCTGTTTTAGTTGAAAAGGAAATTATGTATTACATTTATCTTGTTTGGATCAAAAGTCATTATATTGATTTAAATCAAGAATTAAATTTAAAGAATAAATTGTTTTCTAGAATTTTGTTTTGTTTTCCATATTATTTTTTAGCTTACTAGAATTCGCGTCATCGAACATCCTTAATAGCAATAAAAAATATTCTCACGATGAAGCACTTTATTGCTGTTCGATTCACGCTCTGCGCTTGCAAGTAATTTAAAGTTCATATTGAATTATACAAACACATGAAAAAAAAGATCTGGTCCACCAGACGAGACAAACATTTCTGTACATTTCTGGGGTCGCTGAATTTGAATCCAAGGGTAGTTTGACTGAGTCAGATCAAATTTAGTTCATAACCTCATAAAGGTGAAAAACTCCAACTTTTATCACTTTTTTAGGTTAGAAACAAAATGTGATCTCCAGAGTCAAACCTAGATCGGATTCGGTTTCAGTGGCCCCAGAAACTGATAGAACTGTTTTTCTCGCCTCGTAAACAATACCTTTCTTTCGTGTGTCTGTGTTATTAAGAATATAGATCCACAAGATAGGAATTAATATCTGCACATTGTAGGTTGCTCAACCTTCTGACGAAGTCCTTCAATTTCAGTCACTTGGTGTCAAAACCGCAGATGTTTTGGCGCGTGAGTTAGTGAAGGTTGCAAAAACAAAGGAACCAATAGATGATTTTGTTTGGGATAAACGGATCACCTATCTTCTTCTAAGAAATCCTAAAATTCATTACATGTGAAGATAACGCGTTGTTAAAATAAATAAATGACTGTCTGAAATACAGAAATTGATGGGAAAGAAAAAAACTGATTTTACAATTTTACTAACTGAAGCATACTCTCTTGCCGTGATAAGATTGTAAGACTTGCTAAGTTTATTGGCTGCCCCGTCCTTGGAGCGATGTGCACGCTGTAAGCATATGTGCGACCTTGAAAATAAAGAAGGGTTTCCCGCTCTCAGGGCCTCTTTTTGATTGGTCGGATACTGACGCGAGCGAGACCGTACAGTGACAGTGCTGGGAGATTCACTTGGAATATCCCAGCGTGGTGGACTTGGAATAAGTGAGTCTTGGAAGAAGTGAGAGTTCACTGTAGCTGATTATTAATAATTTCAGATGCATACAACATAAAAGGAAATAATTATATTTTTTATAATTAGGGAATAGAGGAAGTTGAAAGAGATCTAATGCAGAATCTTAACTCAAAGAATCAGTTAATTGGAGAGCTTTTTGGTGAAGGCAAATATTGTTTAACATCTAAATCTACATCCTATATAAATTAATTAATTATCTTCGTTCGTATCATGTCCAAAAAATATGTTCATTTCATGACACTTTTTATGAGAAAACTGACTTTATAATCATAATAATAGCATCTATGAAAGCTGTATTCCGAAGATATCAATAAATACGATGTATGCATTTGAAATCACTGGGAATATTTATTTTTAGTAGCTCGATTTTTTTTTTAGTTTATTGTTGATGAAATTACTATTTTTTGTACAATAGATAGACATTTAAGTAATTGTAAAGATGTATCAATTCGTTTGAAAAATGTTAGAGACTTTCTCTAATAAGTAAACGTTTTAAAGATTTTATTTTTAGACCAAATATGATATGAAAAATGATTAAGTAAGAAAGATGTTTAAAATCACCAAGTACTAACAAAATCTTGAGTTTATTAATTTTTTAAATTTCTGAATTAATGCTGTGCGTAACTTTCCGATAAAATTTAGTATACGATGAAATTACCTACATCTAAAAATGTATGGTTATTAAAAACTGTTTCTTAATCTCTTCCAACGTTTCAACAAATTTTTAGTAAATTTTGCATTATTTGTACAATATTCGATATACAAGGTTTTAAAAATACAAAAATGTATGAACTTGTTTTCGAAAATTTCCAATCTCTATAAAGTCTACAAAGAATGTCTACGAAAAAATGCTTTATCATTTCTTTCCTAGTTCTAAACAAATTGCAGTGACTCAGTATAATTTTTACAATATTCGATACACGAGGATTTTCAAATAAAAAAGTGTATGAGTATTGTAAAAAATCCCATATCTCTGAAAAACACTGAGTTAATTTTTTTTAAAACTTATGCACAGGGATACTGTGCATCTCTCCGATGTAATTGATAGTATACAATAAAACTGCATGCCTCTGAAAAATTTATTCGTACAAAAAATGCTTTTAAATCTCTTTTAATCGTCCAAAAAAATTGTAGCGACTTTTGTATTATTTTAAAAATATTTGATGTATAAGTTATTACAAATAAAAAATTTATGAACTTGTTTTAAAAAACTCCCAGTTTCTACAAAGTCCCGATTTTCATTTTTTTTTAAATTTCTGCATAGAAATCTTGTGAGTTTCTTCGATATAATTTAGTATGAAATAAAACTGTATACCTCTGAAAAATATATACCTACGATAAAATGTTTCTTCATCTCTTCCAACGTTGCAAAGAATTTTCAGTGACTTTTATTATATTTTTACAATATTTGATATACGAAGTTTTACAAATTGAAAAATGTATGAACTTGTTTTCAAAAATTCGCAATCTCTACAAAGTCCGGGGTTTAATTTTCTTATTGAATTACTGCATCGGAAATATTTAAATTTTAAAATATTTTGCGGCGTTATTTAACAGTTTTAGTAATTTTTTAAATGCTTCAAATTATTTATTCGTAAATTTAGGGGAAAATTGAACCATTTCGATGGAAAATCATACTGTTTGAGAATGCGTTTGATCTTTGCTTATAAAATAATCGTTATAGAAAATTTAACTAATGCATTTATTTTAAAAAATTTATGTTTTATGTCGACCGAAATTTTAAAGTTTTCTAAAATGCTTTCAAGAAGATTCAACTTCCTAGGGCTTCCAAAAAGATTTCATATAGAATTCCACGGAATTTTATAATATTACTGATGCTGAAAGGGTTTCAGAATTCTTTCAAGAAGATTTGACATTTTAAGGCAACTTTTATAGTAAATTTAGAAAATTTGTATTTCACTTTAGGAGCGGCTTCTGAAAATCACGAATATTTTCTTAAAATTCCTAAATGGCAACAGAAATATAAGTGATCGTAATGGAAAGAAATGCGCAGATGCGCATGCGCAGTGGCATCTCGAGCGCGTTGTGGTAGCAGACGAAGCATGGAGGTTCAGGACCGGTGGTAATCGGCGTGTTCGAGAGATTCTGTCATGATTTGTTACGTAAGGGGGATATTTTATTCATGTAAATATTTTTTCGTAAAATAACACGCCAAACAAATCTGGTGAGGAAAAAACGAACCTACCTAACAACAATTTTTTTTTAAGTCAGGGAATTTTCTTGGTTAGGGAAAAGTCAGAGATTTAAAGAACAAATGTCATATAAAATTTAAAGAGTTTCTTTAATTTTAAACTGTAAATTAGAATAAATTTTAAATTAATTTATTTCATTCATAAAAGATTCTAGGTTAAAAATGTTATACGTTTAAGATTTTGCTTTTTGAATATTTACATGGTCAGGGAAAATGAAAAATTGGTCACTGGGAAATTAGAGAAAATGAAAAATAAAGTTTTGCAGTAATCCTGGTACAATATTCTTGTTAGTGATTTGTTTGCCTTGCATTTATATATTTTTTTTGCAGTGGCTTCCTCCACAATATTACCTTTTTAGTTATAAATTTTATTAGTTGTTTGAAAATTCATCAATTTTGTTGAAAATGCATCCTTTTTGGCTGAAAATTCAATTTTGGTGTTAAAAATTTGTCCTTTTGGCGGAAAATTCTTCTACTTTTATAGTAGATTGAGTTATTTTTTATCTCAAATTCTGCAGCAAAAAATTCAAATTGAAATCGTTTTTGGTTGCAAAATTTAACTATTTTTTCAAAATTTTGTTTTTTATTTTAAAAATGTGTCTATTTTACTAGAATTTGTATATTTCTTCTATGAAAATGCAAAGTTTCAATATAAAATTTAAGAATTTTGTTTAAAAGTCTTTTTTCTGTGTTAAAAATTCAACTATTTTGTTGAAAATGCATATTTTTGGGTAGAAAACGTAATTATTCTTACAGAAAATTTCTTTTATAGTTGAAACTCATATTTTTATGTCAAAAAGACAAACTGAAATCTTTTTTGAATGAAACATAAATTATTTTGTGGATCATTCGCCTTTTTAATTTAAAAATAAATCTATTTTAGTAAAAATTACACCTTTCTTGGATAAAAATGCAACTTTCTGCATTAAAAGTCAACTGTTTTTTCCAAAAAGTTGTCCGTTTTTATTAAAATTTTAACTTTTCTTTGAAACATCGTATGTTTGGGTTAAAAATCGAAGTTTAGTTTTCGCAAAAGATTTAATTCCTGTTGAAGCATATTTTGGTTAAAAATTCTACTGTTTGATTAGAAGTTATTCTTTTCTCGTTTTAAGGATTCAACTTTTTTTTTGAAAATTTTGGTTGAACCTCCATAAGTACACGCTCCATTATATGGTGTATCATTTCTCAACTTGGACATGGTTTCGACTCTCAAAATGAACTTATAGCGTAAAGATGGTAGTTAGACTCAATTTCAACAATGAATGATACGAACAACAAAATCGCATCGGAATGGACTGAAACATTCAATGATAAAAGAAACGTTAAGGTCAAGTTTTATTCGATGAATGGAGGTAGGGTATTTAGAATGCCAGAGAAGTCAATAATCTTGAAGGGAATTAGAAGAAACTATGCACTTGAAGAAATTAAACATTTTATGTGTACCTGAAACAAAGAAAAAGGGATGCGAAACTCTAAAAATAGAAAATGAGCTGTTGATGCCTCCACCTTAGAAAAACAACAGGATCAAAAAATTTACCGTCTTTTTTTTTACACGACCTGGGAAATGTTGTCTCCGAAAAGGGCGTGTATTCCAAACCCCCAAAAATAAAAGCTGTGGCGAAGTGCCTGGTTCCAAGAAGCTCCAAAAATATTGAGTAATTCTTAAGACTTATTGGCTATTACAGCAGATTTATTCCAAATATGACCTGAAGAGCAAAGTCGTTGACTGAATTGCTTAGAGACAATCCTTCTTTTTAATGTAACGCAGAATAACAAGCAAATTTTGCGGATCTTCGCGACAGCCTCCGTAACGAGCCGATATTACAATGCCTGAAATTCAATAATCCGTTTATTTTGACAACAGATGCGTACAATCTCGCTACTGGCATGGTACAGAGTCAATGAAAACTGGCGAAGATCTGCTGATAGCTTTCGAGTCCCGTGTTCTTAATTAGGCGGAAGTCAACCATACCGCTTCGGAAAAGGAATACTACAAAAGCTACTACTCATATGGCCAAAAGTTCAGAGTGATAGCTATCCATCAAGCCTTGCTCTAGTTACACAACACTCGTGAAACTTCATCACACCTTCTCCGATAGCGGTTGAAGGTGATGGATTATAGGCACGAGATCAACCGCTCTGGAAAAGTTAATATGAATGCAGACGCTCTCTCGAGAAATCCGTCTGAGTTTAGTTCTATTGCTATGACTTTATCAGCCATAATTAAAAGAGGGCGCGGCAGGATCTAAAAACATCTCTTCCGACACCCTCTCCTCCAACTCAAATTACTGATAGCGAGACTGACGAGATTTGATACCGAGTAAAAGCGCGTAGAAAGACCTTATGATTCATGAAGCGTAAGTCAACCTTCGGACCATTAATCGCGGAATCAGCAGATTATTTGCGTTTGTCATACTCTTCTGATAACGAAACTAATTTTTACGGCCTATCCATGCGTAGAATCGGCCGCAAGAAGAATTGAAAACGTTTAGTAAGATTCGAAAAAGTTAGTGAGTATTTTCCGTCACTGAGTGACTCGAACCCCGAACCACTATTTACGGAATCCGCAGGGCTGATGCACAGCAAGAATCAGAATCACGACAAATCGCATTCCCTTAAGAAAAGACAACCACGGTTTGTTCATCTGAAACATCTTTTCCCACAATTAAAGAAGTCCTAACGTATGGACGATACTTTAAGAAACTCTTGACGCACATTGCGGACATCCGCGAGTGCGCGGGTGGCAACCTTATTAACGCAAACGAACGCTTAAGAGAGCTTTATGACAGACACCTTAACAAACGAAATTTTAAGGTGTTAGATTAAGTGACGACCTTTAAAGAAGGGGTTCAAAATTTCAAAACTACTATGACAATCCCTAAACAATAATATAAATTCAAGACAGAAACACGGCTATCTTAGGAAGCGAGAGGAGAGGATGAGCGCCAAAACATTTGGATAAACTGAAGTTCTATTAGAAAAGAAATTCCGACTCCTAGAATTCTGTGTAATATTGATTCTTTGTTTAAAGATCATCCCACGAGTTTATATCCCCTTTTTCTTAGTAATGAGTTCTACATTCGAAGGACCTTTCTCTTCGCCTTACTAAAAGTTGATGTTTATTTTGATAATTAATTACCATTTTAAGGCATGGTAAATTCCTCTACATGCCCTAATGCACCTTATATGTCTATGTATTGTTTACATACTATTTTGAACACTTAATTTATTTCTGTAAGCATTTTCATGATTTATGTCAATTAACAGGAAGTTGCATCTGGAGGCTGAAAACGATTGAGAAACGGAAACTTTCTCTTTACACCTTTTAAAGACCCTTCTGGGGCCATGGACTGGGAGGCAGATTTTTGGTATTTATCCTACACAAATCCCTTGCTAATTTCTTCTCCTTGTCCACGCTCAGCTAGCAGCAGTAAGTTGTACAACCATCTCAATCCCTTAATGGGAAGAAGCAAACCAAGGGTCCTCTAGATCGTAAGTCGAGCATTTAGAAAAATTTAGCAGTCCCTGCTGTAAATCGAAACGAGTAGCATCCCTAAACTGATTTACTGAGTCCTTATTAAGTCTAAGTATTCAAAGTAGATTCTATAGCACTACATAAAATTGGGATGTAATCAGCTTCAATCAACGCCTGAAGGCGCTCAGAAGGTCGTAAGGCTTCAGGTACCGAATTATCGAGTACACGTGATATCAGCATGCACTTTTTTCCTTCCCTACAATCACCTACACGCTCCACTTCTTCAAATTGACACCCCTTTCCTCTTATTAGGCAAATTACAAAAATAGGCCGCTCGTTTGACTTAGTCACGAATGGGACCCGCAGGACAATCTTGGAACTACGGAGCCGATCAGTTAGAGTTATTTCAAACTTCGATTGCGATCAAACTAAAAATCGGATTTCTTCCTGATTCGGCGTTTACAAAAACAGGACTTGGGTCAACGATTTAATAAAACTGTCAATCTCGTATTCAGGGAAATTACGAGGGTGGTTCAAATATGATCAAGACAAACGCTGTAGAAAGCGAGCATGTATGTTTTGAAGGTCGTGGCTTGAGTATGTGATAGCTGGGTCCCTTACGAAAAGTGTGGCATAGTTTTCGTCGCACATTAAAATCTGTTGACATACGAGGTATCCAAAACAAAAAATTATTAACTTGCTTTGAAAAAAATCGTAATACATTACTTGATTTTCTTGGTTTCCACATGAGCAAGTGTATGAAATTGTTAACAAAATTTGATTTCTCATCTTAACCGAGAAGACATTTTTCTACTCCTAGAAGAATTTATGAATGAGAAAAAATATTCTCTTATTTTTGAGTCATTTTAAAAGGTTTTACTATTTAAGTTTAGAATTGCAAAATTCAACGTATTGAACGTGAGGTTATCTCTAAATAAGAAGACATCAAAATTTCATTTTGAATCCTTGAAACATAAGAAAACCCGAAATTAAAATCTGAATGTTATAATCGAAATATTTTTAACTTTAGCTTTTAAATATTTAACTGTAAATAATCTGATATTATATTATTTTAATTAGGAATTAAGTAAAACTCTTCAATAGCCCTCTCTTGTATATCCCTTCCGAGAATTAACGCCGCGCCGCTGTTAGGTGTAACATGATCTGCGTGGGGTATGCGGGATCTGCAGTTTTCACTCGGGCGAGCATTCAGGCGTGAACATACAAAAGCAGGGAAGGCTATAACGAGTTAGTTACCACCCACCGGCAGTCCCAAAATTGGCGCTATAGAAGAGTTTCACTGTATTCTATTTTCACTCCATTTACCCATTTTTAATCTGAATCAGTATTATTTAAAATCGATATGTTACAAATGATTTTATAATTATCCAATTTTAATGGTACATAACTAGAAAAAAGTGAGTTTCTTTATAACAATATTTGTTAAAAATCTTTATCCATATTCCTAATCAGCACATCAAAATATATAAATATGAAAGAGCTCAAAACTAAAAAAGCTTATTAACTTGTATAAAAAATTTCCAATCTCTAACGAAATTCTAAGCTTGGCGATTTTTAATTGTTGCATACGAGTTCTGATCGTCCTTTTGATAATATTTAGTGTCTAATATATCAAGCATCAAGAATAAAAAATTTATTAACTTGTTTAAAAAAATCCCAATCTTGACCAAATTCGCTATTTTAAAATCATTATAAATATTTCTGCATTGTAGTTTCTCGTTGAAAAAAATCTTAATCTCGACCATAGTCGTGAGTTTAAACATTTTTAAATTTTTCTATTGGAGTTCTGTGCATCTTTTCGATAAAATTGAGCATACAATAAAATATATGCCTCTAAAAATGTATGCGTAAAAAATGTTTTTTATTCTCTTTCACGCTTATTAAACTATTTGAATAATATCCTGTTTTTTTTTTACACAATATAAATAAAGTTAACACATATTGTCCATGCCCATAAATATTTTTAATAATATTCGACTTTTCTATATACTAGAAGCCTACCTAATGTAGAGAATAAACTACACAGTTGATAATTATTGACTTAAAATAGTTGCCCTTATCCCCTCCTCGCTGAGTCTTTGCTACGACAGGATTTTGTCATGTGACGATCCGTTTTGTTTCCTCTGTATAAATTGTTTCAGCAGACGCTTCAGTCTAGCCAGGGTAAGGTTTTAGACATGATTAAAAACAGACCTTTTAATTTACAATGATTATTAAATTATTTATTTTCCTACTAATCGTACAATTACGCGGTTACATCGTAAGGTTGTATGTGATGAGTGTGACTCTAATTATATTAAATTTAATTTGCTAGCTGTTAGATGACATTTGGCAAGAACACTGAACGGAGGCGAATTGAATAGAATTTCCTTTCATGTTACTCCGGTTTCTAAAATTATAGATGAAAAAGAGAACGTTGTAAATTACAAACACGGAAATGGACAACAATCGATTTTGCAAATATCCACGCCCTAAATCATTCCCTCTATGGTAGGTACGGTAATTGCGGAAAGAGAGATTGAGGTCAGGTACGGTATAGTGGGAAGCGATCGTCGAATCGGTGGCGTGTCGGTAAGTCTGTGATAAATGGTAACCATAGATGCGCCTATAGTTTAGCATTTATATCGGCTGAAATGGCAACCACAAGTGCGCCTGTTCGTTACACAAATCATATACGCATTCGTAAAGTCCGTAGCGACGGTTAAATCGGTAATGTCGATTTGTCAGGAATGCGTAAAATAGCAAGTATAGGTGCTCCTAATCCTTGTGATTCTCGTCGATACTCTCCCTGCCATAGGTGCACATATTGGCAGGGAGAGCATGAGAGTTTTCCCTGGACACGAGCTCTTCGATGTGATCGGTTCGTCGTGTCTAGTTTAACTGCCGTTCAAAGTTTTTTTTTTTTTTTTTTTTTTTT
>NC_046659.1:113429220-113449123 GCF_010883055.1 Belonocnema kinseyi
TCGTGCGTCCTGATACACCAGAATCTATCAGTGTACCATTAGCAACGACCGGTGACTTTTCGGACTGTGCGTGTTTTCTTTGCGACGGTACGAGACCGAGTGGCCTCTGAATGAATTGATGCCGTTCAAAGTGTCCAGCAGTCGCTTAAATAGGTTCGTCTCGGTGATGGTTGTCGGTTCGCTAGAGGTGGGGATAGAGGCTTGCTAGGTTTGGCGACAGGAGCTCGGATAACGCGTGCGTCGATTACGCACGCGTGTGTAACCACTCGTTACAAATTAAAGCCTGCCCTAGATTCGTCTCAGGAATATCCCTACTTTCTTCGATTCTTGCAACTGAATCTTTTTTTTCTATGGCTTGTTACAAAATTAAGAGAAAATATCGAATATATCGCATATATCGAGATTCTTTTATTGGTAGATTAAAAACACTCTTAAAGATGACGTTTATTCATTACGTAGGCAACTATTGACAAATTCTATCAACTAATGAGTACACCTTAGAGCAAGAGAGACAGGGCGAGTAGAGGCGAGGAAGGTGAGTAGAGGTGAGGAACGCGAGTAGAGTGCCAGCGAAGCTCGACGCGCGCATCTCCCTCCATAAAATTTGTACTCTCTCCAGGTAATTTACGTGGATTTCTAAAGTAATTTACAACGTAATTTACGTACGAAGTTTTCTACATTATGTAAATTAATGTAAATTACGTCGATGTGGAACTTGCGAATATTTCGATGGCTGAGAGTTGACTGATATCACATAAGTACATAACCACTTCGTGTGTTTTGTGGAAAGTTGACGTGTGCTTGCTGGTCGTTCTGCAATTATTATTTAATATTTTACAAATTAAGGCAAGATGAATAGGCAAAGTTTCCTGAAAAAAAGAAATAAACAAATATCAGTAAACATTTATCAGTGATGACTACAATAAGGTCAATAACACTAATCAGTAATTAGTGGTCTAAAAATAAAATGATATTGTCAAGAAATATTTTATGAATAAAGAAAGCTTGTATGACAAATTAAACTTTCATTATCGTAAATTAATTGATTAATTACGAGTATTGTATAGTGGAAAAATGAAATTGAAATTATTTTTAATTTTAAATTCTTATTAAAGTCCAACATCTAAACCTTAACCATATAATTTTCTAAAAATGAAAACAATGTAATTCTCAGAAAAAGCAACTGATTTTGCTTTCACTATCTCAAAACTTAGGCCTTTATATGGGTTGTTTGAAATCCTCGTAAAAATCTTCTTTCTCTCATTTTAACCGTTTGTTAATTTAGTATTTAGAACCCTTAAATTAATTAAGGTTTGAAGGAGGTTATGTCACTTGCTGGGAAATTTAAAAGTTAAAAACAGACAACCGCTATCTTTGTCATGTAATTTACCGGTTTTCTACAGTTTTCTACGTAAATTACTTCATTTAGGTAATTTACGTAAAAAACCTCGAGTGACGCGTCACTTCGCAACCCTGTTCAGCAGTGGTCCAGAACGTCAATTGTTTGGGAGCTATTAACCAGCACTCTTACTTAAGCTGCGGCTGGAAACGACCCCTTGGAACCTACAGCTGACAACCAACCATATGATTACAAACGCTAGGCATTGCCATTCCTCTTATCAACCGATTCCCTCAAACTTCTTTTTTCTCTCTCATCGAAAATTCTACAGCTGGTACTCAGCCCTAGGTTTTTTGAAAGATGCTTTGCCGTCTCTCTTCAGAGGTGGATTTTTGGTGTAGCAACGGTGACTTACTTGCTAATACGATGGTAAAAAGAATCAGAATTGAAGAAACTTCTGTTTTTCGAACATAATTAGCTCATTGGTTGTTCGACTGCCCCCTCCCCGCATGTTACTCCACCCCTAACGGGCCAGCAGGCATACTAGCCTGCCCGTTTCCATTGACACAGCTGGCATTCAAGCCATCTTAGCCCTTTTACTAACAACGTAAATCTCTGCTAACCTTCCTCATCATCTTTTCTCTAGATGACTCTTCCTTCCGTTATCTCTTTCTATATTATAAGATAGAAACATCAGTTTCTTCTTCCACTCATATCTTTCCTCTCACTCGGTCCTTCTCATGACTTACCTTCGCATATTCCTACCCTTCACCCCAAGAGATACTTCTGTCTCACTCTGTCTTAGTAGATTAGAAAGTAATCGTCCCCGAAGATTTTTTTTCCTTAATGCTACCACCAAATACCCCACCCGTAAGTAAGGAGCGTATCAATTTTTTCGATTCTTGCAATTTCATTTTTTGTTACTATGCCTTGTTACAAAATTGTGAAAAATTTATGAATTTGAATCAATAATGACTTATTTTTTCAGAAAAAAATATTTCCTACAACGTTATAGTTTGGAATTATAAAAGTGAATTGATCTGTGGCCTGCGATCGTTAAACAATTTGTTATAAGTACGATTTTAAAAGAAATAATTATAATTTAAGTTTATTTATTTTTTTAAATTCAAATAATGTCTTTTTAAATAGTTTTGGCCTTTAAACATATGATCAACATATATTTCCCTAGGTGAAATATGAGATACATATCGTCGCCCTAAAGTTATGGTACGCCATGTTTCTCAAATGTCAAACTGAGAAAATTAGGTTCAATCTATCACAATAATATACTCTACGAAAATGTTATCGAATGTCAAAATAAGTTTATTGGTGAAAAATGGTGTATGATCAAGAATATATAAGTAAAAATTTGAAAACTATTGTGAATTTATTTTCGCTGATGTAGAAAATCGATTTAGACATGGCGTAATATGAGATTTAAAAAATTCATTTATTCTCAGAATGTCCACGAAATATTTATAAAGGAAATATTGATACTGAAATTCCTAAGAAAAAAGTTGTACAGAATGATATTTGACATCATTCTGTCGTTTTAGAAACCTGGAATTAGATGAGTTATTCGAAAATTATCGAATTTTGAGTAATATTCCTTGGGTTACTTTTCAGGTTAAACATATTTTTTAACATTGTTACTTTCAACTTAAACGTAGGTTACCGATGTAAAATATGCAGTACAAAGTTGGAATTTTTCACTGATAGCAATACAGAAAAGAACGGAGCACAATATGATTCTCAGTTTTAATTAACGTAACTATTTTAATTAATAATAGTAATAGTAATAGTAATAGCAATAGTAATAGTAATGGCAATAGTAATAGTAATAGTTGGAAATGAATTATCTTACTACAGATTAGAAGTAAATAAAGCAGTCAATCAAATAGTTCTTCATAATGGAGGGAAATATTGCTCAATATGTAAAGCCTTTTGGATCTACTAGATGGAAAGCAAAATAGATCTCATTCTTATCTGTAAAAAAATTTCATGTATGTTTTGACAAATTTTGCAATGTGGGGCCGAGCGTGGTCATGGATTAGTTCTTTTTGATAAAGGTCGCTCGTGATGGTTTCTTCATGTTGAAGAAGCATCATTTTTATCATTTTTATCATTTCTGCATTGTAGTTGTGTGCTCTTTCTAATGAAAGTTATCATGCAAAAAAAAAAACGTTATGACTCGAAAAATATATGAAAATGAAAAAATTTTTGTTTCATATCTTCTGGCGTTTTCAAAAAGTTTAAGGGATGAACTTGTTTGAAAAAATTCCTAATCTATACCAAAGTCGTGAGTTTAAACATTTTTAAATTTTCGGATTGGTGTTCTGTGCATTTTTCCGATCAAATTTAACATTCAATACAAAGTTATGTCTCTAAAAAATGCATGCGTACATAACAATGTTTTTCAATCCCTTCACGGCTATTAAAATATTTCAATAATATTTTGGTCGCTTTCACACTATATAAATACAGAGAAATGCATATTGCAACACATGTCATTCACTTCCTGTTTTAGATAAGTGGTAGTCCTCTCAGAAGAAAATACCAAAATTATAAAGGTGCGTGCCCACATACATTTAAAATAATAATCAATTCTGCTATGTACGAAAAACCTCCCTACGGCAGAGAATAAACTATATAACAGATCATTATTCACTTAAAATAGTTCGTTGTATCCAGAAGCTTTAGAACAGAAAGATGTTGGCTTAGAGCTAGATAGCCATTTGCTGTTGTTCAAACATTAATAATGTATCTTAATCTCCAACTGTGCAAGAAAGATGATATTTAGACATAGACTTTCAGTTTAATATGATTGCGAACTCTTTTTTCCTTAAAGAACAATGGTGCATAGCAGTCGACACCAACGTTAAGAAATTGACGAGAGCAATATACGCGTTCTTGTGGCAGATCATGCATAACCTAATCTATCCCCGCGATTTTGCGCGAAAGCATCGAATCGTGATCTTTGTCGAAGGATTCAGGATCCGGAAGTGTTTTTGCGTCGGCTTTCAGCCACCCCCCCCCCTAAATGTCTGGGCCACTTCTTTCTAACTGAGACAGTAAACTTACGCAGAGAGATGTTTGAGAACTTGTAAGGGCCCGGTACGTATGTCGGCCAGCTTTCAGGACTTTTTCGACAACTTGCGTTGCAAACCGAGATTTCCGAGGAAGAAATTAGGTCTAGTTGGGGAAGAGACATTAGAAGACCTCCTTCTGTAGAATCTTGGTTAGACTTAGTACTTCTGAAGAGCGAAAGGATGAGGCTTCTAATCGAAACGTGAACTAATCGGTCACCATAAGTATAAACAGATTTCCGTCGCGATGTCGAGGGTGTTGAGTTTGATGTGATCAAGTGCGTAAAGGCTTGTGGCACTTGCAAGTATGACAACCGGACACGGAATGACAAATCTCGCATTTACTACGGAGAAGGATGAGTCAAAACACTCTCAAAGTGGTGCTGCTACGAGAAATCGTAATTGGAAGTCGAACGAGCTTCAGAACCAAAACACAACTCATTTAATCGATGTTGGTCCAAAAATACTTTCGTTTTCCGACTTTCGGGTTGACGATTGTGGATTTCTTGCCATCGTGAAGCGTCGCGGAAAATCGTTGGTTCCTCCTGCCTGGTAATTATGACTTCTTGAAATAAAGGGAATGTAGCTGGATTCTGGATACCGCTGAGGGCTCAAGCTCGACCGGCGTTTTGGGTGTCCACGATAGTTCATGCGTATCATTCTGTCGCTCTAACTAAATGAACATTTTAAGATCGTTCCGTAGGATGAAATTGTGATTCTCGAAGAATAACCGATAACTTTATTTGAATTCAGCACTGGCGAAGGAAATCATTCACTTGCCGTTAGACTCCTCTTTAATAAAGAAAGCACCATTTTCTCTAGTGTTGACATCGGTCTGAAGTAGGAATGCATGCGTGTGGGAGTTGCGTTTTAAATAAATTCAGTATGGACAGCTTGGGCGAAATTTTTGTTAGTGCCAACAACGTGGGCCGAGATGGGAGCGATGTTTCACCAAAGCTACATTTCTTAGTTAGACCCTAAGTCCGCACATGGTTTGAAAATCTTCGAAATGTTTGAAAACAAGAGCGAGGTATAGTAAAGTACTTTTGCCGGTTAGCCAAATAATCAATTCTGTCGTACAGGGGGAGTTTATATGGTCACTTTTTTCAATCCACGATTTTTTTCTTACTTTTTTTCAGATCCTCATGATCTAAAGTTGCTAAGGTCATTGGGGAGGTTCAGGGGACCAGAGTAGGCATATTGACGCACGCAATTTATTGATCGGAATTTTTTGCATTATAGGTTTTATTATTTTCCATTCAACCCTAGTGCTGAGATGTGCTTGTTGCAGGTTAGAGTTTGCATCCTGCATTGGGAAAGACATCGGTATCACCGGTATGACGATTGAGTCTTGCCGGATACTGGGGCAGGAAAATGGTTCGTTTTGTACAATTTTCTTCATATCAAGTAACTCATGCGGTTTGTATTGTAAAAGGAACAGCTAGCGTTTCATATGCGGGAGGTTATGGTCTAGCCTCCTCGCGAATTGTGCGTTGGGCAGGATTTACCACCACTAAGTTTTTTAGGGTTGCTGTCAGAAACCGGGGTCTGTTTAGTCAACATGTTTCGTGCTATTTGCTGTAAAGCGTAGCCGGTGTGCGTACAGTACTCGTGACATAAAAGGAGAGGGGCGGAGGTAGCTTCGTTTTCAACTTTGTTGAAAATCAGAAGATGAAAAACACTTTTCCGCCCTACGTTAGGCACCAGATGATACTTGCTGGGGTACTCATGCGTGGGTGGAAGGAAAATAATAGTGACAGTTTTGTTAATTTCCAGGGTATTTTTGTGGAGCTATACTTGGTTCACCTTATTTAGAAAGGATATAGAGTTTTATAAGATCGCAGTTTACTTACCAGGACAAGGTGAAACAGTAAGGCGATTAATATATTGGGCTGAAACATTGATAAAGGAAAAAAATATATCCGTCGAATGCTATCTGGCTTGTATTTTGCGCCGAAAACTGATTTTTTAAATCAATTTTGCATGATTACTTTAAATCTTTCATAAATCATTACAAAGGCTAAAAAGCTTAAAATATTTTAAATCAAACTTGGAGGATCATTTTACTTAACGCGAGAAATTTATCACACATTACCTCTGGTACACTTAGGGATTGAATGATTGGTTTAGAAAAAGTTCTCAGGGACAGCCTTACAAGTCTTCTATTTTTTTAGACAAATTCTATGAACTGGAAAATTTATTTGAGGGTATCAGTCAGATAGGCAAAAGGTTTTGTTGTTTGCGGCTCAGAAAGGTTGTTAGGAAAAAATATCACAATTAAAAAATAAAGCACAAAAGCATTATCTGAGGTCATATTGACTAGTAGCCGAAAACAGCAAAAAATGTTGGCATATCAAATTTTTCAAATCCCATTATTTAGTTTCTAGCGAAACGGACCTATTTTAGCCTGGTAATATTAATACAAAGATCCTACCAGAATCCACTTGTTGGGTATTTCCGCTGTAAATCTCGACCCAATCCCCGCCAAGCTTCTCCGTAAAAAAACGTCCCCTCTTTTGACATGTGATAAATTTCTCGGTCAGCGTTAGGGTGACAATTTTCGTATTGATAATGTATATGAGGACATTCGAAGTTATTTTTAATGTTGTATTTCAAAATTGCGGTCTCGAAGGTGCGGTGGTGGAACCTTTCACTGCCCCGACCTTTTCATTTGTAATAACACCTACAGTTTTTTAATGCAATTGAAATATATAAAATATTTAAAATTCCTTGTGAGTTGCTTGAGAATCTTAGAAAAAGTATATTAATTGAAAAAAATTAATCAAATTAACAAATAAATAATTTTTTAACATTTTTAGTTTGTATTACAAATTATTTTTCCCTTTAAATGGAAGGATTAACGACCGAGAACTTAGTTATGCATATAGATTTAAAACTTGTGCCTTTCATTTAATGGGAGACTCATTAATGAAGTATCGTCAGGCTATTTTTAATTAATGCGATAAATAAATTATAAGAAGATTTACATTAGAAGTAGATTTTTCGAGATTTTTCAATGAATTGGGGGAAAAACCATATACCAACAGAAGGTTACATCATTAAGCAACTTCCCTTAAACACTCATTAGTAAATAATTAATAAACTAATAATTGTCTTCATCCCCTTCACGCTGAGTCTTTATCACAAGAGGATTCATCGAAACATTTATGTTTTGTGAATTTTGTATACACTGCAGTCCCGCTTTAGCAAACTGTTTCGGGGGTACCCGTTATTTCCTTTGTTTGTGCTCGAAAATAAAACTTTATAAAAGTACTGATTTTTAAGTATCTACGTAGATATATTGTAGTAGCCATTTGAAGTAATAAAAAAAAACTAAAAATTAACGCACTCAAATTAGAACTCTTGAATTTTTAACCTTTTAAATTGACGTTTGAAAATTGTTTAACTAAAAACTTTGTATTCGAATGTACAATAATTTAAACATATAAAACGTAAAGTAGTAACACTTTCCAATGAAACAAGTTTGAATGAAATGCAGATGAACTGAAAATTTAGAATTTATAACTTTTATAAATTATAGAGTTCAAAGATTCAGATTCAATTAAAAAAATATAAATTCACGTTATCTTTTTCCATGCTCTAAATTAAAAAATCAATCAATGAACTGTACAACTGTCAAAATTTTATTATTTTCAGCAGTTATGAGCTGGAAACATTGAAAATTGGAAGAGTAAATATTTTTGAACTCAACACCTTATAAATCAGAAATGAAATTATTTTCATTTCAAATAGTTAAAACATCATTATAATACTTTAAATTTTCATTTCCAAATTTTGAGAAATCTAGAAATTGTTTTAAATTATTTTCAATTTAAAACAATTCATAAAGTTTTTTCAGACTTCTAAATATTGTAATAAGTAATAAATATTAAAAGATAAATGTTTTTTATTATGAATTTTTTACTTATACTCTTTTAATTTTTAATCGTTCAAGTCTTCAAGTATGGAATTTGAAATTATTTTAATTATTTAATTAATTATTTATTTTAATTATTTAATTTTAATAATTATTCGAAACATCTCTTGTTTCTTTCGAAATTTTCGTAAAGCCAGGTTTCACCTGCTGACGCAACACATAACCTAAACACTAAGTGACTGAAAAGGAACTGAAGCAAATGTCCTGCGTCATTTTTTCCATTGACTGTTGTCCTATCGAAAAACTATAGAAATATTTTTAACATTGCTG
The DNA here is from genome assembly GCF_010883055.1 of Belonocnema kinseyi. Classification (NCBI taxonomy): domain Eukaryota; kingdom Metazoa; phylum Arthropoda; class Insecta; order Hymenoptera; family Cynipidae; genus Belonocnema; species Belonocnema kinseyi. Next base: position 113,437,853 of record NC_046659.1, read on the forward strand.
AAAAGTTAGTTTAAACATTTTTTTCATTCCCTTCACGATTCCTCTCCGTAATATAGGATGGAGCAAATAGATTTCCAACTTTTGTCTATTTAATAAATAAACCTAAAAGTTTTCTCGAAAAATTATTGAATATTAATATTTTATTTTCAAGACAATGTTTTTAAAACAATTATTATTAAAGATTATTTATTATTTAAAATGTAAGATAATAAAGGCGTAGGAAATATTTCCCGTTGAAAAATAAGCCAAGCTTTATTACAATTGATTATTGTCAAGTGAGAGCTCGGGTGAATTGCGCACATTTTTTGTTTTAAACAAAATCAAAAGTAACGGTGATATTAAATTCCGCATTATTCATACAATAGTTTATGTCGATAGTCCAATAGATTTTGCGTTGAATAAAATAATTAGAGTATTCGAGTAAGAAGTACAGTACTATAAAATATAAACGGTTGCATATTATATGAATTATTTTAGGGCGCCTGTACACTACGCATATTGATGTATGATAATAAGCTTATGCAAATCCAATCACAATTTTACTCTCAAATCGTGGACATTTAACAAAAATTCTCTGATGAAAATGTGAAAATTAATTTGAAAAATTTGCGCACTTCGCGGGCACATTCTCATAGCGCGCAGAGCGCGCGGTTCGCTTTGCTCACAAGTTTGAGCGCACCTAGGGCGAGCGACTGTTGCTTCTCGCGTAGTTTCATTGTCTCTTTAAAAAATGCGCATTCTTCAAAAAAGTTTGTTATTAAACATTTTACTGCAACTTCTGCCGGTTTTTTAAAAACTGAATTTACTCATTTCAAATTTTATTTTTACGATTTAAACGTAGCACGTATGGTCGAAACATCCGCCTTAACTTTTTTAACTTCAAAATTAAATTACTAACTCAGTGATATGATTTCATTTTCATATTCACGGGCAATAGTGGGAAAAGAATGACATTTTTGCTTCAAAATAACGTACATCCCACAAATATTGAGCGATTTAAACAAAACAAAATTTGAAAAAAAGCTGTTAAGTTTTCTAAGAGAGTTGTCGAGCCTGATTTTTCAATTAGGTTTTCAATTTTACATTAAACAACAAATATGACGAAAAATGGCCATTTTATTTATTTGGGGTTCACAGTGCTTGTCAATAACAGGAAAAGTGCTGAAATCGCCTGTCATAAATTAATATTAGCTAGAGATGTCCCAATATTATATATTTAACAAAATTTTTTATAACCAAATTATTTGTTGAAGAAATGTTTTTTATGATTTTCCATAATCATACGTTTTTTCTAGTTATATTGATAAAAATTGGAATGGAAATTATATGATATAAAAAAAAATCTCTCTTAAGATTATAATTCTTTATATTATAAACAAAATTTATGAACAAATGCAGTAATCAGGCATTTTTCGATAGAAAAATTCGTTTTTTCGACATACATTTTTTTAAATTCGAAACTTAATGATATTTGCAGCAAAATTCATAATTTGTTTATTAATCTTAATATCTTCTAAGCAAATTTGATAAACAAATGCATTATTGGGGCATTTGTCGGCAGAAAAATTCGGTTTTTTCAATGAAAGTCTTTTCAGATGGGAACTTGATGGAAATTTCAGCAACATTCATGATAAGATGACAAATTTTAATATTTCCTTATACAAATTTGATAAACAAATTCATTAATTAGGCATTCGTCTACAAAAAAATTTTTTTTCTATGTCAACAGTTCTAATTAGGATATGAAAATAATAAAAAATTTTCATCGGCAGATGTTTGAATAATGCGTTTGTTTATTTAATATGTTTATAGAGTAATATAAAATTAATCAACAAATTATGAATTTCGTGGAAATAATCATAAACTTCCCAATTAAAAAGACTGAAGTCAAATGTTCATCATGAATTTTGCCAAATTTATCATGAAGATCTCAATTAAAAGTCTGATATCGAAAAAAATTCATTTTTCAGTCGACGGATGCCCCTATGATGCATTTGTTTTTAAAAAAATCATAAAACTTATCAAAAGATTATGAATTTTTCTGAAATTGTCATAAATTTCTACTTTTAACCAGAAAAGTTCAAAAAATAGTTAAAATTATTTACAATTGCTTTGAATTATTGAAATTATTTGAAAATACCTTGGAATGTTTTAAAACATCCTAAAATATTGAAAATCCTTTAAAGTCTTTTGAAATCCCTCGAAATCTTTTAAATATTTCTAAGGTGCTTTGGAGTTTTTTAAACCAGCCTGCTATAATTGTTTAAGTTCTTTGAAATTCCTTTAAATTATAAAAATGAATTGAAAATTCATTGAAATCTTTTTTAACATCCTGAAATATTTAGAATCCTTTAAAAACTTTTGAAATATCTTGAGAATTCCTTGAAAATGTAAAAATGCCCTTAAAAATATATATACATAATTATATAATTATATACATAAATCGTTTTAGAAATAGTTACACTTTAACTTGAGTAATTTTTATTAAAACTTAAATTTAATAGTTTAACTAATCTACAAACAGTTAAATTTTTAATATTAAAAAATTTTTCTGTTTTCTAAATTTCAGTCCGAAATAATTTCATTTCGAGATTGTCCAATTGAAAAACATACATTTAAATTTTGAACGCATTCAATTTATTTACGATTATTAGTTTTTCATAAACAAACTTCCAAGTTTACAGTTCAACAAACATTTCAATATTTAAAGTTTTTAAACTTTTCTCTTTTTTGAATTTCAATCTGAAGATTTACAAAATTTCAAGAGATTTCAAAAGATTTTTAAGGATTTTAGATATTTGAGGATGTTTTAAATGATGCCAAGAGGTTGTAAAAGATTTGAAATATTTTAGGGTATTTTTAAATTTTCAAGGAGCTTTCAAGATATTTCAAAATATTTTGATTTTAAATATTTCAGGATGTTTCAAAAGATTTCACTGAGTTTTCAATTCATTTTTATAAATCAGAGGAATTTCAAAGAATTTTAATAATTAGAGCAAGGTTGTTAAAAAAACTCCAAAGTATCTTAAAATTTTTTAAAAAGTGTCAAGAGTTTTCAAAAGATTTTGAATATTTCGAAATATTTGAGAGTATTCTAAAAGGTTCCAAGGAATTTTCAATTGATTACAGTAATTTAATATGAGATTTTAAAGGATTTGACACATCTTAGGATATTTTACTAGATTCCAAGGAATTGTCAATTAATTAAAATAATTTAGCATCAGATTTTAAAGGATTTAAAATATTTTAGGGTATTTTCAAAATTGTAAGGAATTTTCAAGAGCTTTGCAAAATTTAAATAGATTTTAAGGGATTTTAAATATTTTAGGAAGTTTTAAAACATTTCAAGGAATTTTCAATTAATTTCAATAATTAAAAGCAATTTCAAAGAATTTAAACTATTTTTTCAATTTTTCTGGTTGAAAGTGGAACTGCTTTGTTAAAAATTAAGTTTTTTTTGGTTGATGATTTATCAATTTATTTGAAAAAATTTCTTTTTTGAAAATTTAACTGTTTTGTAGGCTTTTGGTTTTTGTTTAAAAATTAATTTCTTTTAATTGCAAGAAAATTAATCTTTTTTGTCGAAAATTTAACTATGATTAGGCATTAATTTTTCTATAGAAAATTAGACTTGGTGGAAAATAAATTTCTTTTGTGCAAAGTTCATGTATTTTATTAAAAATGCCTTTTTAGTATAAAATTCAGCTTTTTGGATGAAAATTTAACTTTTTGTTTAAAAATTTTAATATTTTGTTTAAAAAAAATTTAACAAATTTTTTTTGGTGCAGAAAACTAATTGTTTTAGTTGAAAGTTTAACTATTTCTATTAAAAGTCAGGCAACTATTAATTAAGATTAAGGTTATATTTTATAATTATGATATTATCATTAATAATTTACATAATAGTAATAATATTTATACTTAATATACACCTGCAAAATATAACCTCAAAATAGACTTATGCATAAGATGAAGAATCACGCGAAACATTAAATTCGCCAATTTCTTCTATTTCTTTCAAATGGGGATGTGATATAAATAAAAGACCACCGAAGTCCTCCGACGCTTTCAGATCGGCAATCATCGTACCGCAGAAACCGCGAAGTCGAATCGTGCATTTTCGGCTTACTCACGAACACACAGTGGTAATCATGCACTTTCTGTTTTGCGGCTCCCAAACGGTAGGTATGGTGGGGGTAAATTTTAGGCTCGATCTGGCAGCTCTGTTATACACCTGTTGAAAAATAAAGGTGTGAATAACGCGGAAATTTTGTTCGAGAAATGTTAATAAATTTTAAAAGAGCTTTTGTGGCCTTGCAAAGAGTCACAGGAAGAAAAAAGTTTATTTGTGAAAATAATGAATATCGACAGACATAAATAATGAATATTGTTTAGAGGTAAGTCAGGAATGAAAAATTGAGGACCAGGTTTACTCACGTGACCTTCTCGTCATATAGCCTTAAATTGAATCTTTATGTGATAAAATATTCAGGTCAAAATTATTCCGATAAAAATGAATTGAGTAGTTCACAACATAAAAAGCCTCAAGAAATTATTTTCATAGAAAAAATCAAATAATTTTTAATTTTATGTATTTTTTTATTTGATATTTACTCAGTGGGCAAAAAGTCTAAAGTCAGTCCGAAAGATGTCTCGAAATGTTTATAAATCGGAAAACATTTTTTGGTAAGAGTTAACACCTTTTGCCATAATTTCATACCGCTTTACTTTTCGAGCCTATCCTTAATATAAACTTTCTGTCATTGATTTTAATACAATAATTTACTGAAATCTTCTATTTTATCTATTACATAGGTAATTTAATTTTGACATACACCAACATCAAAATCCAAAATAATATGTGTTTTCAACCATCATGTGTATCTGAAAAAATACACAATGATAAACATTCCTGATGTCTTTAAGACATTTTCACATTTCTTCAGGTAAAAACTTACATGATTGATTTGGTTTATAGCTGTTATTTTTTATCGCCATATCTTATTCACATCACTTGTTGTTTTTAATTTCTGTTATAACAAAATTTCTTAAAATATTCTTTCTTAATAAAACTTACAAATTATGAAAACAAAAGTTTATTTAATTTTTTATAAAATTTTGTACTTCAAACGTTAACTACTACGTTTTCGTATAATAAATTAATAAATTTTCTACTGGCCTAAAAGGGACCACATTGGGTCCGAAACGTTGCCGTTATTTCAACAAAACAAGGTTTTTAATTCTTTTTTAATTTACTGACCTTCCATTACGAAGACTGTTTTATACATTATTTAAAAGTCGAAATTGGAGAAAGGGATGCAGCAATTCACTCCTAGTAGTTTTATGAGCATAACTTGGAGTTTTCTAAAGGTCACTTTTAAGAATGTTTTTAATTTAAAAAATTATTGTTTACTTCAGTTGGTGGTTCTTCGACCCTTGTTTTGTTAAGTATACTAGTGGTGGTTTTTTGGGCGTTGCATTGTGTATTCCTACTATTACTTTGTCCTGATGATAAATAATAACCGATACAAATACCCCATTATTTAATGTTGATGCTACAATAGTATTCTGCGACCTCGAATGACCTGTAGAACCGAATTTCACCCAAAAATAAAATTTTTTTTTTGGAATTTTAGTATCTGCCATTTTGTTATCCGCCATTTTAAAAGAAATGTTCAAGTTGTAATTTGTTTTTAACTTCTTAACTTGATGATTCAACTCTTTTCTTTGAAAATTTTGCTTCAACTACTTTGCTAGAGTTTTTTGAGGGTCACTTTTTTGACAATTATTAATTTGAAAATATATTTGGCCGATGTAACTATGACTATGACTATGAGATGGTCAGAAGCAGAAGAAGAGAGAATTATAGCGAGAAGAGAAACTGAAATCAAGTTTATACCTGTAGGTATCAGAGGCATAAACCACGCGCTTATGCAGGAATTTTCCGGCAGGACAGCATATGCAATAAAAGCTCATAGACGCTGTGACAGTTATAAAGGTATGGTGATAGAGTATGTGGAGCAAATAAGACAGCAAAATATCAGCCAGGGGAGCTTCAACGACCCAAACCACCTAGAAGGAAACAAGGAAGACTTTCTCTCTTAGAAGCTCCTGATGAAAAACTTGAAGATTCCTTTTTGGTTTTTTTTTCATATATTGAACCGCGCAGTACCTGACGATGTGAGTTATGGAAAACAAGAACTGCATCGGATTGGTTCTGCTGTTAATTAGGAAACCAAACAGGACAAAGCTACGAAAATAGTTCTCTATCTTCAGCACATAATACCACATGTAAAACTGAAATTTCTAATGATAAAAGTCCTTCAAATTCAAAGGAAAATTTAAAAGCCTAAAGGAGGAAGTTGTATTAAGAGTATTCTGAATGATGAAGAAGAAGTAAAAAGATGAATCACCTAAGAGGATAGTCGAGCCTTAACTGGTCCAAGTTTCACCACCTTAAAGGAGATTGAGGAACATGTGCCATCAACAAGAATCGCATCTGTTGCTCATAGAGTGACACAAAGAGATTATGTAAAGATACCTAAGGGTGTTCTACTAATTCTATTCAATTTAATGCCATGGTCTGAAAATTTGTTGCAAAGACTTCTAACATTAAGAAGCATTTTTATACGCCAAAATGGAACATGGAGACCAGCCTGACAAGTTCAGACCAACTACTATTGTTGAAGTTTTAGTTAGAGGTCAGCAAGGAATTCTTTTGACAAGATTGGAAAAAGCTTGACTGACGTTTTCAAGCTAGATATGATTTTAAAACATCATCAATCAGTTCATGATGCAAAAGCGTTTACGTCAGTTCCTCATCCAGCCTTTTTAGTGACACTCCAATTATTTAGCCTAAGGGGAAACAACTCTGGTCATCGGCAGGACTTCTCAGTTACCTAAACTAATAATCCACGATAACCCGCTTAAAGCATTTGTATTTGGGGTACTCCACTTAAAAGCAAGATTACTTGACTTGTAATCCACTTGGAGGGTGGAAGTTCAAAAGTATATAACAGCTTTTTTATCGAAATTCATTTTTTTTAATGAATTTTTTATCTTCAAACCAAGACTATTGCTTTGACCTTGAAATCAGTGCAAAATTCAAAATAATTTTCGCTTGAGAATTTTTTTAAATCACGCTTTGTTAATTCTAGACCTATTGGAAATAAAAAAAGTATCACTTCTAAACATTATACTCTCGTTAAACCTTTTAAACTTGAAAATGATAAAATTTCCTTGGTTATCTGATAAAGTGTAGTCTTTTCCGAACATTTTGATATAAAAATTATTATTCTAGTGGCCGAAACATCGGAATACCATGGCTAATCGTACACTGTTAAAAATTTCTGTTGGAAACTTCCACTTAAACTTATTGGAAGTTTATTTCTGAAACTTTACAGCAGCAATGCGTAATGTTTTAGTTTCCAAATGTTAGTATTGGTATGGTACCTTACATGTATTGGAGTTTTACTATACGTGTCCAGTAGCCAGTAACACTCCTGTATCATATTTGCTCGAATTAATGTAATTCCAGGAATGTATAGAATTAAAGGAATTCATGTAATTCGCCAAATTTAAGGAATTTACGGAATTCAACGAATTGACGGTATTCACGCAATTGATTGAATTCACGGATTTCAGCCAATTCACCGAATTGTAGGAATTCTAAGGAATTTACAGAATTCAGGAAATTCACGTCATTCATGCAATTAATTTAATAAACGGATTTCCCAGAATTTGAAGAATCTTAGGTATTCAATCTATTCAAGAAGTTCATGGAATTAACGGGATTCATGGAGATCACGAAATTTACAAATTTAAGGAAGTCACGTTTTTTAAAGAATTTGCAGAATTACCGCAATTCAACACATTTCTTCAATTCATTGAATTCCTAGGATTCCATACATTCCGTGAATTCCTTCAATTCCATGAATCTCGTGAATTCCTTCAATTTCATGAATTTCACGAATTTCGCGAAATTCATTAATTCCGCAAATTCTATGGATTCCATGGATTTCGTAAAATCCACGATTTCCATAAATTTAGTGAATTCATTAAATTCCATGAATTTTGGGTTTTCCATGACTTCCGTGAAATTACGACTTCATAAATCCTATGAATTTCGGGCGTTATACGAATTAGAAGAATTCTATTAATCCCGTGAATTCCACGAACTCCATGAATTTCGTGATTTGCGTGAATCCCGCAAATCCAGTGAATTTACTAATTTCAATATGCATTCCGCGACTTCTATGAATTCCGTGAATTCCTTGAATTCCGAAAATTCCACGAATTCAAAAAATATAATGAATTCCATGAATTCAGTGCATTATATGAATTTCGTGAATTCTTTTAATTTAACCCATTCCGTGAATTTCACGAATTCAATGAATTCCGTGAATTCCATGACTTTGGTGAATTCCAAGAATTCCTCAAATCTAGTTAATTCCGTGATTTCAGGGAATTCCGTGAATTCCATCAATTATGTGAATTACGCGACGTTTGAATTCCTTGAATATTATTAATTACTCTTGTATTGTCAAAGTTTTGCAGAAGTGTTGTATAATTCCAAACATTTTTTACAGTGTAGGCTCGAAAATCAGGAACGCCATCGATGGAAATTATTTTATTAAGTATTTTATCCATAATGCAACTTGCTGTAAATAGTAAAATATACATAAAAATGTCGAATAAATTGAAAACTAGTTTTCTCCCCTTAAATTTCTATGCATTTTAGTACATGCGTTTGAAAGTTCCATGTCGAGCGCCCCATGTAACATGATCATTATCAATTCCTATGCAGTTTTAAATTTCCGGACCACCTCGAATTATACGTGGACAAATTTTAGAAGGCTCTATCTTTCGCTATTTGTATGGGAAGTGCTTCGAATTTTGATACGTTATATTCTTTATGATAATCTACTAATAATAGTTCAAAAACTAGTAAAATAATAAAAAATTTGAAAATGCAAAGGTTTCTCCTCCGGCTCTGAAAATTTGGAAAATAGCTCTTATACACTTAAGAATTTCCACCATTCACTTGTAATCCAGATAGGTCGAAGTAATCCGTCGGATTCGAGAGTAATTCACTTGACAATTCAGATAATTTTAAGTAATTTAAGTAATCAAAGTAATTAACTCGTAATCCATATCTTTTTTAGATGAAATTCATGTATTTTGTGGAAAATTCAGTTTTTTCAGTAAAAAATTAATCTTCCTCTTTAAATATTCATGATTACGAGTTTTGTGGAAAATTCATCTTTTTGTTGAAACACTAATCGAATTTGTAGGAAATTGAACAATTATGTTAAAAAGTCATTTTGTTTTTGAAAAATCAATTGATCTGTTGAAAATTCGTCTTTTTGGATTGAAAATTCAACTATCTAGTCAAATAATTTATTTCTAAGTTTCAAAATGTTACTGTATCATTGAAAATTGTTTTTTAGTGAAAATAATATTTTTTGTTTGAAAATTCAAGTATTCCAGTTGAAGATTCTTAACTCTAGTTAATAATTTATTCCTTGATTACAGATTTGCCTATTTTGTTAAATATATTTTTTTAAGATTTATTTTTTAAATTGAAAATGTATCTTAGAGAAAGAGAGACAGAGAGAGATGTAACGACACCCGTGATACTCGTGATTCTAATTTTAAGATTAAGAAGAAGAATTTTAAGAGCGGTCTCGGACTAAAATGGACGAATGTAAGATAAAGATTTTTAAGAGAGAAATAAATTCTCATATGTTACGAAAGTTCTAGTTCTAGTAAAAGTTGCTTAATTGAGTATGAATTAATATTATTCAGAGAACACTTTTAAAAATATACGATCGTCTGTTGAGAACATTTATTTTTTGTCACTTAGCGAGCATTTAATGTTTAGATTTAAGAAAGGATGTCATAAATTAAGTTTAGGTGTAATCAATTTTGAAAGCAATATCCGGACGTTAGGGACCGCGAATGTTTACATTAACTGGCGACAGGCTAAAGTGCAGTTTATGATGTAAGTGTGCATGAGTGTACGCGTGTGTGTGGAGTGGGAGCGTGCGCGTGTGGCCATGGTAGCATGAAGAAAACAAGCAACGAAGGTGGACGCTGGATAAACCACATCACATCACAGTCTAGAGTTTGGTTCGTTATCTAACTCAGGCTTTTTTATATTTTGGATTAATAATTGTAATCCGGATTTGCCTAAATTTATTAGAGTTCGAGAATATATATGTTATTTATTCAAACTATAAATAATTTTTATTATTTAATTCAAATAATGCCCTGGTTTATTTAAATAATTTATTCAACATTAGCAACCACCAATTAGAGTTTCGGAGCCATTAGACCTGCGCAAAACGTAACAGGCAAGGAACAGGAGTAGAGAACCAGCGAAGCACGACACGCGCATCTCCTGCCACCGGTTTTCTACCCTGTCCGCGCGACTCTCGCCATGATCTAAGAATACACGGTTTAGCCACACCCAACTTAAAAAAAGTTAACCAATAAGGAGCAGCTCCACCACTTCTAGCCATATTGGATAAGTGAGCGCGCGAGAATGAAGTATATTTGAAAGGAAGTAAATACAATGAGTGTGGGAACCACTATATATATATATATATTATTCAATACACTTTAATAATGATTAGTATTTTTACTGTTTGAATAATCTCAACTTTTCATTTCTGGTCACTCTTTGTCACTCTTTGTGACTTTGTCACTCTTTGTAAGCATCTAAAAAGTTGTAGTTGTTTAATAAATATTTAATTGTTTTGTTAAATAGTTGTTGATTTATTCGAGTTAACAGTCACCTCCACATAATTGGTGACCCCGACGTGATCTTGTCGCGATAAAAACGTTTTAAAAACTTTGTGAAGTGAAATGACAATAACTCGAAGTGACGCTCAGTGACTGTGGCATATATTTTATGCAAACTTACGCATAGTGTAGTGACTTTTAGTTATTTCGAGTTACTAGGACCGTGTTTTAAGTGAGTCTCAACATTTTTTTTTCTAAAAATGCATGAAGAAGAAACACAGGCAGGAGGACTGCCGAACGTTGAAGTTGCAGCGGTCCCCCCACTACAAGGTGCTACCCTTTTACGCCGAGGAGCCGGAGCTGTGGTTCTCTCAGCTGGAGGCTTCATTCCAGGTCAGAAAAATTGTGGCAGATAAGGTAAAATATAACCTGGTGATAGCAAATCTCGAACCTCGATTCGCCATGGAAGTTCGGGATATCATACGAGAGCCACCACAATCAGACAGGTATGAAAAATTAAAATCT
>NC_046659.1:113449223-113450393 GCF_010883055.1 Belonocnema kinseyi
ATAACCTGGTGATAGCAAATCTCGAACCTCGATTCGCCATGGAAGTTCGGGATATCATACGAGAGCCACCACAATCAGACAGGTATGAAAAATTAAAATCTGAGTTAATTCGACGCTTAAGTTCGAGCCAGGAACAAAAAACGCGCCGCCTCCTGGAACACGAAGAACTGGGAGATAGAAAACCGTCACAATTCTTGCGGCATCTGCAAGGATTAGCAGGTTCGCATGTTTCAGAAAGTTTAGTACGTTCCTTATGGATCGGTCGTCTGCCGAACCACATTCAAGCAATCCTCGCCGGTCAATCACAATCGAGCCTCGATACAATAACCGACCTGGCTGACTCAATTTACGAAATAGATTTTCGAAAGCACGTACTTGAAACCAGTATTCCGTGTTCATTTCAATCTATGGTTGAAGAATTGCGGAACGAAATCACATATTTGAGACGCGAAGTAGCTGCAGTTATTTCAAGCAGAGAAAACTCAAATCGTTCCGCGCGTACAGGACGCAATCGATCGCGATCGCGCTCGCGAACAGAGCAACAAAAATTACAGGATAATGGCAATTGTTGGTATCATGCGCGTTTCGGTGAAAAGGCAAGTAAATGCATTAAACCCTGTTCATATAAAGCGGGAAACGGACAGAGCCATCGTTAGAGGCGTCAGTCGATACCTGACCGTCTTCGCGCCGCCTTTTTATAACAGATCGTGAAACAAAAGATCGTTTTTTAATTGATACGGGTTTGGATGTATGTGTGTACCCACGATCGCGAGTGCGCGGAATTTCAAAAAAGACTCCTTATGAATTGTACGCCGCGAACGGTTCAACGATTGGAACGTACGTGATGATAACCCTTTCGCCCAATTTCGGACTGCGACGAGATTTAGTATGGCGTTTCGTAGTCGCAGAAGTAAAAAAATTGATTATTGGTGCAGATTTTTTAGCCCATTATGGCCTTTGGGTTGACGTGGGTAACGCTCGCCTTATTGACGGGACCACGCTCTTAACTCGACGGGTAGCATAGTGAAAGAACCTGTGGAAAGTGTAAAGACTATCTCCGAAGTACTGCCTATCCATGAACTGCTATCTCAGTTTCCCGAAATTATACGCCCAGAAGGGTCTCCCGTGAATAGAGCACACAAGGTTTTTCATCACATCCGGACCACACCG
>NC_046659.1:113450493-113452848 GCF_010883055.1 Belonocnema kinseyi
CGCCCGTCGCTCATCGTGCGCGTAGATTATCCAGTGACAAGTACAACGTAGCGAAAAGGGAGTTCGAAGGGATGTTACGATCTGGAACGGCACGGCCGTCAGAAAGTAGCTGGGCATCTCCCTTGCAGTTGGTTCCAAAGAAGGGAGATGAATGGCGAGTTTGCGGGGACTATCGCGCATTAAACGATAGAACTATACCAGACCGGTATCCTGTACCCCACCTTGAAGATTTCGCACAAAATTTACACAAAAAGAAATTTTTTTCGAGGATCGATTTATTGCGAGCTTATAATCAAGTATCAGTCGCCCGTGAAGATATCGACAAAACAGCTGTGATAACGCCTTTCGGGTTCTTTGAGTTTCCGTACACACCTTTCGGGCTCCGGAACGCAGGTTAATCGCAGGTTAATCGCTACCGAATAAAATTGAAGCCTTAAAAAATTTTCCACAACTTCAGACGGTCAAGCAACTCCGTCGATTTTTGGGTGCCATTAATTTCTATAGGCGGTTCATTCCAAAAGCAGCCAAGTTCCAAGCAGCATTAAACGAATTGCTAAAGGGGAACGTCAAAGGTTCAACACCCGTGACGTGGACTAAGCAGGGCATAGAAGCTTTTGAGACATGCAAAAAGGTCTTGGTAGACGCAGTCATGCTGGCGCAACCGGACCCACAACTCTGGCTATAGTCAGCGACGCCTCTGATTATGCCGTGGGAGCGGTACTTCAGCAGCTTGTTGGTATCGATTGGCAACTGCTGGCATTTTTTTCAAAAAAGTTGAGTCCGGCGCAACAAAAATACGGGGCCTACGATCGGGAACTATTAGCAGCCTACCTCGCAGTGAAGCAATTCAGACACATGGTGGATGGCAGAGAATTCACTATGTTCACTGATCACAAAGCTCTGACGTTCGCTTTCAAGCAGAAATCAGAGAAATGCTCACCCCGTCAATTTCGATACTTGGACTACGTTAGTCAGTTCACAATCGACATTCAATTTATTGCAGGAATAGAGAACGTAGTCGCTGACGCACTGTCAAGGGTCGAAGAGCTCTCGTCAACTATCGACTGTGATTCTCTTGCAGAATCGCAAGTTGATGATCAGGATCTCAAGAGAATCTTACTAGGAAATAATTCTCTGCAGTTAAAGAAAGTTCCAATTCCAGGATCGAACGCAACTGTTTACTGCGATACACCCACTAAGTCGGTAAGACCTTTTTAACGACACGTTTTAGACGAGTGGCATTCAACTCCGTACATAATCTGGCACACACTGGGATTCAAGCGACCGCGAAACTCATCGCACAAAAATTCATTTGGCCGTCGATGCAAAAGGATTGTCCAAATTGGGCAAAATGTTGCCCGCAGTGCCAACGTTCAAAGGTAACAAGGCATGTCACATCACCGATTGGAAATTTTTTGTTACCGTCTACCAGATTCAAACACGTGCATATTGATATAGTGGGCCGCTTACCTCATTCTCAAGGATACAACTACCGTTTAACGTGCATTGACCGGTACACCCGTTGGCCTGAAGTTTTTCCGGTGGAAAACGTCGAAGCGAAAACTATCGCAAAATATTTTTTCACTGGTTGGATCGCAAGATTCGGAGTACCACTGCGAGTAACAACGGATTAAGGAAAGCAATTCGAGTCAAACCTTTTTAAGGAACTCAACAATCTCACTGGAACAGATCATTTCCGGACAACTGCGTATCACCCTGCAGCGAACGGACTCGTGGAACGATTACACCGTCAGCTCAAGGCTGCCATCATGTGCCACGAGACAGAGAAATGGGTTGACGTTCTACCAATCATTCTTTTGGGAATCAGATCCGCATGGAAAGAAGATCTAAAAACTACATCAGCAGAGTTGGTTTATGGTGAACCTCTTCGACTACCTGGGGAATTCCTTTCGCAAAGTGAAGGGACGAACAACACTTCAGAGTACGTTCAAGAACTAAGTTTTTAAAGATTTAAAAACGTGTTCACACGTACTTGTGCGGTTCGGCATTTCCAAAAAGGCATTGCAGCAGCCCTATGAAGGACCGTTTCCAGTAATCAAACGATCTGCAAAGATATTTACAGTACGCGTGCGAGAACGAGATATCACTGTATCTATTGATCGTCTAAAGCCGTTCTACATCCTCAATGAAGACTCAAACATAGAATCAGGGCAGATACCATCTATCAGCACGGATCCAGAGAGTCAGTGCAAAGTTAATGCCAACAGTGAAGAACGACACAATAAGCAAGAAAGTGATTTGCAGGTCCAGTAGCAGCACACAACACGGACTGGCAGACATGTCCGTTTTCCAGATAGATTGCAGGGTGGTTTCGCGTGACTCCGTCACTGGCAG
>NC_046659.1:113452948-113454833 GCF_010883055.1 Belonocnema kinseyi
GTATTTTTACTGTTTGAATAATCTCAACTTTTCATTTCTGGTTTTATGTATTTCAATCAAGGTAAATTTGTTTTTCTGAGTTTTGGAGCTTAAGATCTTTCCACTCTGAAACTATTTTCTCAGATTCAGGTAAAAATGCCTACGTAATATTTGAACAACAAGATGTCAATTTTATTACCCCTACAGATGGGGACTGAGGATCCAACAGGGTTGGCACTCAGTAATAGTTCGGCTGTCGTTCCGTACGCCTCAATTACGCGTCACTCTTTGTAAGCATCTAAAAAGTTGTAGTTGTTTAATAAATAATTAATTGTTTTGTTAAATAGTTGTTGATTTATTCGAGTTAACAGTCACCTCCACAGTGAGCGAAGATTGTATGTAAAAGATAAAGAAATTATACAGTTTATAAATAAATTAAATTAGTTTGAAAATAATGCAATTTTTGAGATGCCTAATCTATAATATAAACAAATACATAACGTTTAACTTGCAATATAGAAGAAATACTTAGAAATATGGATAACATAACCTCTCAATGCACCTGAGGAATTGTACCTTTTAACGCGAATGAAATGAAGTATCATCACCTAAGTAGAAAAAAGAATATTGTTTTCGGGATCAAAGTAGAAATAAATAAATGCAAAATATCGATATCATATGCTGTATTATGACAATATCTGTCTTTCTTCACTTGATTGACACAACCGTCAGCTGCACACATGTTTGGCATTGTTATCTGCAATAATATGCAATGGAATTAATTTTACAAGAGAAATAAACGTGCAATCATCATACCATTGAGACTACATCTGTATTAATAATTAGTCTAATTTTTAACTAAAACTTTTCGTGACTTTCTATTTTTAATTGTGCCCTTCCTTTTTTAGCAAAATATCGCGTGAAGAACTATTTATAAATGTATTTCGCAAAGTATAAAATAGTGTGCAAAAACAAACTAAACTAACATTTTTCTTCGAGCATTATACTTTCCATGACAAAACTTCTGAAAAAGAGATGTGTATACGTACCTTCTTCATGTTTTAACAACAACAACAGACGTTAACAACCTATTGATTTCCCTTTCAAAAATTTATCTGCATCATTGTAACACAGTTTCATTCATTTATCAAAAATGTGGAAATTAACATAATAGGTTATGTTTATAATGACAGCTACCTTGTATACTTAATAAAGTACACTTACCAATATGTATAATGCAAATAATGCAACTTTAGCTTGCACGAAAATATTTATCCGCTCCGGATGGGCACGTTAGATTCACTTTAAAATTTGTATTTTCAAAAGAAACACCACTACAATTTTCACAAAGTTAATCTTAACACGGCGCGCTTTCACAAACGGATAGCGTCAGCAGTGTTCGCTTCTTGCACCTTATTTGTATATTGAGAACTTTCACAGGTACTGACATTGATTTACAATGTAGCCATAATTCATGATTTCAAATCCGTTGAGTGAAGACCGAGACGCTAACGGTTACTATGGTAACCAAAAGGGCTAGAAGTGGTGGAGTGCGAATGGGTACGAAATTAGGGGAGCTGATGGCTAGACCGAGTATTCTTAGATCATGACTCACGCAAAGCCCACGTGGAGTCCGCTATATAAAGGCTCACTCTGGCATGGCACGGAGTGACAGCAGGGATCCCAGATCTGAAACCAGACATGGTCCAATACTATCACACGTCTATGTCCGTGTGAATAAGGTAGGAGACGATATAAATGCTTGGGTTGCGCGCGCAACCCATTTCTCCTCTTCTGATTTTGAAAAATCGAAGGTACACGATTGCCGGTCGGAACACTTCGGCGGTTCTATTTATATCTCTATCTGCTTTGAAATAAAATGAAGAGATTGGGATTTTAATATTTT
>NC_046659.1:113454933-113457606 GCF_010883055.1 Belonocnema kinseyi
AATGGGTTGCGCGCGCAACCCAGGCATTTATATCGTCTCCTACCATATTCACACGGACATAGACGTGTCATAGTATTGGACCACGTCTCGTTTCAGATCTGGAATCACTGAGTGACAGTCGTTTGGGAGCTGGATACCAGCAGCCTTACAATAAAACTTTTAGCTGGATACCAGTCGTAGATTCCTACAGCTGGTTGCTAGCCCTAGGTTAGGACTGCAAGACGTTGCTATCCCTCTCATTCTATACTCGCAAACTTCTCTCTCTCGTAACCACTTCGCGAAAATTCTCTCGAGGCAACTACCTGCGAAGCTAAACTTTTCTTTGAAAAACTTATTATAACATGGTAATTCTGCTGTAAACACGCTTACTAACTTTATTCCGTCCCTTTTTGACTAACAACTTGTATCTCTGCTAACTTCATTATTTATAGAGTAAAATCAGTTCGGCCGGCAGTAATGCCACCCATTAAAGTGGGACACGTCTCACTCTCGCGATCATTCCGGAAGTTTATTCTCCTTACTGTTAATAAAAATAACCCAATAAAGTAAGAAAAGTATCAGACTTTGAAATTTTTACAGTATTCTAAAATTCAAAATCTTGAACATGCGATAATCTTGAATTGAATAAACTGAATGTCAAAACTTAATATATTTATTATTTTACATTAAAGTCCTATTATCTACTATAGTAGCGAGCATAAACATTTTTTAAATTTTTTCTTATGGAGTTCTATGCTCTTACCGATAAAACTTAATATGTCGTGCATCCTTTCGATTTTATTATACAATGAAACTGTATTTCTAAACACTGCTTTATGACACATTTCTTTTAGTTTCTTTTCCAAAAGAAATAATAGTGTACTCAGAAGAAAATAAATGGATTATAAATGTACTGACCTGTGAATATTTAAAGTAATATTTAACTGACCTATATGAGAGAAACCATCCTACTGTAGAGAAAAAACAAACATTAGGTAATTTTGGATGCAAACGTGGCTATTATTTTTACTGCGACTGATTTTTTACTAATTGTTAATACTAACTTTTTTGATCATTTTGCTACCACAGTATAATTTTTAACCTTTTTCACATTTTTAAGAGTAGATTTCGTAAATTTCGAAAAAGGTGTTTTTCAAGATTTCGAAATAATTTCAATGGTATCCTGCAATTTCGAAAAAGAGTGAAAAAGATTTTTTTAACGCAAAGTTTGAAATATCTTTGAGAATTTAAAAGCTTAGGGATACATTTTTTAAAGAGCTTGAAACAATTGTTTAATATTTAAAAGGATTCCTAAACATGTCGAAAAAATCCAGAAGATTTTAGGACACATTATTTTTCGTTTTTAAAGTCCAAAATTTTAGAAATAATTCGAGTCAGTTTAAAAATATATTTAGGACTTATCGTTGAAATGAGAATACAATAAAATTAATTTTATCTGGAATTCTTCAAATATATTGTAAAATATCTCGATATTAAAATCTGAAATTTTTAAATGAAAATACCTAAAATGCATTGAGTTTCAAATGATTAAGTAATTGTAAGGTTAATGTATAAACTAGTTCAATTCTAAACATTTTTAATTGAAAATATTCAAATTTATATTGTTTAAATGAAAAATTATTTCACTTTTAATGTATTAATTATTGGCCAGATTAATTTAAAATTAAGCTATAAACTGTGAATGCTTTCAAAAATTTTCAATGATAACGGTTTTGAACTAAAAATTTTCAACTACTCATGGTTCAATTTGAACATTTTTTGTTATTTTAAGGGCCGTCTAGAGCTGTGAAAAACTCAAGAAAAATTAGTTTTTCTTGACAATAACATTTGCGGAAATTTTCTTGACCAAAGCATCGATCTGACAAAATGTAGTATGCTAAATTAAATAATTTCACTAATTTTCAAAATTATTTTTTACAATTTTGAAATAGATTTAAAACCTGTACCATCAATTTAAAATAAAATAATGGTCCCAGATGAAAAACAAGAATAGTAATTAATTCCTTTCGGAAATATCTCGAAATATTCGTTTTCACTTTACCAGAAATTGTAATTAAAAAAAATGGTAAAATTTTACTAGCCGGCATTATAGCTATAAATACTTACTACATATTTTTATGAATGTGATTGTAAAAAAACTCATTTCTTAAAAAAAGACTTAAAATGTAAGTACTTGTTTAAAAAAAAGTTACTAAAATTCCTTTTTTTTTGCAAAGCCTCTTATATCAATACATTTTAATAATCTAATTTCGAATATTGTGAAGAAAATTTAATTGTCACTCTTAAAATTGACAAATTTAAAAATAATCATTTTTTTTTTAAATACTTGAAATCTATTTACTTTTTTTTGAAAAACTGGTTAATAAAATTTGTTTATTAATCAAGATTCTCATACCAATACAATTTAAAGCGCTAATCCCGAATATGACGAAGAAAATGCCCATAAACGTTATTGTAAAAATTGAAAAAAATCACTTTCTAAAAAATGACTTCAAATGTATCAACTTTTTTCTAAAGTCAAGTTAATAAAATTACTTTTTTAAAAGCTTCTTATATCAATAAAATTTTACTGCGCTGATCATGCATTTGGCGAAAAAATGTCCGTAAACATTATTGTGAAAATTAAAAAAAAAACGAAGTACTCAAACAAATATATACTCAAATTTTACCGCG